>NC_083240.1:33619380-33919380 GCF_032191835.1 Heteronotia binoei
CCAGTCCAACAGTCTGTGTCACTCATTGGCCAAAAAACCCAAGTGCCATCAAGAGGTCCACCAGTAGGGCTGGAAGCCCTCCCATTGTGCCACCCCCCCCCCCAAGCACAAGAATACAGAGCATCACTGCCCTAGACAGAGAGTTCCAACAATAAGGTGTGGCTAATAGCCGCTGATGGACCTCTGCTCCATATGCTTATCCATTCCCCTCTTGCTTGTAACCACCGCCACCTCCTGTGGCAGTGAATTCCATGTGTTAATCACCCTTTGGGTGAAGAAGTACTTCCTTTTATCCTTTCTAACCTGACTGCTCAGCAATTTCATTGAATGTCCATGAGTTCTTGTATTGTGAGAAAGGGAGAAAAGTACTTCTTTATCTTCTCTATCCCATGCATAATCTTGTAAACCTCTATCATGTCACCCCACAGTCGATGTTTCTCCAAACTAAAGAGCCTCAAACGTTTTAACCCTTCTTCATAGGGAAAGTGTTCCAATCCTTTAATCGGTCTAGTTACCCTTTTCTGCACTTTTCCCAATGCTATAAGATCTTTTTTGAGGTGCGGTTACCAGAATTGTACACAGTATTCCAAATGAGACCGCACCATCGATTTGTACAGGAGCATTATGATACTGGCTGATTTGTTTTCAATTCCCTTCCTAATAATTCCCAGCATGGCGTTGGCCTTTTTTCTTGCAATCGCACACTGTCTTGACATTTTCAGTGAGTTATCTACCACGACCCCAAGATCTCTCTCTTGGTCAGTGGCATCATTGTTTCAGATATGGGTTTTTTGTAGAAAAAGCCCAGCAGGAACTCATTTGCATATTAGACCACACACCCCTGATGCCAAGGCAGCCAGAACTGCGTTCTTGTGCGTTTCTGCTAAAAAAAAAAAGCCCTGAGCATAACTCATTAGCATATGCTGCCCCCTCCAGCTAAAAGCAACCCGATGCAAGAAAGGAGAGCCCTGGGTGAGTGAGGCCAGCTTGGGCTGGCTAGAGATCCAGCCAGCCCAAGCAGGCCTCGCATGCCTGGGGCTCTCCTTTGCAGCATCCCCCCAGTCAAAAGGCCAGCAAGCCACCTGCCGCCCAAAATCACATAAGAGGAGGAGAAAGGGTAGTGTGGGCTTCTCCAGGGGTTAGTGAGGGCTGCTGGTGGCATGGCAAAGTCTCTGCTGGCTGGCTGGCTGCCCACTCTCCTAATCCAGGGATTGTCATGCAGCTGCTCCTACTATTCAATGGACAAGGTAGGTGGGGAGGAAGAGGAGGAACCCTCCGAAAGGTTCAGGAGCTGTGCTGTGAGCTCCTGCTGAATATGAGGCCTGGCTACTATTAGGAAATAGACCAGACCTGCTTTCTTTGTAGGGCCGCAGTGTGTATTTATTCATTTTGATTATAAGGCCTTCTGTCGTTGGGGCTCAACTTAGGCAGAGGACGGGCTAGAGAACCCTGCGATAAAACGGGATCGTAAAATTGGAATATAAAGTAATAAAAGAGAACAATGCATAAAATGAACAAAGCATTTTTTTACACGGCCTTTAAAAAATCAGATCTTGAACTAACCCACTCCATTTATTAAAAGTGCGCTTTTCCTGAACTCTGTTTTATTACAGTCCTATCTCCTCTGAGAAAATGCTTACTTATAATCACGGCTTTTTTGGAGCAGGAATGCAGTTCCGGCCAGCTTGGCATCAGGGGGTGTGGCCTAATATGTAAACGCGTTCCTGCTGGGCTTTTTCTACAAAAAAGCCCGAATAATAATAATACAAGTATTCAGTCTAATCATGCAACCTTAAACAGAGTTGTGTGTTTGTGTGTTAAATGCCGTCTACTTGCTTTGTGCTTATGGCGACCCTATGAATGAATTACCTTTTTCTTTACACTGGTTATTATAATAGTTCTCGTCCCTATGTGTCAATCACTGGAACACTGCTTTTAGACTTCTGATTCTATTTCTGTGATTTTTAAACTTTTGCATCTCATCTGTCTTTAACAATTTTAAGAGTTTCATCAGTCATCCATTGAGACTATTAATTTCTTTTGGTTACAGGAATAGTCTTTGCACCAAAAAGACAAATCAGTGGATTCTAAACCAAACAAGACCTGAACTCTCCTTAGAAGCTAAACCAGGGGTGGCCAAACTGTGGCTCGGGAGCCACATGTGGCTCTTTGAAATATATTGCGTGGCTCTTGAACTCCCCACTGTCCTGTTGGCCTGCTTGAACATATGAACATATGAAGCTGCCTTATACTGAACCAGACCTTTGGTCCATCAAAGTCAGTCTTGTCTTCTCAGACTGGCAGCGACTCTCCAGGGTCCCAAGCTGAGGTTTTTCACACCTATTTGCCTGGACCCTTTTTTGGAGATGCCAGGGATTGAACCTGGGACCTTCTGCTTCCCAAGCAGATGCTCTACCACTGAGCCACCGTCCCTCCCCAATGCCTTGGAGAAGGCATTTCTCTCTTTAAATAATTTCTCCAAGCCAAGTCAGTTGGTGGCTTTGAGAATGCATTTAAAGTTAAAGTTGCTTTCTTTCCACCTCTCCCTCCCTCCCCCATTTATTTGCCTGCCTGCCTTCCTGCCTTGTGGCTCTCCAACATCTGATGTTCATAGCTTGCGGCTCTCAAACATGTAAAATTATCTCTGTTTCCTTCTCTCTCTCTCTCTTGCTTCCTTCTGCATCTCAGCTTGCTTTGCAAGGCTTGCTCAATTGCACAGGAGCTGCAGCGTGAAAGCTCCATTTTCTCCATTGGTTGAGGCTCCTCCCCCTCCTGGTTCCCTGGGGAGGGAGGGAAAGACCCAGAGCTTCCTTTGCCCAGTTCCCTGGATCCTATGCGAGAAATACAAAGAAAGCACCTTTAAGACCAACAAGTGCTAATATTTTAAGCATGTTTTATTTTATGTTTTTTTTTTAAATCTTTAGGTATGTTTGTTTGTCTTTTTAAAAGTTTATATCTCTGCTACCTAATCTTAAATAGGTACACACATGCCCTGGCCCGACACAGCTCAGCCCGGCCCAACAAAGTCTCATTTATGTCAGATCCAACCCTCATAACAAATTAGTTCGACACCCCTGCTGTAGGGTTTTCAAGACAAGAGAAACAGAAGCAGTCTGGCTTGTGTGTTGCAATCCTAGATTTCCTTAGTGATCGCCCATTCAATTACTAATCAAATGCTTCATTTCCAAGACCTGGCAAGAGCAGATTAGGCTGAACTATCAAGGCTGGGGACGCCTATTTGTGTTGACTTGGGTGATTTTATTTACATTTATTTATTTGGGCAGTCGTTAGGCCACATTTGTCCCCAGAGGGACAAAAAAAGAAGACAAAATTACAAAGACAAATGAACTAACAAAAAAGACATCTCCCAGATCCTCGTATTGGCTGTGGCTCAGCAGTGGAGCATCTGACCGGCATGCAGAAGGTCCCAGGTTCAATTCCCGCATTTCCACTCCCCCCACCTCCCACTGTCTGATTACTCTGGAGCGGGAGGAGGGGCTCCAAACCGGGGATTCCCTGCCCCCCACTTGGGGATTAGCAGCCCTAATTATATGTCAGAACACTTTTGTGGCTGCCTGGGTTTCTGATGGTGAAATGTGGTGGCTTTTGGATATTCGTTACCTACTGAACAGGGCTTATCTTGGGCATCTTTTTGATGTTTCATAGCTTGCTCCAATTTATCTCCTGTAACATTGGGCTCACAGCTCTGGTTCTGCCCAGACTAAACACCTGCAGAGAGAGGAGAGGAAAAACAGAAGCCAGCAGGATCTTCCTCAGTTTCTGCCTCTCCCAGCAGAAAAAGTCAAGATAAAAAGAAAAGGGTTGGCCTAGTGTTTAAAAAAAGGAGCAGGGGAGGTACTAGGTGAGCTTCAAGGGGAGAGACATTCTTCAAGTGAGGTGCCATCACTGAAAAAGCCCTGTTTATCACCTGTTTCATCTTCAGGGCCAGCTCTGCCACTAGGCAATTGCCTAGGATGCCAGTCTTCTGGGAGCACCAAATTGCGACTTGGTGACATCAGTGCAGAGGGGGTTGCCAGAAGTTAGCCTTGCCTAGGGCTCCAGACAGTCTAGGGCCGGCCCTACTCACCTTGCAGATTGGAGCACACCCATGAGGACACATGAGGAGGTTCTAGGAGAGAGGAGCATCTTCCCATGTAAGCCATAGAAACATCTGGGGCAACTGGTCATTTCCTCCCACTTTCTCTTTCAGTCTGAGAGACAGGAGATAGAGGGGTACGCAACTGAATGAGAAAGACATATAGAGCAGTGAGTTTAGAAAGGGGTGTTGGATGGCACGTTGCCAGAGATCTCCCTTCCCCCTCAGAAACCCTAGACCTTCAAAAAACATTCCTGGGTTCTAACAGCCTTGCCTGTAGAAGAACATACAGCGTAGAAGAAGAAGATATTGGATTTATATCCCGCTTTCCACTCAGAGTCTCAGAGCGGCTCACAATCTCCTTTAGCTTCCTCCCCCACAACAGACACCCTGTGAGGTGGGTGGGGCTGAGAGGGCTCTCACAGCAGCTGCCCTTTCAAGGACAACATCTTCCAGAGGTATGGCTGACCCAAGGCCATTCCAACAGGTGCAAGTGGAGGAGTGGGGAATCAAACTCGGTTCTTCCCAGATAAGAGTCCGCACACTTAACCACTACACCAAACTGGCTGTCACAATAATGTTGTCACAACAATGACTATTTATGAAAAAATGCAATGGTGACAACATTACTAAGAATGACGTGTATAATTCAACTGAGATAACAATTACAACGAAATCAAATTCCCCATGCTGAGTCCACCAGTTACAATCTTCAGTGTAGTGGATACCGTGCCATAGCTTCCATCAATATGAAATATAGTCCTTGTTCCTTTTGGGCAACGTTTGCTGTGCATAAGAATCCAGTCATTCAATATTCATACAAAATCCATAATCACATAATAATAGTCACAAGGGCCCTGACTGAGCTCTTGTTTCAATGGGTCTTCATCAGGCAAGGGATTATGGAAACACAAATATTAATCACACATCCATAACATTAATCTCACATACAAAGAATTAACATGCCAAATGATTGTTATTGCTAAGCATACTGACATTAAGCAAAGTGCTATATACATTTCCTTAAAATAATTCCTAAATGGGATGCAGAAGAACATAAACAGAGAAGTTTTGATGTTTGCTGATAGTTCCAGCTTCTTAAAAGAACACTGTTTGGCACGCAGACAGTTGCCAATGTCTCTGGAGGAAAATCTGTTCTGCAGCCCGGCCAGCATTTTAGCAGTCCCCCCTACCCCATTGTCAGAATCTCCAGGCTTAGTTTCTTTGGGGTGAGAGAGCAGGGGGTGGATCAAGCATCAGCTGCCTCATTATGGGCTAGTAGCTTATCCAAGGCTTCATCAGTGAGGAGTTGCAAAAGAAGGCAGGCTTGAGGTCGCCTCATTCAGCAGAAGGCCCCGGGGCTGTGCGTAGCTGCATATCTGTCATGACACATCACACATAGTAAATGCACCGCTTTGGAAAAAAGGATGTTTCATGTGCACCCTGCTGAGTGTTCTGGATAGAACAAAGGATATCAAACAAGTTCCTCAAGTCTGGGGAAAGTGCCTGACTGGAAGAGTTGAAGCTGGATGACACCCCTGGCATTAAAAGACCCCTCCTGAACCAAAGTTGGAACCAAGATGTCTGCATTCCCCAACAAGCAGAATGGATGGGGACTGGGATCGGGGGATAATCAGGAATCCTATTATTTGGGGACTCGGGTCAGTTCCTTCCCACCTGTCTAGAGCTTCAGGGGGTGATTTACCTGCTAGCCAAGCAACAATGGAAACATGTTATTTTTCCTGCTTCCTTCTGCTTTGTTAACATTGAGTACAAGTGTGCACATTTTTCACATTTAGGAAAAGGGGTGCATTGATTGACCTGGACAGCCCAGGTTAGCCTGATCTCATCAGATCTTGAAAGCTAAGCAGGGTTGGCCCCGGTTAGTATTTGGAGGAGAGACCTGCAAGGAATACCGGGGTTGTGATGCAGAGGGAAGCAGTAGCAAACCACCTCTGAACATCTCTTGTTTTGAAAACCTCAGCTGGGGTCGCCATAAGTTAACTCTGACTTGGTGGCGCTTTCCACCACCATGCATTGATTAAATAGCTCTGGTGTTGTCGGATATTGATTAGATAATTGATTCCTCCCCCTTTTAAAATCAGTTTAATTGCTAACACAATTATATTTATTCCCTTTTATGAAATTGGTGTTGGTGGCCATTTTGCGGCAAAGTCTAAAGCAGGGGTGTCTGGCCTGCGGACCAGAACCAGCCTACCCAGGGCTTTAATCAGGCCCACAGGACTCTTTTCTCTCCCCCCTCTTCCCATCCTGTCCTCACCTTTTGAAACTCCAAGGCTGACAAAGTTCCCTGCTCTTTCAGTTCA
Source organism: Heteronotia binoei (assembly GCF_032191835.1). Classification (NCBI taxonomy): domain Eukaryota; kingdom Metazoa; phylum Chordata; class Lepidosauria; order Squamata; family Gekkonidae; genus Heteronotia; species Heteronotia binoei. Next base: position 33,625,804 of record NC_083240.1, read on the forward strand.
CCACCTTTTCTGCCTTGTCTTTGCAGGCTGCAGCAGGAAGCAAAGCTGCAAGGAAAACATGGAATGGATTTTCCATTAAGATCTCCGTGCCCAGTTAGATAGGGCCCAGAGACTTTAATGGAAAATCCATTCCAAGTTTTCCTTTCAACTTTGTCTTTGCTATAATGTTGTTTCAATGGAGTGGAGATCAGTTTCTTTTTCAGCATTCCTATACAGACAGCTGAAGCTCATGCTTCCGAGAGCTGTGTCCTTGCAAATAAAGGGTTAGTGCTTTGAGCCAGCTTGTCTCTGATGAATGGACTTGACCAAGTGAGTACTCTAACCTGGGAGCCCACAGCCAAAGGGGGATATTACACTGGAGAGCCATTGTCAATCTGAGTAGACCCCCGGGGCTGGGAGGAGAAGCTTGCAATGTCATTTCATTGTTTCCCCAGGCTCAGAGCATTTTATATTTTTAGTTTCTGCTTTCATCCTTGTGCTTTTTCTTGATGTTTTATTTTCAAAAATTGCATTGCCAATTCACACTATTCCCCTTCCTGTCCATTTGAAACAAAATCTTGCAAAAGTTTTAAGCCTGTTTGTATTTTAAGTTAAAAAAAATACCTTGCATTGTGTTTGTCTGTGTTCTTTATAAAGTTTATATCGCTGCTACCTCACATCACATTTTAAGACACACATGGCCCGGTCCCACAAAGTCCCATTTGTGTCAAGTTTGTAACAACTGAATTCGACACCCCTGGCCTAAAGGGTATGTGATCACCAAAGAAAACATGTGGAAACCCTTGCCCAGATTTTAATTACTAAGACCGGTTCAGCTCCTAAGATGGCTCCACCTTCAGCATGAGTGGGGGGGGGGTGGCGGGGAAAGCGTAGCTGGTTCTTATTAGCACTCTGAAGTCTTGATCCAAATCAGGCCCTTTGTGTGCCTGAAACTTAACATTTCAACAAAGTTCCTAGAAGCTCTGCACCAGACATCAGCGGGGAGTTTAAAAGACCCCTGGGAAAGGGCCCTGCCATCTTGTCTGCCCCCTAACAGAAGGGGAAAGAGAAAAGGAGGAGGTGCTCCTTCCTGTCCGGGATGGGGCTGCTGGCTTGCCGTAGCAACTTGTGCTGAGGCTGCTGGCTCATGGTGGCAGCTCGCACCCACCTTGCATGTGGCAAGGACCACTGGCTCACAGTGGCAGCAGCGGTTTGCATCTGTCTCCTCCCAGGCAAGAGCCACGCTAGGGTCGCCAGCAATGTTCCCTCTAAGCCAAGGGTGTCAGACTCAATTGCTATGAGGGCCAGATCTGACATAAATGAGACCTTGTCGGGCCAGGCCATGTGTGTACCTATTGAAGATTAGATAGAGATATAAACTTTATAAAGGACACAGACAAACAGGACTAAACTTAAGTTAAACTAAGTTAAACTAAAACATGCTTAAAACATGAGCACTCGTTGATCTTAAAGGTGCTTTCTTTGTATTTCTCCCATGGGATCCAGGAACTGGGCAAAGGAAGCTCTGGCTCTTTCCCTTCCCAGGGGACCAGGAGGGGGAGGAGCCTCAACCAATGGAGAAAATTGAGGTTTTGCTCTGTAGCTGCTGTGTGAATGAGCAAGCCTTGCAAAGCAAGTTGAGATGCAGAAGGAAGCAGGAGAGCGAGAGAAGGAAGCAGACAAGGGCCAGTTGCTCGGGGGCCTGATAGGGGCCCTCCGGGGACCTGATTCGGCCCCAGGGCCACATGTTTGACATCCCTGCTCTAAGCTGTGGAGTCTTGTGAGCAAAAACTACTTTGTGAGCTACTGGCATTCAAGTGGTGAGCTCTTGCATAAATTAGTTTGCTCTGGGGCCATTTTTCCTGAGCTAAGACAAAAACGTGTGAGCCGGAGGCTAAAAAATCCTGTGAGCTAGCTTTCACTAACTCAGCTTAGAGGGAGCACTGGTTGCCAGCCTCCAGGTGGCAGCTGGAGAGCTCCCACTATTATAGCTGCCTTGCAGAGGACCAAGATCAGTTATTCTGGAGGGTATGGCTGCTTTGGAGGTTGGAGTCTATGGCCTTATACCCTGATGAGATCCCTCTCTGTCCCAAACCCGCCCTCCCCTGGCACCACCCCCAAAATCTCCAGGTATTTCCCAACCAGAGCTTGCAGCTCAACCTGCCTTGGGGTAAGGTCTGTCTGTCTAGGATTGCTCATGCAGCTATTGCCTCAAGCAGAAATTAGAATAGAAATTAAAATAAAAGGACTGTACTTAGTATTATCTCCCTGGTATTTAATTATTGCACCTATACATGTTGGCCCTGAAAAGATGACAAGATTGTTTGTATCCGAGAATAGCCATTTTTGTTTTAACTATTTTTTTTTTAAGTAAAGATTTTAAAATCTAAGGGAGGGCCCATTCTACTTGAACTTGGGACGGTCAGTGGGATCAGCTATTGGGAAAGAAAATGAAATGCCTGGAAGACTGAGAGCCAATTTCGTGTAGTGGTTAAGTGCGGACCCTTATCTGAGAGAACCGGGTTTGATTCCCCACTCTTCCACTAGCAGCTGGTGGAATAGCCTTGGGTCAGCCCTAGCTCTTGTAAAAGTTGTCCTTGAAGGGGGTGGGGAGGTAAAAGGAGATTGTGACCACTCTATAAGTCACACCATGGCCAAAAACCAGGTACCATCAGGACATCCACCAGCAGGGCCAGAATTTCAGAATCCCTCCCACTGTTGCCCCCTCCCCAAGCCCCAAGAATACAGAGCATCACTGCCCCAAACAGAGACCGATTTCGCACTAGGGCTTGTTCCGGGTAGAAAGCTCTTTTGCCCCTGGGGCTTCTCTCCATTTTTGCATAAGCTGCTAGTTGGCAGGCAGCTTTTCGCAGCAAGCAGAAACCGCTTGTCAGAAGATCTCGCTTGCTGCAGCCCCGGGACAACTTGTGTGAAAACAGAGAGAAGGCCCGGGAGCAAAAGGGCTCTCCACCCAGAACAAGCTTAGTGCGAAATTGGTCAGAGTGTTCCCTCTATACCCTGTGACTAGTAGCCACTGATGGACCTCTGCTCCATAAATTTACCCAGTCCCCTCCTGAAGCTGTCTATGTTTGCAGCTGCCACCACTCCCTGCAGCAGTGAATTCCACATGTCAATTACTCTTTGGGTGAAGGACTTTTTTTTACTGCTCATCGATTTCATTGGGTGCCCATAAGTTCTTGTATTGCAAGAAAGCGAGACCAGTACTTTTTTCTCTGCCTTCTTTATCCTACGCATCATTTCCTAAACCTCTATCATGTCACTCCTTAATCGTCATTTCTCCAAGCTAAAGAGCCTTAACCTCCTTTAACCTTTCCTCATAGGGAAGGTGTTCCATCCCTTTAATCATTTTAATTGTTCTTTTCCACACCCTTTCCAATGCTTTTTTAGGTACAGTGACTGGAATTGTACAGTCACTGCACCATCCATTTATACAGGGTCATTATGATACTGCCTGATTTGTTTTCAGTCCCCTTCCTAATAACCCTGGCATAGCATTTGTCCTTTTTATTTCAGTCACACACTGAGCTGATTGCTAGCAGCTGCTTGTTATACCCCCTGAAGAGCACTGCGCTCGGTTGACAAGAACCTACTGGTGATTTCTGGCCCAAGGGATGTCCAGTCGTCCTCAACCAGACCCAGGGCCTTTTCTGCCTTGACCCCAACCTGGCGTAACCCTCTGCCAATTAGCATTGGTGCCCTGCAGGACATAATTCCGTTCCACAGGGCACGTACGGCAGAGATGTTCCGCCAGGTGTTTGGTTGAGAACAGTGACGACTTTCCATCTGGCTGGAACTCCTATTTTTCCTGCCTCCCCCCAAGCCACAATGAGCCTTGTGGTGCAGAGCAGTAAGCTGCAGTACTGCAGTCCAAGCTCTGCTGACAACCTGAGTTCGATCCTGGTGGAAGCTGGGTTCAGGTAGTCAGCTCAAGGTTGGCTCAGCCTTCCATCCTTCCGAGGTCAGTAAAATGAGTACCCAGATTACTGGGGGTAAAGTGTAGATGACTGGGGAAGGCAATGGCAAGCCACGCCTTAAAAAGTCTGACAAGAAAATGTCATGATGTGATGCCACTCCATGGGTCACTAACTACTCAGTGCTTGCACAAAGGACTACCCTGACCTTAACCCCAAGACACAGTGGCATACTCAGGCAGTCTTATCACCAGTGTATTGGTTATAGGCTCACTAATGACCTACTAATGTAAACTCTGAATTTTATTATTTTAATTGTGAATGTATTTAGGTAAATGGTTTTCGTGAGGCACACCGCCCTGAGCACTGTTCCACAGCGGAGGGTGATTTAAAAATCTAAATAAATCAATCTTCCCACCGGACCAGCTCTCCTGTGCATCATACAGCTGGTGAACCAGTAAGTGGGAAGGAACACGGAGGTGTAAAAAGAGGAGAGAGACAGAGAGAGACAGAGCGGGTCCCCCATTGGCAAGAGCTTGATGTGCCAGCTGAGTGAACATATGAAGCTGCCTTCTACTGAATCAGACCCTGAGTCCATCAAAGTCAGTATTGTCTACTCAGACTGGCAGCGGCTCTCCAGGGTCTCATGCGGAGGTTTTTCACACCTATTTGCCTGGACCCTTGTTAGTTGGAGATGCCGGGGATTGAGCCTGGGACCTTCTGGTTACCAAGCAGATGCTCTACCACCATCCCTTTCCAAAGTGTGGCAAAGCAGACCTTTGCAGTGTTCTTCTGGGGTTCAGGACTCGAATGCAGGAGCGCTCAGAGAGCCACACTGCTTGCCGGAGTTCGGTTAGCATGAGTGCTTGAGTCTGTGCCTGAACTACCAGAACTTGCCCACAGTCAGAAGCACCACGACAGCCTGGCACCCAGAGTGATAGGAGCGGGAAGGCTGCTGTCCAGCAAGGATGCCTGTGCCCCCTGAGAGGTGACAGTGGGCTTGCCCCCCTGAACAGTGCAGCTTATGCCAGTGGAAGATCCCAACTCGGGAGACAGCCTAGACCAGGGGTGGCCAAACATAAGAGCCACATAGAATAAACATCAGATGTTTGTGAGCCACGAGTCATGAACATCAGATGTTTGTGAGCTGCAAAACAGGGAGGAAGGGAGGCAAATAGATGGGGAGGGGGGAGGGAAGAAGAAGATTGCAGATTTATACCCTGCCCTTCTCTGAATCAGAGACTCCGAGCGGCTTGCAATCTCCTTTATCTGCTTCCCCCACAACAGACACCCTGTGAGGTGGGCGGGGCTGAGAGAGCTCTCCCAGAAGCTGCCCTTTCAAGGACAGCTGTGCGAGAGCTGTGGCTGACCCAAGGCCATTCCAACAGCTGCAAGTTGAGGAGTGGGGAATCAAACCCGATTCTTCCAGATAAGAGTCCCCATACTTAACCACTGCACCAAACTGGAGGGAGAGGTAGAAAGAAAGCAACTTAAACTTTAAATGCATTCTCCAAGCTGCTGACTGGCTTGGCTTGGAGAAGTGATTAAAGAGTGAAATGCATTCTCCCAGCCTGCTGATGGGGCATTTCACACATATTCTGTGGCTTTGAGAGCCACAGAATATGTGTGAAAGAGCCACATGTGACTCCCAAGTTTGGCATGGGTTAATCTCTCAGCCACCCCAGAGGCATGCTACAGTCTGCACAGGGCATCGGTGACACCAAAGGGACAGCAATCAAGAGGGCGGCATGTGTTCCATCCAAAGGCACCAGTGAGGCTGCCCAGATAATTCATGGAGGGGAAATGTAGGCCGGGTCCCCATGAACAAAAGTTGCCATTTGGGGTGGGGAGCCTCATCTCCACTTTGATCTCTCCCGCTCTGCCTCCAGATCGCAGCAGAACATCTATATTGGAGCAAAGTTGCGTTCTTGCTTTTCTACCTAATTTACTGGTGGCGAAATCACTCCCCTTCAACGCTGCCACACCTGTCTCAGGGCACCAATTATGCCTTAGTGAGCGGTGGATTCCACACCCGTGCACACTCAAAAGAGCCAAGCCAGCTCATTCCTCCATCCCTGCTCCTAGGGGAGGAGCACAGATCTGGTTACCGGGAGATGAACCACCTGTGCAGATTGGATGCTGTGCAGGTTTGGAGGTGTGGCTGGAACCCAGCTCGGTCTGGGAGGTGGAGGGACAAACTGGTTCCTGGCTGTCTCCCTTCACACTCTCCGCTGCTGCAGGAGAGAGGCTCGAGCAGAGCTAAGTTCCAGGGAAAGAGAAGCTCCTTTTAAGTGAGTAATCGCTGCGGACATTCCGCTCCCCAAATGCTGCACTATGTTCAATGGTTCCTTTCCGGATTGACCTTTGCCTTGGCAACGGTTGCTGATGCTTCTTTCACCCTTTGTCAAGGAGGCACATTATAGACCGGGGTGGCCAAACTGCGGCTTGGGAGCCACATGTGGCTCTTTCGCACATATTGTATGGCTGTCAGAGCCCCTACCACCCCATCAGCTGGCTTGGAGAAGGCGTTTCTCTCTTGCAGTCACTTTTCCAAGCCACGCCAGCTGGCAGCTTGGAGAATGCATTTAAAGTTAATTGATTGATTGATTGATTTCTATTTATATCCCACCCTCCCTGCGAACAGGCTCAGGGTGGCTGTTGCCTTCATGTGACCTGGTCCCTTTCCTTTCAAGAAAGTTGCTTCCTTTCCACCTGCATCTTCCTCCCCTCTTCCCCATCTCCTTCCTTCCTTCCTTCCTTCCTTCCTTCCTTCCTTCCTTCCTTCCTTCCTTCCTTCCTTCCTTCCTTCCTTCCTTCTTGTGGCTATGATGTTTATTCTGTGTGGCTCTTACATTAAGCAAGTTTGGCCACACGTGTTACAGATGCATGACAGCCTCATTGTAGATGCATGACAACCCCATGAGATAGGCTAGTTGTGGCAGCGTGAAGGGGAAACGTTGCTTCCCTATCTCCACCCACCCCATCCCAGTCCTTGCAGCTGCCACTGTGTGTCCCATGCCGGGCATCTCACCTGCCTCCGAGAGTTGGCTGTTCCCTTTCTGTGACCTGGTGCCTTTCTTTCGAGACAGGGCAGGCAGTCGGGCAGAAAGCAAGCAGGGCAAGTGAAAGTCATCCCTCCCTTCTGATGCAAAGCCCCCCCTTCCCCCCCCCCCAGCTTCTGGCTCAGAAACTGTAGGGGGCAAAGGGAGCCACCGTGCACGGCTTCTTCAGTAACCCCCTTTCCAGATTTGGCATCCGCAGCTGGCTGGCAGTGGGAGGAAACCTAGCAGGAAAGCAATCCCTAAAACCAGTGCCTGACTTCTTCTTTTTCTGGGCCCAGCCTGGAAGCATGGAGAAAGGAGGCAACACTACCCAGCAGGTCTGCCCGGAGGAGGACAGGATTGTTACCCAGCAAGTTTGCCTAGAGGACGACATGCGGGATGGAGAGTGAGTATTGGGGGGACAAGGTGGGGGAGCGGGTTGGGGAGGGGTCCTTTCTGACTTGTCTGGACTTCATGGGACCCCTTTGGAGGAGTGCTGGCCAAGATCTACGGACAGGCTCTCGGCGGACTGAGAAAGATCCAAGGCACAGTGTCTTGAAGACCGAGAGAGAAAGCAGCTTCTGATTTTCCACCATCCTGCTCTGGCCAGAGGGCTCCCAGTGATGCTCGCTCTAAGCTGTGGAATCTTGTGAGCAAAAATTCTACTTTGTGAGCTACAGGCATAAATTATTGTCCTCTGGGTTCATCCTTCCTGAGCCAAGACAAAAATGCATGAGCCAGAGACTAAAAAAACGTGAGCTAGCTCACACTGATTAAGCTTAGAGGGAACACTGGCTCCCAGCTGTTCTAACCGGTCCCATTTCCCAGGGGCTATGGGGAAGCAATGACTTGTTTTTGGTAAATTGCTATCCTAGTTTTTGCCTTTTGATAGATGCCTTTTTGACTGAAACCAAGTTTAGCCCAAGGCACCAAAGATGACATTCTTAGGAGCTCAGCTGTCTCCCCAAAGCTTGTGAAGAGTTATATTTCCAAATGTGGGAATGGGGAAGTTATGTGTGGAATGGACGCATCCTGTAAATGTGTGCTCTTGAACGCTAGCACCAGGGCTTTTTTTGGTAGAAAAAGCCCAGTGGGAACTCTTTTTCATATTAGCCCCCCCCCCCGACATCACCATTGTTTTGCACAGGACTTTTCTGTAGAAAAAGCCTAGCAGGAACGCATTAGCATATAAGGTCACACACCCCGGCATCACCATTGTTTCACACAGGACTTTTCTTTAGAAAAAGCCTAGCAGGAACTCATTTGTATGTTAAGTCACACCCTCTGACATCACCATTGTTTCACACAAGGCTTTTTGTAGAAAAAGCCCAGCAGGGACTCATTTGCATATTAGGTCACACTCCCGACACCAAGCCAGCTGGAACTGCATTCCTGTGTGTTCCCGCTCAAAAAAAAAAAGCCCTGACTAGCACACTCTGCTGTTTTCATACATAGCAGTTGTTGAGCTGTGTAGCTCAGGGGGCATCCGCTCAGCATGCAGAAGGTCCCAGGTTCAATCCCCAGCATCTCCAGCTAAAAAGATCAAGTGAAAGGTGATGGGAAAGTTCTCTGTGTGAGACCCTGAAGAGCTGCTAGTAGTCTGAGTAAACCATACCGAAAGTAGCTTCATGTATTCATGTGATAGTTCAGGAGTCCCCGATGCAGTGCCCAGCTGCACCTTTCCTGGGGTTCACCAAATGGTTTTAGAAAGCGGACAAGACCAGGTGGGCCTTTTACCCAGCAAGGCTTCTGCTTAGCCATTGGAAATCTGATTGGCTGTGCAGATTTTTTAAGTATCTCGCTTTAGGAGCCTCTGCCACCACAACCCAAAGATCTGGGACTAACATCTGTAGGGCTGTCTCTCCCAGTATGTCCCTCAAAGAGCTTTGCACTCTGCAGATTAACATCTGCTGGTGGTCCCCGGTGCAAAGAAGATCTGCTCAGCCTCAACCAGTGAGATATAATGCCTGGTGGAAAAGCGAGATCAGGGCCTGTAAAATGGAGATATTCCACCAGGCCTACAGTTGATGCAGTGGAGATCCAACGCCAGCCTCCCCTACCCCACTTTTGCACCATCTATGTGGCGCTATCTGTTCGTTGTCTGCCCCCTGCCCAATATCTAGTTCTATCTATGGAGACTGAGTATACATACTGAAAGTTCGCTGGGGGCACTTACTAACAGTCCCTGATTGCCATCTTACGTACTACTCAATGCTGTATAGGTTTTTAACCATTGCGTAGATTATATATTATATATTATTATATATTAACTTCTAGAGCCAGTTTGGTGTAGTGGTTAAGTGTGCGGACTCTTATCTGGGAGAACCAGGTTTGATTCCCCACTCCTCCACTTGCACCTGCTGGAATGGCCTTGGGTCAGCCATAGCTCTGGCAGAAGTTGTCCTTGAAAGGGCAGCTGCTGTGAGAGCCCTCTCCAGCCCCACCCACCTCACAGGGTGTTTGTTGTGGGGGAGGAAGGTAAAGGAGATTGTGAGCCGCTCTGAGACTCTTCGGAGTGGAGGGCGGAATATAAATCCAATATCTTCTTCTATCTTCTACTGTTGTAACCAGTGTTTCCTCTAAGCTGAGTTAGCGTGAGCTAGCTCACAGTTTTTTAGCCTCAAGCTCACACATTTTTGTCTTGGCTCAGGAAAAATGGCCCCAGAGCTAATGGATTTATGCAGTCACTCACAACTTTATTGCCAGTAACTCACAAAGTAGAATTTTTGCTCACAAGATTCCACAGCTTAGAGGGAGTATTGGTAGTAAGAGAGCCAGTAGCTATTGGTAGAGAGCCAGTTTGGTGTAGTGATTAAGTGTGCAGACTCTTATCTGAGAGAACCGGGTTTGATTCCCCACTCCTCCACCTGCAGCTGCTGGAACGGCCTTGGGTCAGCCATAGCTATAGCAGGAGTTGTCCTTTAAAGGGCAGCTGCTGTGAGAGCCCTCTCAGCCCCACCACCTCACAGGGTGTCTGTTGTGGGGTGGGGGAGAAGATAAAGGAGATTGTAAACCACTCTGAGACTGTGAGATGGAGTGGAGTGGAGGGTGGGATATAAATCCAATGTTGTCTTCTTCTTCTTCGTACATTGTAATATATAATGAAATAATTCTACAACTCACAGCCCGGTTGCTAATGGGCCATGGATTGGCCCAAGGGTTGGGGACCTCTGTCCCAAGGGTTGGGGACCTCTGTCCCAAGGGTTGGGGACCTCTGTCCCAAGGGTTGGGGACCTCTGTCCTAGAGCTTACAGTAGGCCCTGTAAGAAGAGCCCTGTAAGTTCCAGGAGGATTGGCTACATCAGGGATGTGTGGCCCAATATGCAAAAGAGTTTCTGCTACAAAAAAAAAAAAGCCCTGATCACCATCATCTAATTAGAGTTCTAGCCCGCCCTTCCCCACACAGCAGGGCTTAGGGCAAGTAACATCAATAATTGATCAATACATCAATAATTATACTACAATTTAAACAATTACAGCAAATAATATCGTACAGCGACAATTCTTAAAACGAAAGGCTACTTACAGAATATTGGCCTATAATAGGCCAGATGGCGATCAAACACAATTAATAGATGTTCTGAGAAGCAGGCCTGGCCCTAGGCCATCTGGCACCATAGACAAGGCTATCTTATGGTGCCCGCACCCCACACTGATAACCAGTTTTCAAAATCAGATGAATTGTAGCACTCATTTTGGCACCTCCAGAAGGCCAGCACCCTAGGTAATTGCCTAGTTTGCCTAGTGGCAGAGCCGGCCCTGCGGAGAAGACTATCTGTATGAGCACTCAGCATAAAACCAGATCCCGGGAAGTGTGCAAAAGCTGCAAACAGTAGCACAAAATGAAATATAGGATGCCAAGCAGAGTAGGGGTAGGGCTGCCAGTCCCCAAACAGCGATGTCACTGGCAACCCTATCTGCAGTATAAAGCTCTTTGTGAGACATACCAGGAGAGATGGTCCTACAGGTAAATTGGTCCTGGCCTGTAGCTATGGAGGCCTCTCACTAGGCAAAGCCCCCTCCCCAATTTGTCCAATTCAGCCAGAAGAGTGATTGTGCCATGTCTAGTTCTAGCAGGAGAGCAGAGAGATTGAGGGGGAAAAACCCCTTTTGTAGGTAAAAGCTATTGTCATTTCCCTGCTAGCTGACAGCTTACAGATGGAGGTGTGAAAACTGACCATGTCTGACCAGGGAGGTTATCACTGCATTTCTAAAGTGTTTTTGGACTGTATCATAACTGTTTGGCTGAATGGTGTGAACTGACCATATCATTATCTCTGGACAGGGAGATCATTAGCATTTCTAAAGCCCTGGCCTAGGAAAACGTCAGCTGCTCAGTTAAAACAAAACAAGAGCAGCTTCTCCATTCTTTTGGACAGCCGGATCTTCTTAGCAGGCTTCCTCGGAAGCAGGGCTTTTTTTGAGCAAGAACGCACAGGAACACAGTACCGGCTGGCTTGGGTCAGGGGGTGTGGCCTAATATGTAAATAAATTCCTATGTGAAGCAACGGTGACATCAGGGGTGTGGCCTAATATGCAAATGAGTTCCGGATGGGCTTTTTCTGCCAAAAACTCAGCTCGGAAGTAAGCTCCACTGTGCTGGACTGCCCCCTGCCAGCCTCCTTCCTCAAGAAAAAATCCCTGAAAGTGCTGTGTGGGTCCCAGACCTCACAGGACTTTAAAGGTTGTTGCCTCCTGGCCAGGAATGCTGCTTTCCCCATCCAAAGGAGTCCTGTGTCTCTACCCACCATAGAGAGCTCAGGCTAGACTGGCTGCTTGTTTCCACAGTTCCTAGCAGGTCCCAGCCAGGTGCTCTCCCCACACACACACACACCTCCTTCAGCTAGGCTCCTTTTAGCCTCCTTCTCCTGGCCCAGGGTCATCTCACTTGTGCTGTGGAAGCCGCTGGATGACCCTGGTCCAGTCACACTCTCTCAGCCTAACCTACCTCCCAGGGTTGTTGTGAGGATAAAATGGAGAACAGGAGAATGACGTGATCCATCTTGGGTCCCTATTTGGGGGGGAAAGACGGGGTGCAAATGAAGTAAAATCAGTAAAAATAAAGACTTGCCCAGTTCCTGCTGCCCTCTGCCTATTCCTGAGTAGGTGTTTTCTCCAAATGCAGACCTTTCCTCTCAAATAGGTCTGGGAACTGATCCTGGTTCTTATTTCTCCATCTCCTCCTGCACGCTTTCCCTGACCCATGGCGCCACCTTCTGCCCCAGTACAGTACTGTCCGTATGCATAGGGCAGTACCCGCCCCCCCTCCATTCCATCCTATCTCCCCCAAGGCTGAGGTGCCCAGTAGGGCTGCCAATCCCCAGGTGGGGCAGGGAGAATAGGTTAAAGAAACCTCCGCAAAGAGCAGCCTCTAAAAAAGTACACAATTTACTATCAAGTTATGATATTTCAAAACGTCTAAGTCATTCTGTATACAAAGTAATACAAGGAACGCCAAAGACCCCACCCAAAGTCCTTCAAACAGCAAGTCAATGTCCAAAATTTCTTATCAGGTGGGTGCAGTTCACAATTCCAATGATGAAATTCTCCACAGAGACCGATGCTCCGATGTTTTCTCTTGTACAGCCAGGCACATAGAGTGATACGCGACGCGATAGTACTTTATTTCACATTTCGCATTAGCTTCTCTGAGCTTTCGAAAAATATTTCACAACTCATACGCTGCCGCTTACGATCGCTTTCATTCAATATGGGGCGAAGTGCGAAGCAGAGGTGGTTGGCCGTTGCCTTCCTCAGAGAGGTGGCTGAATAGAGCCTGCCCCTGTCCTCTCGTCTGGGTATTTCAAGGAAGTTTCCCATCCAAGTACCAACCACAGTCAACTCTGCTTTGCTGCCCAGATCTGATGAGATCGAACTTGCCAGGGCTGCAGCCGATGTATTTTTGAACGGTCAAAGTGCCTGCAACTAAACAAAGGTCCTATGCAGAAGCTTGATAGAAAAAGGAGAGTTTAGGTGCAAGGAGTATGGAACTATGGAAAGCAGAGACTTGGTCAGTGCAGCAGTGTCTGTCTTTCTGTTGCAGGATGCGCGTGGTGGAGGTTGCCGGTTACCCAGTGCTGCTGGTGAGGGAGCATTTGCAGATCCTTGCGATGGGAAGCAAGTGTCCTCATGCTGGAGCACCCCTCTGCAAAGGCAAGCTGGCTGATAGCCCTACGCAGGGGGAAATCAAAGTGGGCCTGACCCCTCGCTATTGACATGGTCCAAACTCCAGGCCAGGGCCCACAGCAGTAACAGCTGGAACTGATCTGGGAGATTCCTTTCCAAGGGAAGGGTTGGCCTGCCATCTGAACGTGCCATCGTGAGTCTGGATCCTGGAGAGGCTATGGGCAAGAAGCTGCTGTTGGCACTCATTTCCCAAACATTGCATGGGGAAAATCAGGAGCCAGTTTGATGCAGTGGTTAAGTGCATGGACTCTTATCTGGGAGAACCGGGTTTGGTTCCCCAGTCCTTCACTTGCAGCTGCTGGAATGGGTCAGCCATAGCTCTCACAGAGCTGTCCTTGAAAGGCAGCTTCTGGGGGAGCTCTCTCAGCCCCACCCTCCTCACAGGGGGGTGTCTGTTGTAGGGGGGAAGATAAAGGAGATTGTCCCCCGCTCTGAGATTCAGAGTATAGGGTGGAGTATAAATCCAATATCTCTTCTCCTTCTTCAAAGACTTCAACAGGGGGTTACGGAGGGCACCCTCCAGTACAAACCCCCAGCCGTTTGCATGTACAAGAAAGAAGGTATAGAAGAGAAGGCATCTTGGATCATTTGGCAGAGCTACTTTTGACCTTCTTGGCTGTCCCCTGCCCAACTGCCCGCTTCCCCCACATCCTGTTGTCATCTCCTTCTGAATTTCAGGCTTCTTGAGACATGGGCGGTTGCGCTGTCCCTGGCACGGTGCCTGCTTCAGCACCCAGACGGGTGACATTGAAGAGTACCCAACGCTGGATTGTCTTCCCATTTTCCAGGTGAGCACAGACCGGCCTGCCTCTTCACCTCTCTGGAGTACTTACGGCTAGCTGATGGAGGGGAGAGGCTGTGGCTCAGTGGCAGAGCACCTGCTTGGCATGTAGAAGGTCCCAGGATCAATCCCCGGCATCCCCAATTAAAAAGGACCAGGCTGGAGGTGATGGGAAAGGCCTCTGCCTGAGACCCTGGAGAGCCGCTGCCACTCTGAGTAGACAACACTGACCTTGATGGAGGATCCGATTCAGGAGAAGGCAGCTTCATGCGGACAGGGACTCCGTTTCTCTGGCTCGGAATAACTCTGTTGATATCCCGTCTACATCTGTTGATTTATTTCTCCCAATTGATCTCAATGCAGATGCCACTTTCTAATGCTGTAGGCGGGATACAAATGAATCAAACAAACAAACAGTGCTGCCAGAGAAAGCTGTGCCTTGGCAGAGAACGGCGTTTCTCAAAGGGACCCAGGGCTGGCGAGACAAAGCTTGCCAGGGAGCCAGTGGTGCTGTGTGGGTGTGCAAGCCAGAGGCAGAAAGACAAGTTACTTTGGGGAACACGGCAAGCAGGAATCAGAGAAATGGGGGGGGGCAGTGAAAAATGGGAGTATTTTGTGAAATCCTCCCTTTCCGTTCAATGATTTGGTCTTTGCAGGTGACAGTGGAAGATGGGAAGGTGTCCATCACGGCCAGTGTGAAGGTATGGACCTCTCCAAGACATGCTTTCTTACTGAAGGAGGTGGGGGTGGGACAGGACATCTTCAAGGGGAGGCCTTGGCCTCTGTGCCTTGTTGTCCCTCCGGAGCAGGGGTGGCCAAACTTGCTTAACGTAAGAGCCACATAGAATAAACGTCAGAGGTTTGAGAGATGCAAGACAGAAAGGAAGGAAGGCAAATAGATGGGGAGAGAGGGGTGGAAAGAAAGCAGCTTTAAATGCAATTCTCCATGTGATTTAAAGAGAGAAATGCCTTCTCCAAGTCAACCAATGAGGCGGTGGGGGCTTTGAGAACCACACGATATGTGTGAAAGAGCCACATGTGGCTCCCGAGCCATAGTCTGGCCACCCCTGTTCCAGAGTGACTGGCTGCTGTATACTTATTTGCTGCTATTCACAGGTCTTACCAACTGCCTTAATACAATCTTAGCGATATCTGTTGCTCAGTTAGAACAAAGTTTGAGTCCAGTGGCACCTTTAAGACCAACAAAGTTAACTTCATTGAAAGACACAGCAGCCAAGAAGGTCAGAGCGCCTGCTCCGGCTGCAACGCCACTGAGGATGTTCTCCGCAGCTGAGAACGAAACGTCTGGAAGGAAAACTTTCTCCAGTAGAACACGGCACTTGAGCCCGAAAGATTCTACAAACCCTAATGATGTTACCAGCCGTGAAAACCTGAAATCTTTGACAAGCTAACTTCCATTTCAAGGTGTCTGAGGAAGTGTGCAAGCACACAAAAACGCATACCCCGAATAAAACTTTGTTGGTCTTCAAGGTGCCAACGAACTCTAACTGCTTCGGACCAACATGACCGCCCACCTGGATCTATTGCTCAGTTACTTATGCCTCTTGACTCTAATTAGCCCTTCCTGACAACACCCTCCTTACCCGCTACCTATACGTAATGGTTGGTGACTCCTGTTTCAATGTGTCTGAAGAAGTGTGCTTGCACACAAAAGCTTATACCCAGAATAAAACTTTTTTAAAAAGGTAAAGGTAGTCCCCTGCGCAAGCGCCAAATCATTACCAACCCATGGGGTGACGTCTCATCATGACGTTTTCACGGCAGACTTCTTACGGGGTGGTTTGCCATTGCTTTCCCCAGTCATCTACACTTTACCCTCAGCAAGCCGGGTAGTCATTTCACCCACCTCGGAAGGATGGAAGGCTGAGTTAACCTTGAGCCGGCTATCTGAACCCAGCTTCTGCCAGGATCAAACAGGTGGTGAGCAGAGCTTGGCTTGCAGTACTGCAGCTGACGACTCTAGCCGCTCTTAAAGGTGCCGCTGAATTCAAACTTTGTTGGCTGGCCGCTGTGTGAGACAGGCTGCTGGACTCGATGGACCGCTGGTCGGATCCAGCAGGGCTCTTCTGATGTTCTTAACTTACCTGACCTGAGATGGCTTTGTACTTCCCTTCCCATAGGACCTGGCCAGCATGGGCAAGGTGAAACCTATGAGCCAGCGAAGCCCACTTGCCAGGCAGGTGGTGCTGCTCCTGGGAGCAGGTGAGGTCCCAAGATCAAAGCTTCCCCTCCTCGGTCTGAAGCAGCAGCTCCAGCTTCTGCCCACCAGAAGAACAGCGGGGATCACTGGCATTGTTTTTCTCTCCTAGGGCCGGCGGCACTGACGTGTGCCGAGATTCTTCGTCAGGAGGGCTTCATGGGCAGGATCCTCATGGTGACGAGGGAAAAGCACCTGCCCTACGATAAGACGCAGCTGAGCAAGGTCCATCAGGGTGGGCCTTGGCTGGGAGGGGAGGGGGGGAACGCAGGAGCTCTGTGCACGCAGGGCAGACTCCTGCTGGGTCATGCTGCCCTCTGCTGCGTGCTCCAGAACAGGGCTTTTTTAAAAGCAGGAGCGCACAGGAATGCAGTTCCGGCTGGCATGGTGTCAGGGGGTGTGGCCTAATATGCAAATCTGTTCCTGCTGGGCTTTTTCTACCCAAAAAAGCCCTGCTCCTGAGGTTCATCCCGTGTGCCAGCGGTGCTTCCCATTGGCTCCGAAAATCTCCTTTTCCCAAGACTCGCCTGCTTGTTCTGAACTATGATTTTTTCCAGGCATAAAAGGGGCTTCTTTGCCACTTGCAGGACATGGGAGCCAAGGCAGAGAGCCTTTACCTGCGGTCCCAGGGTTTCTTGGATGCTCACGACATAGAAGTCTGGAGGGGGAAAGAGGTGAATGTTTTTTTCAAATACAGGTTTTTATTAACAGATTTTCAGTTCACAATAAAGAACTCTGTGATCTATCACGGTGGCCCCCAATCTTTTTGGCACCAGGGACCGGTTTTGTGGAAGACAATTTTTCCACTGGCCGGGGCAGGGTTGGGGGGGAAATGATTTCGGGATGATACAATTGTGCACTTTATTTGTGTTAGTTTGGTGTGGTGGTTAAGTGCACAGGCTCTTATCTGGGAGAACCAGGTTTGATTCCCCACTCCTCCACTTGCAGCTGTTGGAATGGCCTTGGGTCAGCCATAACTCTCACAGTTATGCCTTGAAAGGGCAGCTTCTGGGGTGAGGTCTCTCAGTCTCACCCACCTCACAAGGTGTTTGTTGTGGGAGAGGAAGGTAAAGGAGATTGTGATCTGCTCTGACTCTGAGATTCAGAATGGAGGGCAGGATATCTTCTTATTCTTATTATTACTACTACATTTAAATATGTAATGAAATAATTATACAACATGGCCCAGTTGCTAACAGGCCATAGACCAGTACCAATCCACAGCCCAGGTGTTGGGGACCCCTGATCTATCACATCAAAGAATGCAGCTTTAGTGAGGATATAATTAAGAAATTAAAAACCCCAAGAAAAAGAAAAACTAATTCATAAAGCAGAGAACCAAGGGGCAGTCGTACAATTATACTGAAGAGCACCCAGTGACAATCCATTCTGTTGTCTGATTTTGCTGTAGGAATGTACAAAGAACTGTCCCAATATTGTATTAACGAAACCCAATTCATCAAACTCAACTATTGAGAGCTCATGCTTTTTTGTATTCAGAGAGAAAGTGAGCCCGAAACATATTAGAAACCCGGCAAATCATGACAAAAACTGTTTTTTGGGGAGAATATTATGTTTGGTGAGGTATTCCACTAGTTGTAAGCAGAACACAGTAAAATTTTCTTGAGGACATTCTGTCAGAGCATCAGCGCTATAAGTTGAGAGAGGAGGTGAATATTGAGTTTTGTGGCAAAGTGGGGGGGAGCTATGGATTGGCAGAAGGCCTTGGTCACTCTGGTGGCATTACACCTAGCAGGAGGCCCAGACAGGGTTGTCAATCCCCAGGTGGGGGCAGGGGATCCCCCAGTTTGGAGGTCCTCCCCCTGCTTCAGGGTCATCAGAAAGCGGGGGGTGGGGGGACGGAAATGTCTGATGGGCACTTCATTCTTCCCTATGGAGACCAATTCCCTTAGGGTATAATGGAGAATTGATCCATGTGTCTAAGGCTCTGGAGGGCTGTTTTTTGAGGTAGAGGCACCACATTTTCAGCACAGCATCCAGTACCTCTCCTCAAAATACCCTCCAAATTTCAAAAGGATTGGACCAGGGGATCCAGTTCTATGAGCCCTAAAAGAAGGCGCCCCTATTCATCATTTCCAATGGAGGGAAAGCATTTAAAAGGTATGCAATCCCTTTAAATGTGATGGCCAGAACTCCCTTTGGAGTTCCATTATTTAGTTTGGTGTAGTGGTTAAGTGCGCAGACTCTTATCTGGGAGAACCGGGTTTGATTCCCCACTCCTCCACTTGCACCTGCTGGAAAGGCCTTGGGTCAGCCATAGCTCTGGCAGAAGTTGTCCTTGAAAGGGCAGCTGCTGTGAGAGCCCTCTCCAGCCCCACCCACCTCACAGGGTGTCTGTTGTGGGGGAGGAAGGTAAAGGAGATTGTGAGCTGCTCTGAGACTCTTTGGAGTGGAGGGCGGGATATAAATCCAATATCTTCTTCTTCTTCTTGGCACAACCTTGATCTTGGCTCCACCCCCAATGTCTCCTGGCTCTACCCCGAAAGTCCCCAGATATTTGGTGACCCTAGGCCCAGATCGCCTCTGTAGCGTGCAATGTCTTTTGCCTTCTTTGGCTGATAACACCAGCAACGACCATGGTTCAAAACGTGTGATCTGGCCACAGTGAGTCACACTCTGATGACATCCAAGTTCGATTACTGTAATGCGTTCTGTGTAAGGCTGCCTTTGAAAATGGTCCGGAAAATTCCGCCAAGGCCAAATGTGGCAACTAAGCAACTGTCAGGGGTGAGAGACAAGGCTCGTATCACTCCAGCACTGAAAGATCTGCGCTGGCTGGCCATTTGTTTCTGAACACCCGGCGTCTATACGGCTTTCTTTTAAGAGCCAGGCTGAAATGTTTCTGTTTATCCAGGCTTTTATTTAAGAGTCTGTGTGGAATTTTTATTAAATGACATCTCATAGTCTGTCTTTAGCATGAGAACTGTTTTAAGACCCCTTTCAAGGTACTCCATGATTTATTGCCCCTTGATTTATGTTGTTTCATGCTCTGCCGTGTTTTGAATGCCGGGTTTTCATCACTTTTTATGGAGTTTTCATTATGTTTTATTTGGTAAGCCGCTAGGCAGGTTCCCAGGAGAGGCGGCATAGAAATAAAGAAAGAAGCAGTGGGATTTACCTCAGGTGGCTTAAAAAAGAAAAGGATTAGATGGGCTCATGGAGGAGGGGGTTATAAAGGGGTTTTAGCCAAGGTCACTCGATGGAACCTCCATGTTCTGGGGCAGTGTTCCTTGGAAAGCCCACTGCAGTAGGTGATAGCAAGGCCAAGGAGGCTTTGGCCTCTGTGCTTTACTTGTGGCCCTTCCTGAGGGATCAGTAGAGCCAGTTTGGTGTAGTGGTTAAGTGGGTGGACTCTTATCTAGGAGAACCAGGTTTGATTCCCCACTCCTCCACTTGCACCTGCTGGAATGGTCTTGGGTCAGCCATAGCCCTGGCAGAGGTTGTCCTTGAAAGGGCTGCTGCTGTGAGAGCCCTCTCAGCCCCACCCACCACACAGGGTGTCTGTTTTGGGGGAGGAAGGTAAAGGAGATTGTAGGCTGCTCTGAGACTCTGATTCAGAGAGAAGGGCGGGGTATAAATCTGCGGTCTTCTTCTCTCAGTGTCTTTTTCTCAGGCATACTTGTGTGGCAGAAAGAAGGGATGCTGTTATTTCCAGTATCTCATGTACCCTTCTAGGCCTGCTCAGGGCACGCCAGCATAGATGGTTGTTGCTACAGCCATCCCTCCTTTCCCCTCCTGCTCCACTTGCCCCCCTCCACTTCTTCCTTGATTGCCTCCCCTATCTAAGGTTGCCCAGTCTGTGTTGGAAAATACCTGGAGATTTTGGGGGTGGAACTGAGAGAGGGCAGGGCTTGGAGAGGGGAGGGGCCTCAGCATGGTACAGTGCCATAGAGTCCCCCCTTCTAAGCTGCTCTGAGACTCTGATTCAGAGAGAACGGCGGGGTATAAATCTATGGTCTTCTTCTTCTTCAGGTTGGCCATTGTGGGGAGCAGACTCAATGGACCATGGGCCTGATCCTGCACAGCCAATGCTGCACTTTCTCCAAATCCTTCAGAACTTTGGTCCAAAAATCAGGCTAGGACCAAAAGGCCCATCCTGTTGTGCAGGCCCGGGCACAGACTGGGAAGGCTCTGCCATATCCTCTCTCTCTCTCCCTCTCTTTCTGCGGCTGCAGGTGGTTTCCCTGGATACCTCCAACAAGAAGGCACATTTCCATGACGGGTCCTCCCAGACCTACGACCGCCTGCTAATTGCTACTGGCAGCGAGTAAGTGACTCTTCCCCTCCACCTCCCCACAATGGGAAGGGGCCCCTTCTGTGAGCCAAGGTGGCCTGACGTGGTCTCTCTGTCTCTGCCGAAAGACGGGGCGTGCCACAAAGGTCCCTCCCAGCTGTGCCGCCATTCCCCAGTGCTGGCATTCCCTCTCCTCCTTGGCTGCCCTGCCTATAGTAAAGGACCTGGGACTTTGGGCAAAAGCAGAGGTTAGATGGCCAGCTTTGGACTGGGAAACACCTGGAGGTTTGAGGGGTGGAGCTTGAGGAGGGCGGGGCTTGGGGAAGGGAGGGATTTCAGTGGGGCAGACGGCCACAGAGTCCACCTTCCAAAGCAGCCATTTTCTCGACTGATCTTTGTTGCCTGGAGATCAGTTGTAATCAGTGTTCCCTCTAAGCTGAATTAGCCTGAGCTAGCTCACAGATTTCTAGCCTCTAGTTCACACATTTTCGCCTCAGCTCAGGAAAAATAGCCCCAGGGCACAATAATTTATGCAGTAGCTCACCACTTTAACGCCACTAGCTCACAATTTTAACACTAGTAGCTCACAAAGTCGACGTTTTGCTCACCAGACTCTGCAGCTTAGAGGGAACATTGGTTGTAATCCCAGGTGATCTCCACCCACCACCTGGAGGCTGGCACCCTTCGCTGGGGAGGGAATGAGCAAATGTGGGGGGACTGAGTGGGGCAGCCTTCTTACCCCATGTCCGGAGCAGGGCGGGTCCCAGTTGGCTTCCAATCCCACCGGTCACATGACCCAAGGAAGGCCAATGGCGAAGAGGCCCATGCAGGCTGCATTGCTGGCAATCTCAGAGGGGTCCAGCTCCAGTCTTAG
The DNA here is from genome assembly GCF_032191835.1 of Heteronotia binoei. Taxonomy (NCBI): domain Eukaryota; kingdom Metazoa; phylum Chordata; class Lepidosauria; order Squamata; family Gekkonidae; genus Heteronotia; species Heteronotia binoei. Next base: position 33,647,070 of record NC_083240.1, read on the forward strand.
GCAATACTCCCTCTAAACTGTGGAGTCTTGTGAGCAAAAATTCCAGTTTGTGAGCTACTGGCATCAAAGTTGTGAGGGACTGCTTTTATATTGGTGGGGCTACATAAATTCTTATGCTCTGGGGTCATCCTTCCTGAGCTAAGAGGCTAAAAAACCATGAGCTAGCTCACGCTAACTCAGCTTAGAGGGAACGTTGGTCCTGGGCGCAAGGTAGCCCCCTCTCTTGGCTCACCCCCTCCTCAAGCCCACCCATGTCAGCCGGGTCCTCTTTTGCCAGCCCCAAGCGTCTCAAGATCCCCGGCACCAACCTCCAGAACGTGTGTTATCTCCAGACCCCAGAAGATGCCAACAGGATCCTGCAGTTGGCATCCAGCAAGAGGGTTGTGATCATTGGAGCATCGTTCATTGGTAGGAAAAGAGACCTTTGGGGGCTGCTGGGACCCACTAGAGTTTCTCCCCTGGGAGAGCCTCGGCTGGAACTCTGCCTCGCTCCTGCCTCCCTCGGGCAGATGAGGCTGGCAAGCAGCCAGTGAGCAGCCTCTTCCCCCTGGGTTGGCCCTGATCCTGGAGAGAGGTGGGGCACGTCAGCATCACCGCAAGAGCATCTCTGCCTTTCGCTCACAGGCATGGAGCTGGCTGCCACCCTGTCGAGCAAAGCCGTCGGCGTCCATGTGATCGAGAAGACTGAATTTCCATACCAAGGATCCCTGGGGAGCGAGGTTGGAAAGCTCACCATGAAGGTGGGGAGCCCAGTGGGCGAGGGCGAATAAGCGTAGTTCACGATCCCCAAGATGAACCCTTGAATATCATTCATCGAGGCTTCTTTTGGTGGCAGCAACTCCTTTGCATATTAGGCCACACCCCTCTTATGTAGCCAATCCTCCAAGAGCTTACAGAGCTCTTATTATAGGGCCTACTGTAAGCTTTTGGAGGATTGGCTCCATAAGAGGGTTGTGGCCTAATATGCAAAGGATTTCCTGCTACCAGGAAAAAGCCCTGTCCGTCCATCCATCCATTCCCTTTATTAGGCATTTGCCTCACCAGGAGCAAAGAAATATTTTAAAAGAAGATAAGTGAGTTAAAGAGAAAAATGCCTTCTCCAAGGCGGCTGATGGGGGGGGGGGGGGTTGGGGGCTTTGAGAGCTGCACAATGTGTGTGAGAGAGCTACAGTCTGGCCACCCCTGTTTTAGGCTGTGGTAGCCCTACCCAGAATCTGGTGTAGAGGCCATATTGGGTAACGCCCACTCTCCTCCTCCCTCCAGATGCTCCACGAACAAGGAGTCCTGTTCTCCATGAAGACCGAGGTTGCTGAGCTGCTCGGGGAACGCGGGAAGGTCTGTGAGTCTCTCTGTCTGAGCATCACACCTGCCTGCCTGGAGTGTCTCTCCTCTTGGCAATGAACAGGACCAGGAGGCATCCCTGTGGGTTACAAAGGGGCAGAGCTAGCCTAGGGAGGCAAGCCTATGCTGGACACACTAGGGCAAGGGTGTCGAACTCATTTGTTATGAGGGCCAGATCTGACATAAATCAGACCTTGTCGAGCTGGGCTATGTCAGGTTGAGCTGGGCCATGTGTGTGCCTATTTAAGACTAGGTAGCAGAGATATAAACTTTATAAAGGACACAGACAAACACAAAGATTTTTTCCAAAAAAAACCCTTAAAACATGGTTAAAACGTCAGCTCTCGGTCTTAAAGGTGCTTTCTTTGTATTTCTCCCATGGGATCCAGGGAATGGGTCAAAGGAAGCTCTGGCTCTTCCCTAAGGGACTGGTTGAGAGGAGCCTCTGCCAATAGAAGAGAGACTTTGCTCAGTAGCTCTGCTGTGCGATTGAGAGAGCCAGGAAAAACAAGTTCTGCCTTTCTTTCCTTCCTTCCTCCCCAAGGGAGGAGCATCAGCCAGTTGAGAAAAGAGGTTTTGCTCTGTAGCTTCTGTGCAACTGAGCAAGCCTTGCAAAGCAAGCTGTTATGCAGAAGGAAGCAAGAGACAGGGAGATGGAAGCAGATGACAGCCAGTTGCTCGAGGGCCTGATAGGAGCCCTCCGGGGGCCTGATTCAGCCCCCAAGCTGCATATTTGACACTCCTGCGCTAGGGTTAGGGTTGCCAGGTTTAACTGGAGATTAACTGTAACAGGGGGGTCGGCAACCCTAAGGGGCGCCTCCAAAGCATGTGTGGGTTGCCAACTCTGGGTTGGGAAATTCCTGGAGATCTGAGAGTAGAACCTGGGGAGGGCAGAGTTTGCGAAGCAAGGTCTAAGGCCCCAGAGTCCACCCTCCAAAGCAGCCATTTTCTCCAGGGAAGATCTCTGTAGTCTGGAGATCAGCGGTGATTTTGGGATATCTCCAGGCCCTCACCTGGAGGTTGGCAACCCTTAAGGGATCAGAGGGGGGGGTGGCAGGTGCCAGTCAATAATTTGTCTTGTTTCCTCCCTCCAGGTCACTCATGTACTTTTAGCCAACCGGCGCAAGATCACAGCGGATGTGGTGGTGATAGGAATAGGTAAGGCACGGTGGAAGATTTGGGGATTCAGAGGAAGGGCAGCTTCTGTGTAGGGAACATCACTTTGTCTGTTTCCTACACAAAGAGCAAAGCCTGGGTACCATAAGCCCCACCCCTGCCCCAACTCCACCCAAGGCTTGCACTTTAACCCAATCTCAAAAGAGGAAACGAACTTATATAGTAATTTGCTGAAAGGGAGGAGAAGGGTCAGTGGTGAGTCATTTTTTCCTATGGCGAAGAGCTACTTCAGCAGGAGGGGCCCAAACCATGCCACGCACATGCATTCCAGTGAATAACTGTGCTGGTCTGAAGCTGCAGAAGGGCTTTTTTTTGTAGCAGGGACTCCTTTGCATATTAGGCCACACCCCCTCGATGTAGCCAATCCTCCAAGAGCTTACAGGGCTCTTTGTAGAGGGTGCACAGTAAGCTCCAAGAGGATTGGCTACATCAGGGTTGTGTGGCCTAATATGCAAAGGAGTTCCTGCTACAAAAAAAAAGCCCTGCAAAGGTTGAGTCTTGTGGCAACAGATCAGCAAAGTTTAATTCTGGGTACAGGCTTTTGTATGTGCTCACACTTCTGCAGAATAGATCCAGGTGGGTAGTTGTGTTGGTCTGAAGCAGCAGGACACAGTTTGAATCCAGTGGCACCTTTAAGACCAACAAAGTTTAATTTGGGTAGAAGCTTTCATGGACATGCTGTCAAGTCGGCAGATTCAATAACAAGTCTTTGTTGAAACAAGATAACTAGTTTATTGATATTGTTGTTCTCGACTACGTTGAGATTGAAAGACTAAAGATCAGGCAGTAGAATACAATCATATAAGGTATACTTCAAAGGGATTCTTGAGGGAGGGGTACTATGCAGGGTACATTCACACATTGATGTTACTACTTCGTTCTCAGGCCTGGTTTGGCCCTGAGCATCTCTGGCTCCAACCTCCCCCAGTGCCAGGTCTGAGAAGGCTCAAGTAAACCGTTCACATATTCCCATTTCAAAGCAGTACTACATAACAAAGAAAAGGAGGGGGGTAGGGAGAGTTCAAGCTAGCAGCAATGAAATACATTTTGGCTTTACCCAGGATGCTTTTCTCCTGAGCCAATGTTAGGCACAGTCCTGACCAGAGTTTTAAGCAGACTTGACACATGCAGATGTCTTCAGACGGCGCTCGTGTGCAAGAATAAGTTCCCACTTGCATTCTGCGCTCTGACCACAAGGGAGTGCCATTTATGCAAGCAATGGGAAATCAAGGCCCAAGAGAGGCTTGGAGTATCCTGGGATGAGGATCAGGGCCGACTGCACAGGGCTGAGTCCTCTGGCCCAATGGAGAGTTGCTGCCCATTGCTCGACCTCTTCCTGCCACTTGCAGCTCCCAAGGGCAAGCTAAGGCATGTGTCCCGCTATCTAGGGGTGCCAATCCCCAGGTGGGGGCAGGGAATCCCCTGGTTTGAAGGCCCTCTCCCTGCTTCAGGGTCATCAGAAAGTGGGGAGGAAAATATCTGCTGGGCACTCCATTATTCCCTGTGGAGACTGATTCCTATAGAGCAGAGGTGGCCAACGGTGGCTCTCCAGATGTTTTTTGCCTACAACTCCCATCAGCCCCAGCCATTGGCCATGCTGGCTGGGGATGATGGGAGTTGTAGGCAAAAAACATCTGGAGAGCTACCCTTGGCCACCCCTGCTATAGAGTATAATGGAGAATTGATCTGTGGGTATCTGGGGCTCGGGGGGCTATTTTTTGAGGTAGAGGCACTGAATTTTCAGCGTAGCATCCAGTGCCTCTTTTCAAAACACCCGCCATGTTTCAAAAGGATTGGACCAGGGGGTCCAATTCTGTGAACCCCCAAAGAAGGTGCCCCTATCCTTCATTGTTTCCAATGGAGGGAAGGCATTTAAAAGGTGTGCAGTCCCTTTAAAAGTGAGGGCCAGAGCTCCCTTTGGAGTTCAATCATACTTGTCACAAACCTGCTCCTGGCTCCACCCCCATCATCCCCAGATATTTCTTGAATCAGACCTGGCAACCCTGTCTGCCACCCTAGAATGAGAAGAGGGGTGGGGAGGAAGGGCATTTAGGACACTATGACCTAGCAAGCAAACAGCGGATGGAGGCTTGTGGGGGGCAGGGCTGCAACAAAATGCAAACGTCCCTCCCCTTGACAATCTAGCCATGTCCGCCACCATTTGCCACCTCGCCAAAGCAGTCTATTCGCTTTGTCAGGCCTGGCTCTTGACTTCCATTTCCCCCCTCCAAATGGCCCTTCATAAGGCCAGCTGCTGGCTCGCATGGCTTGTGCCCAAGGACGTGGCACCAAGGGAAACCCACGCTTCCCTCCCTGCAGCCAGGCCCGGCTCCTCAACGTCCATCTTCTCTTTCCCCGCAGGGGTTGATCCCAACACCCGCTTCCTTCGGGGCAGCTCCGTCACCCTGGACCGGAATGGCTGCATTCTTGTGGACCTGGTAGGTTGAGGCTGGCAGGGGGCCTGGCCTACACCCCAGGGGCCAGCCCCTGAGCTCTTTTGCTGATCAGGCTCTCCTTTCCCCTCCAGTTCATGAAGACAAATGTCCCTGACGTCTTTGCTGCTGGGGACGCGGCCTCCTTCCCTGTGGCCCTGTTCAACTGGAAGAATGCTTACGTCCGCCACTGGCAGATCGCCCAAGCACACGGTAGCTGACCTCTCTTGTACGGGCTTCACTAAGAATTTGGCTGGTATGGGGTGGCTGGAAGAGGCAAGCTGCTAGTCCTCATGGCCAGGGAACTGAACTTGGAAACACAGGCCTCAGTTGTCTGGTGACGCCTCCAAAGACTGGGGGTGGCAGGAAAAAGGGAAGCTGGAGTCCCTGTTGGGGTTGGGGGAAAGGGAGCAGTTCTCCTTCCAGCTCCTGGGGTCACCCTCTGCTAGCCAGCGGATGCTCTCGAGCACCATCGCTTCTTCAAGTTGCAGCTGCTCTTGCAAGAAAATGTCAGGTGTCCGAGACTGTCTTTGGGAGGGAAGGTGACAGGCTGTAGCCCGATCTCATTAGATCTTGGAAGCTCAGGAGGGTGGCTGTTTGGATGGGAGACTTCCAGGGAAGACTGCAGAGGAAGGCAATAGGAAGCCTCTGCCTCTCTCTTGCCTTGTAGGCTGGTTGGATTCACTGTCAGTCAGTTGCGGCTTTACATACATACATGCAGAGCTTTTCTTTTTAGCAGAACGCACAAGAACGCAGTTCCAGCTGGCTTGGCATCAGGGGGTGTGGCCTAATATGCAAATTAGTTCCCGCTGGGCTTTTTCTACACAAAAAGCCCTGCATAGGCAGACTGGCCTCCTGGGCTGAAACATGGCACCATGCTTGGAGTTTTAAAAAATAGGTGGGAGAAGCGGCTGTGGCTCAGTGGTGGAGCATCTGCTTGGCTTGCTGAAGGTCCCAAGTTCAATCCCTGGCATCCAGGGCTTTTTTGTAGGAAAAGCTCAGCAGGAACTCATTCGCATATTAGGCCACACACCCCTGTCATCACCATTGTTTGGCACCGGGCTTTTTGTAGAAAAACCCCAGCTGGAACTCATTTGCGTATTAGGCCACACCCCCTGATCACACCATTGTTTCACACAGGGCTTTTTTGTAGAAGCTCAGCTGGAACTCATTTGCATATTAGGCCACACCCCCTGACAACACCATTGTTTCACCGGGGTTTTTTTAATTGAAAAAGCCCAGTGGGAACTCATTTGCATATTAGGCCACACACCCCTTGCATCACCATTGTTTTGCACAGGGCTTTTTTTTGTAGAAAAAGCTCAGCTGAAACTCATTTGCATATTAGGCCACAGCCCCGATGGCACCATTGATTCACATGGGTTTTTTGTAGGAAAAGTCCAGTGGGAACTCATTTGCATATTAGGCCACACCCCTTGACATCACTGTTGGTTCACACAGGGCTTTTTTGTATTAAAAGCCCAGCAGGAACTCATTTGCATATTAGGCCACACCCCCTGATGCCAAGCCAGCTGGAAGTGCGTTTGCGTGTTCCTGCCACCCCCCAAAAACCCAGCTGGCATCTCCGATTAAAAAGGACCAGGCAGTTGGAGGTGAAGTGAAAGACCTCCGCTTGAGACCTTGGAGAGCACCCACCAGTCCGAGCAGACAATACTGACCTTGATGGATCCAGGGTCTGATTCAATAGAAGGCAGCTTTATGTGTTCATTGTGCAGCAGAACTCACCTGGGTCACCGCAAACCCTCGGGGAAGGGTCACAGAGTGAACAAACACATGCGACAGAGCAGCGGAGAGCTTTGTTGTCTAGCAGGCTGCAGATTGTGAACCAAAAGGGGGGCTGTGACTGTGAGACAAATGTAGGCTGAAGGGCTCAAACTCCAGAGTCTGGATGGGTGGCTCTGGAGCCCCTCCTTGCGGCATCAGGAACTGGAGAGAGGACGGGGCAGCTGCAGTTCCTGCTGGTAATGGCTGTGGCCAAGACCCCTTTTTCTTCAGGACTGGTGGCACCCCACCAGGCCCTCTCTGTGCCCCAGGCAGCAGTGACTAACATGTAGGAGGCCCAGTCTACAAACTTTCGGGAGCGCCTGCTCTTGGGGTGCGGAAAGGGCTCGGTTTTCAAAATCTTAGACCCAGCTTTTGGCCAAGGTTGCCAGCGGCCCAGCCAGAGCCTCTTCTCCCAGGTGAACTCTCCTCCCCGGCCTCTCCTCCTTCCCCTGCCAGGGCGTGTGGCTGCCCTCAACATCTTGCAGAGGGAAGAGAAGCTGCACACGGTGCCTTTCTTCTGGACCAAGCTGCTCGGGAAGGTCATCCGATTTGCAGGTAAGGACGGTCGGGGAGGGGGAGAGGTAGGGTTGCCAGGCCCCTTGACCTCTGGCGGGGAGGAGGGGAAGGTTGCCAGCTCCAGGCTGGGAACTCCTGGAGATTTAGGGGGTGGAGCCTGAGGAGGGGAACAAGGCCATAGAGTCCAGCCTCCGTTTGCTCCAGGGGGACTGATCTCTGTAGTCTGTAATTCTAGGGCAGGGGTGGCCAAACTGCAACTCGGGAGCCGTATGTGGCTCTTTCCCACATATTGTGTGGCTCACGAAGCCCCCACGCTCTGTTGGCCAGCTCGGAAAAGGCATTTCTCTCTTTAAATCACTTCTCTAAGCCAAGCCAGCCAGCAGCCTGGAGAATGCATCTGAAGTTGCTTTCTTTCCACCTCTCCCTCCCCTTTTCTATTCGCCTTGCTTCCTCCCGGCTCTCAGAACACTTGACGTTCATGCCTTGCAGCTCTCAAGACATCTGACATTTATTCTATGTGGCTGTTACATTAAGCGAGTTGGGCCACCCCTGTTCTAGGGGTTCTCCAGGTCCACCTGGAGGCTGGTTTCCTGAGGGAGAAGGTGGTTTGGATCCAGGAAATAGCAGCCCCTGGTGGGAGAGCAGAAATGTGTGCCAAGGGGGACGGCAGTGCCAGGCGCTTTGCATGCTGCTTGCTGCTGTTGGGCCGCAGGGAGCACCTCCCCTCTTAGGTGGGCCACCAATTCGGTGTTCCCACCTGGTGCTGCCGCATCCTATTTTTGCCTTGGCCAACCATGAGCCCAACAGGAGCTCCCTCAGCCCATTGGCCAGGCTGCTCTCCAACCACAGATCAGGAGATCTCGCCACCTTCTTTTCTCACTTAGGCTATGGGAAAGGCTACACAGACATAGTGGTGAAGGGCAACTTGGACGACGAGAAGTTTGTCATCTTCTACATTAGGTGAGTACAGAATTTCCCGGCAGGGGGATAGATGGGTAGGGAGAGCTGAGCGGCTGCCAGCCACGCCCCTCTCTGGGTAGCCGGAAAGAGCGGCGACTGAGCAGGAGGCCGAGACAGAACGTTAAGAGAAGCCATGTTGGATCAGGCAAAGGGCCCGCCCAGTCCAACACTGTGCCACACAGCGGCCAAAACCCAGGGAGGGCCAGAAGCCCTCCCACTGTTGCCCCTCCCAAGCACCAAGAAGGCAAAGCATCAGTGCCCCAGACACTGTTCTAGCTGTACCTCATGGCTCATAGCCGCCGATGGACCTCTGCTCCATGTGTTTTTCAAATCCCCTCTTGAAGCTGTCTATGCTTGTAGCTGCCACCACTTCCTGTGGCAGTGACACAGGATGCCCCAAGCTGGGGGTGGGTTCTCTCACTGGGACCTTCTCCTTGCACAGGGACAACTTCGTGACTGCAGTGTCCAGCCTGAACTTTGACCCCGTGGTGTCCATGGTGGCTGAAGTCCTCGACTCAGGAAGAAGGATCACCAAGCAAGAAGCTGAGTAAGGGATTCGGCTTTATGCATAGCCCCCCCCCCCCCAATGCTCTTGCGCTCATTGGCAGGACACGCTCCCCCTGTGGCTGCCTCTACATGAGTCCAGTTGGTTGCCTCTGTGGCGGAACCGGCCCGATTCTGCCTTCAGACCCGGTCCCGTCAGCTCCCTATTGAGTCGCCAACTCCTGGAGGGAGCTATTTCTCTTCCTGCCCCTTGGGCTCGCTGCCACCACCTGCTCAGTCCCGGGGTTCAGATTGAGAGGAACAGGACTCCCAATCCCCCTCTCCAGCTGTGAGGCCAGGCCTCAAGGTCCTCTGCCACCCTGCACTTGGGTTTCACAGAGACCTCAGCGCTTCTTTGGGGCACCCCTGGAGGATTGGCACCTTATCCAACTGCATGCCTTCCCCCCCTTCACCTGGGGCCCCCTTCTTAACACAGCGTGGTCTAAAGCGGTCTGGGGATCTAGGTGGTACAGAGATTGACTGCCAGCATTTAAACAGTAAAAATATATTTATTTAAAAAGAGAAGAAAGGAAAAGAAAAACAAAACAAAAACAGTTGCGTTTAAAAGGTTAGCACAGCACAGCACACGCACAGCAAACAGCCTGACAAACAAAATGTGTTATAAACGCGTCCTGCTGGCCCTGATCTAAACTTGTCCTGTCTTGTGAATTACTTAGTCTGCCTGCCTGGGGGCCTCCCAGGCGGGGGCCTCCATTGCTCACCACATGCTCGCTCGAGCGCTGGCTTCCAACTGCCCTTCTCTTCCTGCTAACACACATGCCAAGAACAAAAGCACTTCCTGCCTCTCTAGGAGATTTTCCCCCTAGCGTTGTTGGTTTGGCTCTGGAAGGGAGGGGGGAGTGAGGGGAAGGCTACAAAGCCTGCTGAGGGATTTACTGACCCCTGCCAAATGAAGCACCACCACTGACTAAAATGGCGTTTCTCCACAGCCTCTTTTTCAGGAGTTTGGATGCAGAGAGAGTGATCAGTTGGCAGGATCCACAGGTGGAGATGGAGTCCGCCGCAGCTCTTACCAAGCTGCAATAAATTATTTAATTCAGCTGGAATCTGACTGTCTTTTTTGTGGAAGTGGGAATCAGAGAGAATGAATTCCTGCAGCACAGACCCCAAACCAGACAGCAGCTCCATTGAGAGGATCTGAGTTTTAAAAAATATTATCAGAAGAGCCCTGCTGGAACCCACCCGCGGGCCCATCCAGTCTTAACGTTGTTTTACATAGCTAAGTGGCTCAGTGGAAGTGTCTTTGCTTGGTGTGCGGAAGGTCCCAGGTTCAATCCCCAGCACCTCCAGTTAAAACAACCAGGCAGTAGGTGATGTGGAAGACCTCAGCCTGAGATCATGGAGAGTCACAGATAGGAGCCGTGGCTTAGTGGCCGAGTATCTGCCTTGCATGCAGGAAGGTCTTGGGTTCAGTCTCTGGCCTCTCCAGTTGAAAGGACCAGGCAGTAGCTGATGTGAAAGCAGGGCTTTTTTGGTAGAAAAAGCCCAGCAAGAACTCATTTGCATATTAGGCCACACCCCTTATGTCGCCATTGTTTCACATGGGGCTTTTCTGTGGGAAAAGCCCAGCAGGAACTCATTTGCATATTAGGCCACACCCCCAATGGCACCATTGATTCACGCAGGGCTTTTTTGGCAGCAGCACAGCAGGAACTCATTTGCATATTAGGCCACACCCCTTATGTCACCATTGTTTCACATGGGGCTTTTCACGCAGGGCTTTTTTTGCAGAAGCCCAGCAGGAATTTATTTACATATTAAGCCACACCCTCTGACACCAAGCCAGCCAGAACTGCATTCCTGCTAAAAAAAAAAGCCCTGGCTTCGAGGTAGAGCAGCCGGTTTGCTTGCAGAAGGCCCTCGGTTCAATCCCCAGCATCTCCAATTAAAAGGATCAGGGAGTAGCTGATGTGAAAGACGTCTGGCCAGAAATCCTAGAAAACCACTGCCAATCTGAGCAGACAGTAACGATCATTATGGAAAAATGGTCTGATTCAGTGTAGGTAGTAGATAGATTCATATATCTTAAGCATTGTTCTAGAAGCATGACAGGTCAAGAGGCCTTCCCCTGATGGTACCTCCTGGTACTGGTATTCAGAGCAGGGGTGGAAGTCTAGCAGGAGCTCCTTTGCATATTAGGCCACACACCCCTGATGTAGCCAATCCTCAAGGAGCTTACAAAAAAGCCTTGTAAGATTGGCTACATTAGGGGTGTGTGGCCTAATATGCAAAGGAGCTCCTGCTAGAATTCCACCCCTGATTCAGAGACGCTGTGTCCAAATCGTAGCTCACTACTGACCCTTGGGTCTCTGTAACCCCATTTCAAATCCATCTGGCTTACAGGCCATTAATAGATTTCCTGGTAGCGAAGTCCAAAGTTTATGCAGAAGCAGAACTATGGCCTGGCCTCATGCGGAGTATTCTGCATAGTTCTGGTTGACTCTCTCTTACATATCTCTAACTGATAGATCCAAGTGGGCAGCCGTGTTGGTCTGAAGCAGTAGAACAAAGTAGGAGTCAAGTTGTACCTTTAAGGCCAACAGAGTTTTATTCAGAACGTAAGTTTTCGTGTGCTCCAAGCACACTTCATCAGATGAGGAACTGGGTACAGCGAGCAGAGCTACATATAGCTGGTAGGCAGTGGTTTAGAATGCAAAATGGTACAAATTTAAGACCCAATGACAGAATAGTAAAATTAACAAATTGAGCAAACCTTTGATCTGGGTAGCATGAGCATGCCAAAGCAATAAAACAGTAATATGTCAAAATGTGAGAATGCTTGTCAATCACTATTATATAAGCCTGGGTCAAAAAGAGGGTATTACTTTCTCAGAAGTGTTTCCCATCTAACTAATTTACCTTTTAGCATGTAACGTACATATAGTTCGCCATTAGAAGAAAAATACATTAAAATATAGTGGAAGATGCGTTTATTTTGCAGAGATGGATGGAACAAGTACAGAAGAGGGCAACCAGACTGATTAAGGGGGTGGAGCACCTTCCCTATGACAGAGTCTGGGATATTTCAGTCTACAGGGGAAAAAAACACACACGAAATAAGAGGTTTATAAAATTATGTATCAAGCAAATTAAGTGGACCGTCAACCCCCCAGAACTCAGGGGTACCCAATGAAGTAGTTAACAACACAGGCATCCTTTTAAATCTGGCGGCACCTTTTCTGATTTGGCATTATTCTATGAATGCCTCGGCTTTCAGTAGTTTCCTGGCATGCTGGAGGGATTTAATTCTCTTACTTCCTTCTGTTAATTTCCTTCTGATTAATCCCCCTCGTTTCAGCCAAGTTCCTTCTTTTGAAACTAAAAGTGACCGGAACTTCGGGGACGACTTTCCATTGACACGAACGCCAAACTCAATTGTGTTGCACTCGCTATGCCCAATCAGTGCAACGATATCTACCCCTTATATCGGGTCTTGGGCCCCCATCAGCGTCACGTTCAGAGCTGCTACATCTCTAGTCGGCTGTGTGACGCACGGTTTCCATACACAGTCATTTGTGATGTGTAGAGACCCTGATTCTCCATTTACCCTGTTGATGCAAAGGTCACTGAAGTCATATGGTATTACGACATCTCCTGCTTTAGCCACCTCCCTTATTTCCATCCCAAGATCTCCCTTGCGGTTCCAATAAGGGGGAGGGGGGACCACCCATACTAGAAGATGATGATATTGGATTTATATCCCGCCCTCCACTCTGAATCTCAGAGCGGCTCACAATCTCCTTTATCTTCCTCCCCTACAACAGACACCCTGTGAGGTGGGTGGGGCTGAGAGAGCTCTCCCAGAAGCTGCCCTTTCAAGGACAGCTCTGAGAGAGCTATAGCTGATCCTTGCAAGCTCAGTACTTCCACCCATAGCAATTCAGGGTGGCAGTGGTTATTCCCCTTCAGTTTTCTAGCCTTGTTTTAACACTGTCCTCTTTGATATACAGAAAGCTTCCCCCTCAACATGCCCCTGCTTGGCCCGTCTACCCAATCTGCATCCAGGGATAACAGTGGGCCATTGATTTCCCCAATCCCACCAGGTTTCTGAAAGGTCAACTATCTCTGGTGGCGGGAAGTGCCTTTCAGTCGCAGCCAATACGACCCTGTAGGGTTCTCAAAGCAAGAAATGAACAGAGGTATATTGCCATGGCCTGCCTCTGCACAGTGACCCTGCACTTCCTCGGTGGTCTCTCATCCAAATACCAACCAGGGTCAATCCTGCTTAGCTTCCGAGATCCACAAAGAGGAGGCTAGTCTGGGCCTTCTAGGTTTAGGGCTCATTTTGTAGCAGGAGCTCCTTTGTATATTAGACCACACCCTCCTGATGTAGCCAATCCTCTAAGAGTTTGCAGGGATCTTCTTACAGGGCCTACCGTAAGCTCCTGGAGGACTGGCTACATCAAGAGGGTGTGGCCTAATATGCAAACGAGTTCCTACTCCAAAATAAGCCCTGCTTATAGCTACATTAGGGCGAAATGGCCAGCACTCCAGTTCATTTACTGTCACTCAAGAGGCTTCCAGAATTAGCACAGGAGCACGGGTGCCTCATTTCCCTCTCTAAGGGCCTTCCGACGCCCTTGGCCTTTAGGGTTCCTCACATGGTCCTCCTTCACTACCCTTGTCTGAGGCACAAATTCTATCCCACTCCCACCAGTATCTCCCAGTTTCATCACACCATGCTTTTGGGATGGGTCATCCCAATCAGAGTTTCCAACAGCTTTCCCCCCTAGGAGCAAGTTTAGAAGCTGGGAGGAAGGGTTTAAATTGCACAAGAACCAGACACCTTTCTAAAAACCTAACTTTTGTTGGTAGGCTAAAGGCAACACCAGGGCTTTTTTTTTGCAGCAGGAACTCTTTTGCATCTTAGGCCACACACCCCTGATATAGCCAATCCTCCAAGAGCTTACAAGGCTCTTAGTGCAGGGTCTACTGTAAGCTCCAAAAGAATTGGCGACGTGACAGGGGTTTGGCCTAATAGGCAAAAGAGTTCTTGCTACAGAAGAAGCCCCGGAACCAAATGTTAAACATGCCACATTCAGATCCTTTTGAAACCTAGCTGGGAGTCTCCCTCGACCCCACTCCGAAACAGCGCAGCACCTGTTGTGAAGATTCTCATAATTAAGAGAATGCGAATTGCCACTTCTGGAAGCAACTTGGTCTCCTTGGGGGTCCCTATTCGGGAGGGACGGCAGCAGATCGATGTTTCAAACAAATATCAGCTAGGAAAATGTAACCTTTTGATATATAAAATTTTCCCATTTGGTTGAGACAGCCACAAAACAGCCATCTCCCATTTAGTCAGCAGAGGGAGCTCTAGTTCCTGTCATAGGTATGTGTAGCATATAACTTGAGCACTATACAGGAAGGGGGAGAACTTTGTTGGAAGAGATGGGCGGGAGGGGGGGCAAGGCAGAGATGAAGGCAGCCCCTCTGCCCTACAGGGCAGGGCAAGGCCCTTCTGACTAACTGGACAAGCAAGCCGCTTGGCACCACTCCCTCCTTCCTCTGCACTTCCTCCTAGGCACATGATAGCTGCAGAAGCACTGGAGCCCAACACGTACTTCAGGCACGGCTGAAACACCACCCCAGAGCCAGCTGCATTACACTAGTAGGGGAAGACGGACAAATGCCTCCATCAGAAGCTCTTTCCCCCTTCCTCCTGTGATCCAGACGCAACATTGGGAATTCACAGCCTGCAGGAAGGAAGCCTAGCCCGCCTGCCATTTCAAGTCACAGCGAAATCAAGGGAGTCTTAAAGATAATAACGTTTATTGTGATAGCACAGGAAGGGCGAGGTGGCCCTTCGTCACAGGCACAAAAGACAAGCGTCTGAGTGGGCCGATGGGCACACGTATTGGGAAATGCCGTTGACAAGGGGTGGGTGGGGGGCTGTGAAATGCCAGCAGCCTGGCAGGCCTGTACCCTTTCTATGCAAGGCCCCAATTGACAAGAACACGGTAGGCCCACTTGTAGGAATGGGCAAGAACAAAACCTTTGCTCGGCTGCAGCAGGCGAGCAAGCTTTGGGCTACATCCAGGCTTCCACTCATTCCGTCCCCAAGAAGGCCTCGTGCTGCATAACGGTGACTGGCAACCAAGCTTATTGGACAATGCTGATGCCCAGGAAGGGCAGAGGCCTTCGCCCCATGGCTCAACTCTTCTGGCAACATCTATGAGATACCCGCAGGTTGTCGGCCAGGAAAAGGGAGCTACTGTATGTGCCCTCAACAGAAGGCACAAAAAAGGGAGCAGCTTAGCAGACAAACCCCCTGACACCCGCATAACCCTTTCTCCGTGTCAGCATGCCTTTTCCAACGCCCAGACTTTCCACCCCACCCCTCAGCCAAAGACATTCTTAAAGGGAAGAGGGCGACATTCAGATCTGGGCTCAGTAGCCAAACTCATTTTTTAGCCACAGGAGACCCCAGACTCAGTGCCAGGCATCTCCCTTGGCAAAGCCCTGTGCACAACAGGTGGGCAAGACACCCACTCCTCACGAGTAACGCCCAACTCCACCCAGGGCAGCTTCAAACTCTGGTACTCCTGGGTTGCGGGGGAACCGAAGAGGAGGATTCCGTTCCTTCGCTGCCCGAAGGAACATTCACACCCTCCAGGGCAAAGAGATCACGTATCTCACCTTGGTAGACCCCAAGAGGCAATGCGGGGACAAGGCGGCTCCAATGAGAAACCTCCAGCCGGCCCGCCCAACGGCCTGGGTTCTTCCTGCCAAGCTCCAGCCCAATGCCACATAGGCCAGGCCAGCTCTGCTCTAGCAGAGTGCCGTGAAAAGCTCTTTGGCCTTCCCTCGAGCTTGCATCGCGGAACAGAGCTGATCCCCCAGACTTTGCAGTCCCAGTCCACTGCGCTTGGGCGGCACTCTCTCTGCAACCACCAGGGAAGGCCCAGGACCCTACCCCACCCCCAGAACAAGGGAAGCCTAACCCCTTACCCCTCCCAGGGGGCAAGGCCCGCCCTAGATAGTCTGGCACCCTAGGCAAGGCTAACTTCTGGCGTGCACCCCGCCCCCCAACACTGATAACGTCACCGAGTCACATGGGGGGCACCCAATTTGGCACTCCGAGAAGGCCGGCGCCCTAGGCAACTGTCTAGGGCAGGGACAGCCCTGCAGGGGGTTTAAAAAAGGCATTGAGGAGGGTGCCTGGAGTCTCCAGCCCTCCTTGGATTCAGAGGGTCGCCAAAGGGCTCTCAAACAACCGCAGCTTTCCCCCAGGTCTCTGGTTATCACCAATAGGGCTCCTCGCAAAGAGGGCTTAATCCACCAGGCTTTTAGGGGGGCGTCACTAGAGACACAGGCAGAGAAGAGGCATAGCTATTAGAAGCCCCCCCCCCCTCCAACTCAGATGAGGGACCCCTGGCTGCACACACGCCCCCCCCCCCAGAGTAGGTCAGGGCCTTCAAAGTCTCGCCCTCCCCTCCCCCCGGGAAGAGACGAAGCTGCCACCGCCCCTTCCCTTCCCCCAAGCCGCCCGACTCACCTGTCTGGCCGGCCTAATCCGCTCCGTCGAGGGCGAGGCGCCGCGAGTGGCCACGGGCAACAGTTCTTCAACTGGCAGCTTTAGCAGCTCGAAGGGACATAAAGCATGCCACTGAAGAACTGCTGCTGGGCGGCCCAGAGCCGGCCGAAGAAGAAGAGTCCCGTCGGAGGGGAGCTTCGCCCGCCCCCCAGCCCTCCTGGCCCCGGCCCAAGGCGGCGGCAGCAGCAGCCCCCGCCGGCCTCCTCGCCCCCTGGGCTGCGACATCGCCTGGCTCCGCGCTCCAGGGTCCGCGAGGAGGGGCGCTCCCTGCCGGCCCCGGCAGCCGAAGGTGGCCACTCAGGCCCGGCCAAATGCCGCGCATTCCAAGCGCGCCTGGGCCAGCTGCTCCGCATTCCAGGCGTCTGCCGGCCCCGCCGCGTCTGAACTGGGCTCTCCAAGGGCGGACTCCGCCCCCAGCCCGGGGCTCGGAGGCATGAATCAGCAGCTCCCAGAGGCCAAGGCGAGGCGGAGGGGCCCGGCTCTGCGCCTTGGCTCCGGCCGCGGGGAGGCTCCGTCCTTGAGCCGCGGCGGGGCTCTCCGGAAGGGCGGCCAAGAAACTTCGCGTCCCCCCAGTCCAGGCTGCCAAAGGCGGCAGGGAGAAAGAGAGAGCGAGAGAAAGCGCTGCCGCCGGCCACACGCCCACCCCGCAAGGGCAATTCAGCCGTCCCCCTCGTGGCAGGAGCCGTCGGGGGAGAGGGGAGCCTGTAGGCGGCCGCCCCGGCTCTGCTTCCAGAGAGGGAGGGCAGGCGAGCGGCGGCAGCGGCCAAGTTTCCACCCACTTGGAGCCCCAGAAGCGGCCTCCGGTTGCATAACCAGCGCCGGCCGTCTGCTCCTTGCTTGCCCCGGGTCTGCCAGGAGGCCGGGAGCTCCGGTGGGTTGGGGGGCGGGCCGCCCTCTCTCGCCGCCGCCGGTGGGGGAAGCAGTCAGGGCTTGGCTTCCCCTCTTGGGCTTCTTCCTCCTCCGGCACTCACCGGCTCTCGCAGTCTCTGATCAGCTGGCTGCCTCCGCCGCTGCCCAGGCGCGCCTCCCTCCGATTGGCAAGGCGGCTCAGCCAACCAGGCGTCCGCGAGGGCTGGCTCGGTCTCCGCCTCCTCCCCATTGAGATAAAACCGCGCGACGCCCAGCTCGGGAGGCCATTGACAGAAAGGGAGTGGCCTTTAAAAAAAAAAGAAAAAAGACAAGCAGATGCGTTCGCGAAGCGTGCTGGGAATTGTAGTCCAAGGGGTTCCTCCAGTTCCCCCCCTCCCATCATGCTCCGCGGACTGTGAGTTGGCATTTTCGAGGTAGGTAAACCTAAGGGCAGGCAGGTTTTTTTTATAGCAGGAACTCCTTTGCATATTAGGCCACACACCCCTGATGTAGTCTATCCTCCAAGAGCTTGCAGGGCTGTTAGTACAGGGCCTACTGTAAGTTCCAGGAGGATTGGCTACATCAGGGGGTGTAGCCTAAAATGCAAAGGAGCTCCTGCTACAAAAAAAAAAGCCCTGATTGGGCAGGTGATGGGGGTCTTGAATAACTCGTTTCCCGCATGGTTTAGGGAATTATTTATTTACGCAAGTCGAAAAGAGGATTCTGTAAAAATGCCCCGCTGGAAAGTGTGGGCAGTCTCTTTCCTCTCCCTTCCCCTCTCCCCTCCTCCCGCGCACTGCCGGCTGAAGAACAAGTGACGCAATAAAGATTCCGAGAACTTTGTGGCAAACTGCTGCAGCCAATCAGAAGTGGCTGGGTCGTCAAGGGCGCACCAATCAGAGTAAGCCGAGGGGGCGCGGCCAGGAGAACTCGGCTGAACCCAGTGACTTGGCAATCCTTGCCGGGCGCGCGATGACTGTGCAAATTCTTTAAAGGGCCAGGCGGCTCCGCGCAGCTCCTGCGGCGACCGACTCCTCGCACAGAGGCAGCACTGTTCGGTGCCAGGCGACGCTAGTCTCCGAACATGTGCGGCTTTTCGAACCCTGGCTCTCGCACAGGAACGCGTGAAGCTTGACGGATGGAGGTGCTCTGAGCATATGCAGAGTGCCTTTCCTACTCCCTAAGCTTCCGGCTCGTCATGCCGGCAGAGACTGCATTGCACAGAAGAGCCCCCGCGCTGCATTCCGCCGCTGGGTCTGCCCTTCGCCCTACTAAGCAATAAGGATGCAAAGCAGCGACAGGGCACTCGAGGGACCAATCCGCTCTTTCCACATCTCGGCCACGTGACTCCCACCCGGTGGAGGAGCCGCAGTCGGGAGGGGGTGGGGTGCGGTGGGAGGATGGCGATTCAGACGTAAGTTTTTCCCCCCGGGAGGAGCGGTGGGGCTGGCTGTTAAAGGAGCCGTGCTGCGAGGGGAAAGGAGTGGGGGGGGGGCGTCTGGTTTATGCCGTGCAGCCCTGTGGTTACGTTCAGAAGCCGGAGAGAGAACGTTTCAGGCTCCAAGATCATGCAGTGGCGACTTTTCGTCCAGACAACTTCAAAGGGAAATTCCAGCGTGAAGCCGCAGAAGCAGAACTCATCAAGAAATGGTCCTGCATTTCCCAAACCCTGGGATTCCTCGCCCATGACAGCTGTTGACTAGCTTGGCAAAACACACAAAAAAGATTGTGTTAGAATGTAGTACTCCTATTATCAACGGCCTCTGCTCTGGTTTATATTTGGATTTCACACAGTAGTCTCACATTTATACTTCCTGCACTTTTCTGGCCATTACAACTTTAGAAATACAAATGAACAGTAAATTGTAATATAGACTTAGTTTGCCCATTTATATCCCATCTTTAACAAAACAGTTTTCATAGTGGTCCTCTTCACCTGAGAACCAGTTTGGTGTAGTGGTTAAGTGTGCGGACTCTTATCTGGGAGAACCGGGTTTGATTCCCCACTCCTCCACTTGCACCTGCTGGAATGGCCTTGGGTCAGCCATAGGTCTGGCAGAGGTTGTCCTTGAAAGGGCAGCTGCTGTGAGAGCCCTCTCAGCCCCGCCCACCTCCTAGGGTGTCTGTTGTGGGGGAGGAAGGTAAAGGAGATTGTGAGCCGCTCTGAGACTCTTCGGAGTGGAGGGTGGGATATAAATCCAATATCTTCTTCACCTGTTTATTTATTTTATTTAAAACATTTTTATACAATGTGTTTACCCAATTGGGCCCACAACGCAGCAAATGTAAAAACATATAAAACAATTTTTTAAAAAATCAATTTAAAATAGAAGAGATTGGGTTTATACCTCATTCTTCATTGGGAGTCTCCAAGCAGCTTGTGTTCTTCGCTTCCTCTCCCCATAACAGACAACCTGTGAGGTAGGTGGAACTGAGAGAGCTCTTGAGGTCACTCCAGCAGCTGCATGTGGAGGAGTGGGGAATCAAACCCAATTCTCCCAGATTAGAGTCCACACTCCTAACCATTACACTAAACTGTCTTTCAAGTATAATACATAAACATACAACACTAGAAGAGGAGCCAAAAACCATTATTGGGAGTATGTCAGATGAAACAAGTTTTCACCTGCTGGTGAAAGACACTGACAGAAGGAAACAGACAAATCTCCCTGGGGAGAAAGTATCACAGTTTGGGTGCCATGACAGAGAAGGCCCTATCTCAAGCCGTCCACCTGTCTAATCTCAGATGGCTTGGACAACTGAAGCAGGGCCTCTAAGGATGACTGGACTAAATGGATCATCCTTACAACCCTGTGAGGAAGGTCAGGCTGAAAGCATGTGACTGGCCCAGGGTCACCCAGCAAGTTTCCAGGGCATAGTGGGGATTTAGATCTGGGTTATTATATAATGTCTACCATTGGAGGACTCACCTCAACAATATGATAAAAATTAATGCATCCTAGGCATGCATCTTGTTCCTAGGCTCAGGAGTGGATTAATAAAACTGCAACTTTAATTTTGCAAGATGCAGCTCGTGATTTCAAGAAAATGCTTCCAAGGATCAGGAACACCCCCCCCCCCCCGTTCAAACATGTCTGGATTCCCTCCCTCAGAACAAAGGTTTGGAAGAACAAGCTAAGTTCTCTTCTTCCTTTGATCCATCAAACCCTGGAATGTCTCCTGGTGCTAGTAGTAGTTTGCCAGGCTCTCAAGCCAAGGGCTGCCTTTTCCAGTCCTGTCATTTGGGATTATTGAGCTGGAGGCTCCAGGAATAGAACTTGATTTTTTTTTTTTACATGTGAAGCTCAAATGCATGCCCTTCCCTGCAAGCATGAGAGCTGTTAACAAAGGGCACTCCTTGGTCTCCTCCATCCCAGCCTGGAATCACTCCAGGTAGGGCTGCTAACATCCAGGTGATTCTTAGACTGACGATACCCTCACTTGTGAGTAGGGCTTAAATTCAGCAGGAGCTCATAGGAGCACAGCTCCTGAACCTCCAGCCAGGGTCTGCATGCAGTGGGGAGTTCTCTCTCCACTGCACAGATTCCCGGGGCATAATCAAATGAGATATGCTACTGAGTTCCTGCACCTTTTTTTCCTACAAAACGACCCTTGCTTGTGAGCATGATATGTATTCCTTTAAAGAGGCTGGTGTTTCTTAAAAAGGGTTTTTCTGGTCTAAATGTTGATCTTGGTTGTTAATTCTGTTTGGTTATGAAACTGTTTGGAGTTGACACTCTCAAACGCTCGCTGTTGTGTAACTAGATCCAAGCGGGCAAGCCGTGTTGGTCTGAAGCAGTTGAACAAAGCAGGAGTCAAGTGGCACCTTTAAGACCAACCAAGTTTTATTTAGAACGTAAGCTTTCGTGTGCTCCTAAGCACACTTCATCAGACGAGGAATTCAGCACAGTGAGCAAAGCCATACATAGCTGAGCAGAGCCATACATAGCTGGTAGGCAGTGGCTCAGAATGCAACTTGGTACAGATTTAAGAACCAATGACAGTAAAATAAAATTATCTGGTAGGCAGTGGTTTAGAATGTAAAATGGTACAAGGAACAGGTAGGTAATAACATATTGTACAGATTCTACTTATACGTCAGAATTATTTCAGTTTTAAGTTTTATGCACCATGTTTATTGTAGATTTCCAATATTAAATTTAAGACATCTGTTGCTGTAAGACCTGTGGAAGAATTTGTGAAATGGGATATTACCGGTCCTCGTAGTCTTTCAAGCTTCAGTTTGTCTCGGCGTTCTTTGAAGTCTTTCATCAAGCCTCATCTCATTTCAGCATGTTCTTATATATGGCCCTGAAACATTGTTCCTTTAAGCTTATTTGGAACATTTTTCTCTTCTGCGTACACTACAAATTTGTGCTCGGATTAGTAAAACAAATGTTTTGTGGTGGTGTCATTTTGTGTGTAAATAATATACCACTTAGATTGGAGGTTTCAGTATTCTTTTATTTTGATCATAATTATTATTAATTATATATTAATTAATATATAACTAAATGTTATATAATTAATAATGATTAAAACTAAGGCTTTTGGGGGGGAAGCCCAGCAGAACTCATTTGCATATTAGGCCACACCCCCTGATGCCACCATTGTTTTACCCAGGGCTTTTTGCAGGAAAAAGCCCAGCAGGAACTCATTTGCATAATAGGCCACACCCCTGGTGCAAAGCCATCCATAACTGCATTCCTGCTCCAAAAAAGCCCTGATCAATACATTAATTATTATTAACCTCCAGGTAATGGGTGACAGATTAGTTCGCCTGGAGAAAATGGCTGCTTTGGAAGGTGGGCTCTATGGCACTGTACCCCACTGAAGTCCCTTCCCTCCTTAGGCCCCACACCCCAAATCTCCAGGTATTTCCCAACCCCGAGCTGGCAACCCTTTCTCCAGAAATCTGGTGCTGGAGAGCCTCTTGCTGTAGCCTTGAATGCATCCAATGAAATGAACTCTCTGACTTGCCAAAGCTTTGGCTGGAAGCAGCCCAGTTTGCTTCTTAAGGTGGCACTGAACTTCTTGTCTTGCCTTGCAGCCAGACTCCCCGGGCAATGGGTGGTGAAACCTTTGGGATTTGCTGCTTCCTTGGTTTGCCAGCCTCCATTTGGGACCTGGAGATCTCCCAAAATTACCTCCATAGGACAGAGGTCAGTTCCCCTGGAGCAAACGGCTGCTTTGCAGGGCAGACTCTAGAGCAGGGGCGGCCAAATTTGCTTAACATTAGAGCCACATAGAATAAACATCAGATGTTTGAGAGCCACAAGACATGAATGTCAGATGTTTGAGTGCGGGAAGGAAGGTAGGTAGATGGGGAGGGGAGAGGTGGAAAGAAAACAACTTTGATTACATTCTCCAATCATCTAGCTGGCTTGGAGAAGTGATTAAAAGAGAGAAACACCTTCTCCAAGCTGGCCAACGGGGCAGTGGGGGCTTTGAGAGGCACACAATATGTGTGAAAGAGCCACATGTGGCTCCCAAGCAATACTCCCTCTAAGCCTGGGGTGTCAAACTAATTTGTTACAAGGGCCGGATCTGACATAAATGAAATCTTGTCGGGCTGAGCCATGCCATGTCAGGCCAAGCCATGTGTGTACCTATTTAAGATGAGGTAGCAGAGATATAAACTTTATAAAGGACACAGACAAACACAAATAAATATTTTTTAAACTTAAAACATTAGCACTAGGTCTTAAAGGTGCTTTCTTGGTATTTCTCCCAGGACAAAGGACAAGGAAGCTCGGGCTCTTTCCTTCCTTCCCCAAGGGACCAGGAGGGGGAGGAGCCTCAGCCAATAGAAGGAAGAGAGGCTTGGCTCAGTAGCTCTGCTGTGTGATTGAGACAGCCTGGCAAAGCAAGCTCTCTCCCCAAGAGAGGAGCCTCAGCCAATGGAGAAAACAGGGGTTTCAGTCTGTAGTTGCTGTGAAATTGAGCAAGCCTTGCAAAGCAAGCTGTGATGCAGAAGGGAGCAAGAGAGAGGGAGAAGGAAGCAGATGACAGCCAGCTGCTGAAGGGCCTGATAGGAGTCCTCTGGGAGCCTGATTTGGCCCCCAGGCTGCATGTTTGACACCCCTGCTCTAAGCGGTGGAGTCTTGGGAGCAAAAATTCTATTTTGTGAGCTACTGTCATTAAAGTTGTGGGCTATTGCATAAATTAGTTTGCTCTGGGACCATTTTTCCTGAGCTAAGACAAAAATGTGTGAGCCGGAGGCTAAAAAACTGTGAGCTGGCTCACACTCAGAGGCAACACGGCTCCCAAGCCACAGTTTGACCACGTCCACTCTAGGGCGTGATACCCTGCTGAGCTCTCTCTGTTCCCTAAATCCTACCCTCCCGACGCTCCACTCCCCAAATCTCCAGAAATGTCCCAATTCAGAGTCAGCGATCTTACCACACACACACCCCAGAGCAAAGGGAAGCCTTTGCAGAACTCCCCTGCCCTTTCGGCTCGTCCCTGTCTGCTGCAATCCCTAAACCATCCCACCCCTGCAGATGGACCAGCCCAAACTGGGCTTGCAAGCAACCCAAGCTGCAGGTGACCCATGCTGCAGGAATGTCAGCAGTTAGCCACCCCCCTCCTCTCTCCCTCCCCCCCAAGGTTCATGACAGGCAAGAGGAAGAGCAGGTTGGCTGGGGAGGCCTAAAAACCAAGAATAGCAGCCCAGGCCAAGGAGCCATGATGGCCAGAAAGCCTTTTTGCCCTGTGTCGGAAATGGTGCTTGTTTGGTGCTAATTCTGCTGGTTTAGGAAAGGCACAATGAGCTTCCCCGGAAAGAGAGAGAGAGAGGCGTCGTCCTGGGGGGGTGGGAATGTTCCTGGGCCAAATCCTGTTTACACCTCATGCCCTCTGTTGCTGGGCCCCGATGGCATGAAGAGGAAGGCCACTGCAACCACGACATGCCCGCGGGGCCTGGAAGGGCTCCTCTTTCAGACATTCCTGGGTGTGAGTCACCCTCAAGGCTGCGTCTCATTTCCTGGCAGAGCAGGGCTGCAGCCACTGAGGCAGGGATCAGCCAGCCCTTCCCAGCAACACAGGCTCGGCCCGGCCCTTCCTGACTCACCAGAAGTCACCCCCCCCCGCCACCTTCCAGCTCAGGCCCGGAGGCCAGAGATCTGTTGCTCAGCTGCTGGAGCAACAGGGGACATGAAAGCAAGCTGGCAGCTCTGCAGATGAATGGGTTTGAATCCTGGCCAAAGTGTGGGAGGAAAGGAAGGGTAGGTGAGATTCCAGGCTAAGTCGCAGGGGTGAGGGGAGGGAATGCAGGTACCGTTTCCAAGGCTCCAGTGCAAGCAGGAAGACCTGGTCTCTGTGAACCCAGTTGGGAAATTCTTGGAAATTTGGGGATGGAGCCTAAGAAGGGAGAGGGAAGGGATCTCGGGTGGGGTTAAGCCACACACCCTGACACCAAGCCAGCCGGAACTGCGTTCCTGCTCCATAAAAGCCCTGGTAATTTAATATCTCTAGGCCCCACCCGGAGGCTGGCAACCGTAGAAGGCAGCCTGGCATTTGAAAATCCCTGTTGTGTCACAAGGAGCAGTGGGTATTCCAAGAGGGGCTTCACATGCTCAGAGGCAGTTTCCTCTCTAGGCTGGGAGGGCACCTCTTCTCTGTGTACGGAAAAAGAGAAAGACCGGGGAGCAAGGGACTGGAAAGGTTGGCACGACATCTTGTCAAAGTGCTCTGCTTCATTCCAGGCAACCCTGGCATTGCCCAAAAAGGGCATCGGCCAAGCCTCCCAAACACTGGCACTTCCTCCACTCCAAACGGTGGGCTCCTTTAAGAGCAGCTGCCTCATCAGCTTGGCTTTTCAAATGCCAGCTGACAGCAGGGCAGGGGAGGTGGGGGGGGGGGGTTGACGTGACTCTGACCTCAGCAGACTTTGCCAGTGAATGCAGCTGCTGTCATTCTAGCCCCCGGGACTGAAATAACTGCAGTCATGCTATCTATAGGCACCTGCCCAGGGCACCAGGCCGGGCCTTACGTAACTCACATTGCTGCCACGGGCAAACACTGGGCACTGGGCCAGCCCCACCTGTCCACCACTTAAGGAGAATGCACCCCTCAGCTCCCCCCTGCCCATGGGAAGTTCCCCATCTTTAAGCCACACGCAGCCATGTCTTCCCCTGGATTCTTTTAGCATGCAAAATCTGAATAATATAAAGCAGAATTGCCATCCATTGGGGTTGCCATCCTCCAGGTGGTAGCTGGAGATTTCCTGCTATTACGATTGATCTTCAGGCGACGCAGACCACTTCATGTGGAGAAAATGGCCACTTGGGAAGGGGAACTCTGTGGCATTATACCCCTCTGAAGACCTGCCCCTCCCCAAAACCTACCCCCCTCAGGTTCCACCCCCACCCCCAAATCTCCAGGTATTTCCC
Organism: Heteronotia binoei; assembly: GCF_032191835.1. Lineage (NCBI taxonomy): Eukaryota > Metazoa > Chordata > Lepidosauria > Squamata > Gekkonidae > Heteronotia > Heteronotia binoei. The sequence continues at coordinate 33,672,623 of NC_083240.1, forward strand.
AACCCTAATTCACCTTCCAAAACCCTCATGAAAAATGACCCTACGATGCCCAGGCTGAGAGTGACTTTCCCAAGGCCATGTAAGGGGTTTGTGGCAGAGGCAGCCTAGCTCCACCCCTCTTCTCATGTCTCAGGGTCTTTTCCCTGCCTTCATCTCCTGCCTGTTGCTACTTCCGGCCTGTTCAAGGAGCTCTTTTCATCTCTTGCTGGCCTTGCTACCCACAGAGTACAGTCCCAGCTGCCCAGTCCCCTGGTTTATAGAGATCAGCAAGTGAAGCATTTCACCAAATGGAGGCAGATCAAATGGCCATCTAATGTCCTGTGCTTAGCACTGCTCAAGGGGTAAGATGGTGGCTTGCCACCAAGGGGTCATTTTGTAGAAAAATAGGTGGTGGAGCTCATCCAGGGATTGTTATGCAGCTGCACCTACTATTCAATGGACAAGGAGATGGAACTCTAGAAAGGTTCAGGAGCTGTGCTCCTGAGAGCTCCCACTGAATCTGAGGCCTGCTTGCCACTCCTTTCCTCCTCTCCTTCCACCATCTTCCTGCTTGCATTACATGAGCCTGGAGGCCAGGGATCTTTTTGCGCCACCTTTCCTTTTTTGGCAATGCAAGAGTACTGCACTGTTAGCTCTGGAAGTTTTTCACAGAAGAATTTCTTTTTACGTACTTTGCTCTTTAAGTCTGTACGCTGCCTAGTGCGCCAGTGGTGAAAAAGCAGCTTAAAAGTCTTTTGAACTAAACCAGGGCCTCACTACTTCTTTCCAAATGACCACAACAATCCGGAAAGCCCGTTTCCTTTCAAATCCGACTGCATGCGCCATCTGCTGGTCAGAGCTGTTTGCTGCACCAGGAGTGGAATTGGGAGCTCAGTTTGAGAGTTGGGAATGCCCCAATCTTCCCTCTCTGGGGGTTGCCCAGCTATCAAGGCCGATGAGGTGAGCCACACAAGTGAAGGGGGCTCCTTCCACTTTGAAACAGCCGGAAATGCCCTGCTCTGCCTCTGTACTCTGAGACATCCCCGATCCCCATCCTCCAATCAGGGTTTTGCCTTGATCAGAGAGTGCTTTGAGCCAGGCCTGCCACTCTGGGCCAAACGGTTTTTGCAGAAAAAGACCAGCAGGAACTCATTTGCATATAGAGCCACACCTCTGATGTCCCCGTTGTTTCACACAGGGCTTTTATGTAGGGGGGAAAAGCCCAGCAGGGATTCATTTGCATATTAAGCCACACACCCCGTGACATCATCATTGTTTCACACAAAGCTTGCTTTGTAGAAAAAGCCCAGCAGGAACTCATTTGCATATTAGGCCACACCCCTGATGTCACCATTGTTTCACACAGGGCTATTTTTGTGGGGAAAGCCCAGCAGGAACAACCCCCACCCCCCCTGCAACAGAATGAAAAGCCCCATGACGACAAGAATTCCACTAATTACAACCAATATTTCAGTCGGAAATGCTCATAATAACTTCAAAAAGCACCAGGGTTTTTTTTTTTTTTTAGCAGGAACACACAGGAACGGAGTCCAGCTTAGGGTTCCCAAATCCCCCGCTAGGCCTGGAGACTCCAGATTTGGAGCCTCCTCCCCCCGCTGGCCATAAAAGGGAAAGCGGGGGGGAGGGGAGGGAGGAGAACGGCAGCCAGAGCTCTTCCGTTTTCTCAGGCTGCTTCCCGCCCCCAGTCAGCTGGCCGGTGAAGGGAGGGGAGCCCAGCCACGCCCCCAAAGGACCATGTGCCTTTGCACCTCCGGAGGTGAGTGAGTTCTGTCCCCTGCATCAGATTTCCCAGAAACGGGGGGTGGGGGGGGAGGGGGGGTGGAGAGGGAAACGTCTTCTCATAGGGTATAATGGGGAATTGATCTGGAGGTTTCGGGGGCTCTGGGGGAGCTGTTTTTTGAGGTAGAGGCACCAAATTTTCAATATAGTATCTAGTGCCTCTCCCCAAAGTATCCCCCAAATTTCAAAACGATTGGACCAGGGGGTCCAATTCTATGAGCCCCAAAAGAAGGTGCCCTTATCCTTCATTATTTCCTATGGAAGGAAGACATTTAAAAAGGTGTGCTGTCCCTTTAAATATGATGGCCAGAACTCTCTTGGAGTTCAGTTATGCTTGTCACACTCTTGTTCCTGGCTCCGCCCCAATGTCTCCTGGTCCACCCCTAAAGTCTCCTGGCTCCACCCCCAAAGTCCCCAGATATTTCTTGAATTGGACTTGGCAACCCTAGTCCAGCTGGCTCGGCGTCGGGGTGTGTGGCCTAATATGCAAATGCGTTCCTGCTAGGCTTCCCCCACAAAAATAGCCCTGTGTGAAACAATGGTGACATCAGGGGTGTGGCCTAATATGCAAATGAGTTCCTGCTGGGCTTTTTCTACCCAAAAAGCCCTGAAGAGCACCATGTCACAATATAAATCTCAGAAATCATTCACAATATTAAGTGCATACTAAACAGCCCCACAAACAATCCTCTGCAGTATAAGAATACATCAGTGCAGTATCATGATACTTGCAGAAGTGGCTCTGTCAAAGAAAACAGTCCAAATTAGTCCCAGATATGGCTATGTTCCAGAAGACTCCTCCTGTCACTCTGGACTTCAAAAGAGTAAGAATGGATGAGCTGAACCGGTGACCAGTAACATCATCATCATCATCATTTTATTTATATCCCGCCCTCCCCGCCGAAGCAGGCTCAGGGCGGCTAACAGCATAAATCAATACATTCATTATACAGTAATTGACAAAACAATCAAAAAGAGTAACCGAGCAATCCATTTTAGATCAGGGTGTGACCCAGCTGTGAGTAATGGCCCATCATCCAGCTAAAACATCCAGTTTTAAATGCCTTAGTCTTCAGCTAGCATCAGTTGCAGAGCAACATTCCCACACCTGGAAACTTCCTCAAAGGGAAATGACATTTAAAGAACGGGATACCTCTAGCCTTCCATCGGACAATAATAACTTCGGTTCCTTCTTCTCCTAGGCTTAACTAGTATACCCCAAGTTTCCTTTGTATTGCTACACAAAAAAAGCCCAGAAGCAGAATAAACAAATGGAAGAACCCTGAGCATAGACTGGGACAGCCTCGTTCTTGCCTTGGTCACCCTAGCAATCTGGATAGCATGTAGAGTCGCCAGCCTCCAGGTGGGGCCTGGAGATCTTTACAACTAATCTCCAGACAACAGATCAGCTCCCCTGGAAAAAATGGCTGCTTTGAAGGGCGGGCTCTATGGTATTGCACCATGTTGAAGCCCCTCCCCTTCCCAACCCCCCCTCCCAGATCCACCCCCAAAGTCTCCAGGTATTTTCCAACACAGACCTGCCAACCCTAGATAGGGGAGGCAATCAAGGAAGAAGTGGAGGGGGGCAAGCAGGACAGGGGAGGAAAGGAGGGTTGGATGTAGCAACAACCATCTATGGTGTGCCCTGATCAGGCCTAGAAGGGTACATGAGATATTGCAAAGAACAGCATCCCTTCTTTCTGCTACACAAGTGTGCCTGGGGAATGGACACTGAGAGAAGAAGACCATACATTTATACCCCACCCTTCTCTCTGAATCAGAGTCTCAGAGTGGCTCGATCTCCTTTATCTTCTTCCCCCACAAGAAACACCCTGTGAGGTGGGTGGGGCTGAGAGAGCTCCCACAGAAGCTGCCCTTCCAAGGACAACTCTTGCGATAGCTATGGCTGACCCAAGGCCATTCCAGCAGATGCAAGTGGAGGAGTGGGGAATCAAACCCGGTTCTTCCAGATAAGAGTCTGCACACTTAACCACTACACCAGACTGGCTCTCTTTGGCAGCTCGGTGTAGCGGTTAGTGTCATACTAGCATTTGGGAGACCCAGGTTCGAACCCCCCCCCCCCCCTTTGTACTATGGAACCTTGCTGGGTGGCCTTTCTCACCTCACAGGTTTGTTATGAAGATAAAACGGAGGAGAAGAATGCTGTAAGCTGCTTTGGGTCCCCATTAGGGTGAAAGGTGGGGTATAAATGAATAAAAATTAAAAATATTCATTATATAGGAAGTGTTTAGGGTTGCCGTGTCTGTGTTGGAAAATACCTGGAGAGTTTGGGGGTAGATAAGGAAGATCTGGGGAGAGGAGAGGCCTCAGCATGATACAACGCCATAGAGCCCACCCTTCAAAGCAGCCATTTTTCTCTCTGCCAACTGGAGATCAGTTTCTTCTTCACCCAAAGGGTGTTAACGTGGAATTCACTGCCACAGGAGGTGGTGGCGGCTACAAGCATAGCCAACTTTAGAGGGGGATTGGATAAAATATGGAGCAGAAGTCCATCAGTGGCTCTTAGCCACAGTGAGTGTGTGTGTGTGTATAACATAAGAACATAAGAGAAGCCATGTTGGATCAGGCCAACGGCCCTTCCAGTCCAACACTCTGTGTCACACAGTGGCAAAAAAATTTATATATACACACACACTGTGGCTAATAGCCACTGATGGACCTGTGCTCCATATTTTTATCTAAACCCCTCTTGAAGGTGGCTATACTTGTGGCCGCCACCACCTCCTGTGGCAGTGAATTCCACATGTTAATCACCCTTTGCGTGAAGAATTACTTCCTTTTATCCATTTTAACCTGTCTGCTCAGCAATTTCATCGAATGCCCACGAGTTCTTGTATTGTGAGAAAGGGAGAAAAGTACTTCTTTCTCTACTTTCTCCATCCCATGCATTATCTTGTAAACCTCTATCATGTCACCCCGCAGTCGACGTTTCTCCAAGCTAAAGAGCCCTAAGCGTTTCAACCTTTCTTCATAGGGAAAGTGTTCCAGCCCTTAAATCATTTTAGTTGCCCTTTTCTGGACTTTCTCCAATGCTATATCCTTTCTGAGGTGCGGCGACCAGAACTGCACACAGTACTCCAAATGAGACTGCACCATCGATTTATACAGGGGCATTATGATGCTGGCTGATTTGTTTTCAATTCCCTTCCTAATAATTTCCAGCATGGCGTTGGCCTTTTTTATTGCAAATGCACACTGTCTTGACATTTTGAGTGAGTTATCTACCATGACCCCAAGATCTCTCTTGGTCAGTCTCTGCCAGTTCACACCCCATCAACTTGTATTTGTAGCTGGGATTCTTGGCCCCAATGTGCATTACTTTGCAGAACCCATGCTGAGTCTTTCTCAATAACCCGTGTTTATCAATGTGCCTACTCATTCTGTCCTTGATAATGGTGTCTACCAACTTTCCCGGTATTGAAGTCAGACTGACTGGCCTGTAATTTCCTGGATCTCCTCTGGAACCCTTTTTAAAGATGGGGGTGACATTTGCTACCTTCCAGTCCTCAGGAACGGAGGCAGATTTCAAAGAAAGATTACAGATTTTTGTTAGAAGATCCACAAGTTTAACTTTGAGTTCTTTCAGAACTCTCGGATGTATGCCATCCGGACCCGGTGACTTATTAGTTTTTATTTAATTTGTCTATACACACACACACACATATATATATGGCCCCACACACACACACACACACACACACACACACACACACATATATATATATATATATATATATATATAGCCACTGTGTGACACAGAGTGTTATGGGCCATTGGCCTGATCCCACATGGCTTCTCTTATGTTCTTATGTAAAAACAAGAGTTCTCCAGGCCCCACCTGGAGGCTGGCAACCCTAGGAACATTAGATGTTATACCAACCCATTCCATGACTCCACACAATATATTTTTTGTTTTATTCTCCACCTGGTCAGATCTATTATACTTTACATAATAAATAGGTCGTCAGTGTGTAGCAATTCATCAGTGACCACTAAAGCAGGTTTTATAAGCTAAAATGTGTATGGTAATTATGGAGTTTGTTCTGGTCAGCTGAAAGTGATTTATTTGACATCCACCTGCACACTGCTATTATCCTGCTAATGAATGTTCAGCATAAGGGAGATGCTATGTTAAGGTATTAGACATAAAGCTCCCTGAACTGGAAGGCCCAGGTTAGCCTGATCTCATCAGATCGCAGAAGCTAAGCAGGGCCGGCCCTGGTTAGTACTTGGATGGGACGACCACCTAGGAAAGCCAAGGTCACTAGAGAGGCAGGCAGTAGCAAACCCCTTCCATTTCTCTTGCCTTTAAAACCCTGTGGGGTCACCCTCCAAAAGTTGACCGCAACTCACTGGCCCTTTCTTCCACCATATAGAACAGGGGTGTCGAACATGCAGTCTTGGGGGGCCGAATCAGGCCTCCAGAGGGCTCCTATCAGGCCCCTGAGGAACTGGCTGTTATCTGCTTCTTTCCTCCTCTCTTGCTTCCTTCTGCATCTCGGCTTGCTTTGCAAGGTTTGTTCAATTGCACAGGAGCTACAGAGCAAAGCCTCTGTTTCTCCATTGGGGAGGAAGTGGGGAAAGGCAGAGCTTGTTTTTCTAGACCCTCTCAATTGCACAGCAGAGCTACTGAGCCGAGCCTCTCTTCCTTCCCCCTCCTGGTCCCCTGGGAAAGGAAGGAAGGAAGGAAGGAAGGAAGGAAGGAAGGAAGGAAGGAAGGAAGGAAGGAAGGAAGGAAGGAAGGAAGGAAGGAAGGAAGGAAGGAAGGAAGGAAAGTTTCCTTTGCCCAGTTCCCTGGATCCCATGGGAGAGATCCAAAGAAAGTACCTTTAAGTGCTGACATTTTAAGCATGTTTTAAGTTTTTTTAAAAAATATTTGTGTCTGTCTGTATCCTTTATAAAGTTTATATCTCTGCTACCTAGTCTTAAATAGGTATATACAAGGCTTGGGCTGACATGGCCCAGCCCAACAAGGTCTCATTTATATCAGATCCGGCCCTCATAACAAATGAGTTTGACACCTCTGAGTGGCTGCACAGGCGGGCCATTCTTTGCTGGCTGCACAGGTGCAGAGAGAACATAAGAGAAGCCATGTTGGAGAGCTTGCGGGGAGGGGAAACTGGAGCTTGGGGAGTGGGGGGAAGAGCGGGAGGGCTTCTAGTGTCTGGCCCCACTGAGGCACCTCCAGATGGCACCTGGTTTTTTTGGCCACTGTGTGACAGTGGTGGACTGGATGAGCTATTGGCCTGATCCAACATGGCTTCTTTTAAGAACACAAGAGAAGTCATTTTGGATCAGGCCAATGGCCCATTCAGTCCGACACTCTGTGTCACAGAATGGCCAAAAAACCCAGGTGCCATCAGGAGGTCCATCAGCGGAACCAAGACACTAGAAGCCCTCCCACTGTTGCCCCCCCACCCCCCAAGCACCAAGAATACAGAGCATCACTGCCCCAGACAGAGAGTTCCCACAATATCCTGTGGCTAATAACCACTGATGGACTATAGGAACATAAGTCCTTAAGTGAGGTCAGAGCCTGCTTAGGGTGCATTTACACGGGCTAGTGAACACTGGTTTCCTTCCAGACAGGCCTCTGCTCTTGCAGGGTTTGCATGGCCAAATCATCAGGGAGAAGGGAGTACCCAAGCCCATTTCAGAGACAGCACCTACCACAGGTGCAAGGGGTTATGGGAGAGCCACGATTTGCCTTCACCAAGCAAAGATGGGCCACTAGGCTGGAGCCACTGGATCAAGAGAAGGAATGACAGGCAATTTAGCCTGCCAATTCAACGTCTATTTTCAGTTGCAGCTGTCTGTCAGTAGTGAAATGTGCAGAACAAAAGCAGACTCTCCCAAAGGCATCGGTCAAGAGAAACTCCAGTATAGGACTGGAGAGCAAAATCAAAGGGCACCCCTCACTGACACCAAACATTCCCCCCCCCCCTACGCTCCTCAGTCATTAGAGAATCCTGTGTGGCTCATTTCTTAACCCCTGAGCTAAAACTGCGTGATAGCTCAGTCCTTGGGTCTGCGTTCAGTGAGGAGATCAAACTGAACAAGGGAGAGGCGTGCTCTTCACCACGGTTTAAATACAGGCGATGGAGAACCGTCTTTTTTCAATGAAAGCTAGGGGGCGCTCAGTGATTGTGAGGACTTGGTGGTGAGAAAGGAATGCGCTCTGCACATGTTCAAAGAAAATGTTGGCGAGGGCCCGGGTGTATGAAAGCAAACCGTGGGCGTGTCCCTTCACGGTCGTGCCTGGGCACCTGGGCAGAGACATTCAGCAATGGCGGGTGGGGGTGCACGGCGACTCCCTCCAGACTCTCTGACCGGGATGTTGGGGGGGGGTGTCTTTCGTTCCGCAGGAAGCCGGGGCCTTCTCCAGTTTGGAGCCTCACAGATGACGAAAGCGGCCCGACCCGATCCGCAGGAAGCTCTATTGCAAGCGATGCACTTCCTCACAGGGTTGCCAGATCCAGGCTGCGAAACTTCTAGAGATGTGGGGTTGGAGCTTGGGGAGTACAGGGACCAATGGGGTACAGTGCCAAAGAACCTACCACCCTCCAAAGCATCCATCGCCCCCCCCCCCCCACACACACAAGGGCACTCATCTCTGTAGCCTGGAGGTGAGTTGTGATTCCGGGGAATCTTCAGGTCCCACCCGGAGGATGGCATCCCTATGTTCCTTACGGCCGTGCAGAGGACCGCGCCATGTCCCAGATGTTTCCAGGCGGCCCGGAGCTCCCACCGGGGCATGGGCCCATGCGCCTGACTGCAGAGAGAGGAGGCGTCCTCGTCCACTGTGGTCCAAACGAAGAAGACTGCAGATTTATACCCCGTCCTTCTGTCTGAATTGGAAACACCCTGTAAGGTGGGTGAGGCTGAGAGAGCTCTGACAGAAGCTGCCCTTTCAAGGACAACTCCTGCCGAAGCTATGGCTGACCCAAGGCCATGCCAGCAGCTGCAAGTGGAGGAGTAGGGTTGCCAAGTCCAATTCAAGAAATATCTGGGGACTTTGGGGGTGGAGCCAGGAGACTTTGGGGGTGGAGCCAAGATCAAGACTGCGACAAACATAATTGAACTCCAAAGGGAGTTCTGGCCGTCACATTTAAAGGGACGGCACCTCTTTTCAATGCCTTCCTTCCATAGGAAATAATGAAGGATAGGGGCACCTTCTTTTGGGGCTCATAGAATTGGACCCCCTGGTCCAATCTTTTTGAAACTTGGAGGGTATTTTGGGGAGAGGCACTAGATGCTATACTGAAAATTTGGTGCCTCTACCCCAAAAAACAGCCCCCCCAGAGCCCCAGATACCCGTGGATCAATTCTCCATGATTTTCTATGGGAATAAATTTCCATAGGGAATAACAGAGTTCCCAGCAGACATTTCCCTCCCCTCCCCCCGCTTTCTGACGACCCTGAAGCGGAGGGAGGGCCTCCAAACCGGGGGATCCCCTGCCCCCACCTGGGGATTGGCAACCCTATGGAGGAATGGGGAATCAAACCCGGTTCTCCCAGATAAGAGCCCGCACACTTAACCACTATGTCAAACTGGTTCTCCACCAAACGAGGTCCCGACCCCTCCCCCGCTCGCTCAGGCGGAGGGAGGGAGGGAGGGAAAGCGGGGGCGGGGTAGTGGCCCCCTCCCAGCCACGTGGCGTTTGTGTCTTTCCCGGGAAGCGGCGCCACGTGACCGGCGGCATCAGCTGATTCAACATGGCCGGGGCCGGAGCAGCCGCCGCCCGCCGAAGATAGGAGCCGCTTGCGGGCATCTTCGCCCCCTGAACACGTGCAGAGAGGCTTCCGCCAGCAAACCGGTGAGACATCGGGTCAGGCCGGGGGGGAGAAGCCTGGGGCTCAGGGGCCGCCTTGGCCAGCGCTTGGCACAGCTTTTCTGCCCGTTGCACTTTCATTCTAGGGCTCCAGGGGACTCTGTTCAAGTTGCCCCCTCCCAAAGCGCTCCTTTTAACTATACGGCCCCCCCTCCAAGGTTAGCCTCGCCAAAACTTGCTCGGCTTTCTCCTAAAGAAGTACCTGCACCTGGGCATACGCAGAGTGCTCTTCCCCAACCCCGCTGAGCCTTGAATCTCTGCTGCGGGTAGGGTTGCCAGCTCTGGGTTGGGAAATTCCTGGAGATTTGGGCGTGGAGCCCTGGGGAGAGCGGTGTTTGGGGAGGGCAGTAGCCTCAGCAGGGTAATGCCACAGAGTCCAACTGCCAAAGTAGCCATTTTTTTAAGAACTGTAATCAATTGTAATAGCGGGAGATCTCCAGGTGCTACCTGGAGTATGGCAATCCTAACTCTGGGCAAGGGGAAGCCTTTGCAAAGCACGGAGCAAGAGCATAGGGCACCTCTGAGTGTAAGCTAGCATGGTGCAGTCTTTGGGCTGGGATTGTTGCGGGCCCTAGGTTCAAACCCTGGCTCAGCTATGCAGCTTCCTGCGTGCCTTGGGTTTCTGTCAGCCTAACCTACCTCGCAGGGTGGTTGTGAAGATAAATTGGAGGAAGAGACCCCTATATGGTGCCCTGAGCTCTTTGAAGGGAAGGTGGGATAGAAATGAGATAAAACTACGTCCTGAAAAAGTGCTTGGTTTATATTGTTGCAGCTTCCCAAAGGTCATGTGCTCGGAGTCCATTCAGGGCTGCCAGAAGGGGTCAGCTTTTGACAGGAACACTTGTTTCTCCCCATAATTCTGACTCGGTTCTGACCAAACGCACTGGAACCCTCTTCCTGCTCATGAGGCTTAGAAGCTTAGAGGTTGGTTGCAAAAAAAGTCAAAAGTACTCTGGAGACTGTTTCCCAGGCACAGAGTTCGTGTGCTCCAGTAGCCCTGGCAATGTGGAATGGCGAGGTGAGCTGTAGGATGCTTGCTCAGATGCTGAGCAACTTTCTTTGTATAGGTCAGAGATCTTGCTTTGTTGCTTAAAAAGTCTGCAAGGAAGCAAACAAAAGTTTAAAACATTAAACCGCTTTTGAAGAATTTCTGCTTTTTATTAAAATAACTGACCAATCGTGACAGTAGTGAAGCAGCTAGGAATCAATAAAAAAAGGTAGTCCCCTGTGCAAGCACCAGTCGTTTCCGACTCTGGGGTGACGTCGCATCACAATGTTTTCATGGCAGACTTTTTAATGGGGTGGTTTGCCATTGCCTTCCTCAGTCATCTACACTTCCCCCCACAGCAAGCTATCCTTCCAAGATCATTTTACTGACCTTGGAAGGATAGAAGGCTGAGTCAACCTTGAGCTGGCTACCAGAACGCAACTTCCGCCGGGATCGAACTCAGGTTGTGAGCAGAGAGCTTGGACTGCAGTACTGCAGCTTTACCAGCTAATATTATAACACCATCCAAGGCTTGAGAGAATGCGTAATGTCTGAAGGAGGAGAATGTGCTGTTGTTTCAGAACCGACTCATGACAACCCCAGCCACGAGGTGCTTCAGGCAAGAGACATTCAAGGTTAGTTTGCTATTGCCTGCTTCTGTATAGCAACCCCAGTCTTCATTGTCAGTCTTCCTTCCCATTAGTTCTGGCAGCTGACCCTGCTTAGCTCCCAAACCCTGAGAAGCCTGGGCTAACTAGGATGCTATCCAGGGATGGAATTCTAGCAGGACCTTTGCATATCAGGCCACACACCACTGATGTAGCCAATCCTCCAAGAGCTTACAAAAAAGAGTCTTGTCAGCTCTTGGAGGATTGGCTACATCAGGGGTGTGTGGCCTAATATGCAAAGGAGCTCCTGCTAGAATTCCACCCCTGACGCTATCACATCTGAACTTGGTGCTGAAAAGGTAGTCTGTTAAGTGCCATCTGAATAAAGCGGGGGGCAGCCACAGAGAAGGCCCTTGCCCCAACCTCTACCTGCTTGAGATCAGAAGGCAGGGAAAGGGATGCATCTCCTCTGACTGTGTCCTTATTGACTTTCTGTGTTTTCTGCAGGGAATGATTTGAAGCCCTCTCCCCCCCCTCCACCATGGAGAGCCTCCTGGAGCATGTAGAGAAAGACCTGGGCATTGACCGCAGCCAGCTGGGGGCAGCCCCGGAAGGTGCTCACATCATCGCGTTGGTCCCCGCCAAGTGGCTGGCGAGCCTGAAGGAGCGAGGGGTGCTGCCCAGCCTGTGCCCACGTCCCGAGGGTCTCAGCGAGGCAGAAATCTGCACCTGCTTCCAGCACTCCGTGCAGAAGTTGCCCCCTGGCTGGACCAGGGTGGAGGTCCACAGTCTGAGGAAAGACCAGCTGCGCCACCCGCTGGCCACAACGCACGGCGCGCATAGCGATCTCAAGGGGCGGCCAGAGACCCTGCACAGGTTCATGCAAAACGTGGCTTCGCAGAACTACCGGAACCTGTGGGCCCGAGCCCATCACTTGTATGTGCGGCCCTACCGCCACGCCCACGACCCGCCCATCACCCCGGTCTTGGAGGTGCTTCGTGCTGCTCTTCAGAAACTCTATGGTTGTCCTCTAGTACAGGTGGGAAGGGGTGTGTCCTGCTCCTCTCCTGCCAAAGAGTGGGGCTCGCCCAGCAGGGAACGACAGCCGTGCCCAAGCGTCCTCCCTGCAGAAGTGATATTAGAGTCCTCGGAGATGCTCTACGTGCTCTTCCCGTATGTGCTGTACTCCCTACACGACATTGTCACCTTTAGCCCCGCCAAGCTCTCCAACAGCCACGCCAAGCTCCTCTTTATCCTCTTCCAGATTTTGCAAGCCATGCAAGCTTGCCACGGGGCTGGGCTGGCGTGCGGGGCCTTCTCTTTGCACGAAGTGGCTGTGGACGAAAAGCTGTGTGCTCAGCTCCGGGTTCGCCTGCAGGATTACGAGCAAACGCCAGAAGAGGAAGGGAAGGAAGCGGCAAGAGGCAGCACCGGCAGGAGCCTGGTGGTGGTGGAAAACAACCCTGCGGAGAAACCGGCAGCCCCCCTGGAGGGACTCGGGGGTCTCACGCTGGAGTGGGTGAACGGCCGGCTGAGCAACTTTGACTATCTCATGCATCTGAACCGCTTGGCGGGGCGGCGGGTGGGAGAGCCCAACTATCACCCCGTTCTCCCATGGGTGGTGGATTTCACCACCAAAAACGGCAGGTTCCGGGATCTGCGGAAGTCCAAGTTCCGCCTCAACAAGGGCGACAAGCAGCTCGACTTCACCTATGAGATGACCAAGCAGGCCTTCGTGGCTGGAGGGGGCCTGGGGGGAGAGCAGCCTCACGTCCCCCACCACATCTCGGACGTCCTTTCGGATATCACCTACTACGTGTACACAGCCCGGCGGACTCCCAAAGCCGTGCTCTGCTCCCACGTGAGGTCCCAGTGGGAGCCCAACGAGTACCCGGCCAATATGGAGCGCATGCAAGCCTGGACCCCGGACGAGTGCATCCCTGAATTCTACTCGGACCCCGCCATCTTCAAGTCCATCCACCCGGACATGGCGGACCTAGAAGTGCCGGCTTGGTGCGGCTCTTGTGAGGAATTTGTGGCGGCCCACCGGGCTCTGCTGGAGAGCTGGGAGGTGTCGCAGGACCTCCACCACTGGATCGACCTGACATTCGGCTACAAGCTGGCGGGGAAGGACGCCGTCCGGGAGAAGAACGTCTGCCTCCACCTGGTGGACAACCACACCCACCTGACCAGCTACGGGGTGGTGCAGCTCTTCCACCAGCCCCACCCCAGGCGCTTGGCGGGACCTCTGCTCCTTCCGGCTGAAGCTCCTCTGGCTGTGAAGCCGCTCATTCCCCTGGTGGAGGAGACCAGAGTTCTAGAGGACCTGAAGGACCAACTCACTGATGGGGTCGGCGGGCTTTTCTTGGAGGTGGAGCAAGGAGCCGAGGCCCTGGAGGCCATCCCTGTGGTGGGCAAAGGGGCGGAGCCGCTCGCTCCCGGTCTGCTTCCCGCACAGCCTGCTGGGAACCCTGCAGACGGCAAGCATCTCGGCCGGAGGAGCAAGGCCCCCGCGCAGGCGGAAGGAGCCGAGGAGAAGATTGTGCTCCCGGAGGGCTGCAGCGTGCTGCACGCCTTGGAGGAACTGGAGCGGCTGGACGCTTTCATCCTGAAGGGGTTGCACGGCAAACTGCCCGAGCCGGAGCAGCCCCTGCCCACGCCGCCGGCAGGGCTCTCGGCTCTGTTCCAAAGAGACATGCAAGCGCTGGGGGTCCTGGTGACCGAGATCATCTTTGCCTCCAAGCTGCGGGCCTGGAAGCCGGGCGCCTCGTTGCAGGAACGCTTCCAAGTGGCCCGGGGGCTTTGCCGCTATCACCCCAAGGAGATCCCAGCTCCGCTCCAGCATCTGCTTGAAACGCTGCTGAGGCTGAGTGTCCCGGATGGGCAGCTTTTAGAGGAGCCGGCAGGCTTGGGGAAGACCCCGTTGTTTGCTTACGAGCCTGTGCGGCAAGGCCTTCCGTCCCCGTGCCCGTCCCAGCTGCTGAGCCCTTACGGGGCCGTCCTGCCCTTCCCGCCCTATTTCCCAGCTCTGCACAAGTTCATCTTCACTTACTTGTCCGGGAAGGCAGAGGACGAGGGGCAAGGGCGGGAGCTGGTTTTCCAGCTGTGGCAACAGCTGGAAGGCGTGCTGCGGGACAACACCCCGGAAGGCTTGGAGATCTTGCCCTTTGTCCTGGCGCTGATGTCGGAAGAGAAGACGGCCGTCCACGCCGCCTGGTACCTCTTTGAGCCCATCGCCAAGGCCTTGGGCCCCAAGAACTCCCACAAGTACTTGCTGAAACTCCTGATCGCCGCCTATGAGAGTCCCCGGGGCCTCCACGGCCGCTTCTACCTGTACACCGACTGTTTCGTGGCTCAACTGATGACTCGCCTGGGCCTGCAGTTGTTCCTCTCCCACGTTCTGCCCCACATTCTGCAAGTCCTGGTGGGGGTGGAGGGCTCTGCCCCGGAGGATAACGGGGCTTTGTTGCTGGGAACGGCTGAGGACGACGAGAGCGGGGAGGGCAGCCCGGGGCCTGGCTCCTTCAGGGAGGAGATCAAAGCCGATGCAGACCGGGGCTCGGGGGCCCTGGAGCTGCTGGACTACATGTCCGGCGTCAGCTTGCACGACCAGGGTTACCTGCCAGAGAGCGAAGACTTCCAGAACGGGCTGTACGTGGCGGAGAGCCTGCACGAGCCGGAGTCCCTGAGCCTGGGCCACTTGAGCGATAAGAGCAGCGCCAGCGAGGTGTCCTTGGGGGAGGACCGGCCGGCTGCCGACGGGGAGTCCCTGAAGGACAAGGCCAGCCTGGAGTCACTGGACAGCAGCCAAGATCTGAAGCACAGTGAAGAAGAGGAGGAGCAGGGTCCGAGGGACAGGGAGGAAGAGCAGGAGGATGCTCCCTTGGTCCCGGAGGAGCTGCCGGGGTCTGTGGAAGCCGGCCCGGCAGAGGAAGAGGAGGAAGAGGAAGACGGGTCCGAGCAGGAGTTGCCTGACCACGATGGAGACAAGGAGCAGACCATCTTGCTAGGTGAGCTGCTCCCATCCCTTAGAGAAGGCTTCCTGCAGTACTAGAACCAAACCCTTCGCCCAGAGGTTCTTGCTCAGAAATGGGAATCCACCGCATTTGAAATTGAGGGACTCCGTTTTGCAAAGGTGGCCAAGTCTTGGGAATTCAGAACTGCAAAATATATATATATATATATACTGCTCAGTTGTTTTTTTTCAGAGCAGCACAATGCAGGCTGGAAGAGTCTCATATGGCAACTTGGGAAGGAGGGGCAGGTCAGGGAACCTCCTGTAGTCGCAGCTTGCCTGCAATTGAGGAAAGGGGGGGGGGGAGGACACCGCTAAGAGCCCATGGCAGGAATTGCAAGTTGTGAAGTCCTGCTCTGGATCAGTTTTCCTTTTTTTTTTTTTACAAAATCCCGAATCCAGCAGCATCAGTCTCCAGTTCCACGCCTATGCATGAAAGAAACAGGGGTGCTGGGCCCAGTTAGAGTTTGGGTTGGGAAATTCCCAGAGGTTTGGGGTGGGGGGTGAAAGGCAGGACCTCCACGGGATGCAATGCCGTAGAATCCAACCTCCAATCCCCTCCGGATTTTTTCCATGGGGAACCAGTCTCTATAGTCTGGGGATCAGGTATAATTCTGGGAGATCTCCAGGCCCCACCTGGAAAGATGAATAGAATACAATCCGAGAGAGGTCATTCTAATGGATAACACAAGAAAAAATGCAAGCTAGTGAACAATTTACTAAGAAGTATATAGAAACCAGTCCAAAGGTCCAAAACATGTATATTCAAGTCCCCAAGTAGTGTGGTGACAAGCCAATCCATTAATTCCTTGTTTCTTTCCAGTCTTCATCAGACCTGGGACCAATATTGATTCAATTATATAGATTCCTTACACAATTTTCAAAAAAGAGGGACGCAGAGCGTCTCCAGCAGCAATTTCACATCGGCTACAGCCCAGTATGTGGCTTCTTGCGCAAGATTGGCTTGTTGCCACACTACTTGGGGACTTGAATATACATGTTTTGGACATTTGGACTGGTTTCTATATACTTCTTAGTAAATTGGTCACTAGCTTGCATTTTTTGTTGTGTTACCCACCTGGAAGATGGCAGCCGTAGGCCCAGGCTGCTGCAGCCCCTGGAGGCCTTGCTGGTTTATCGTGGCTGCTTTGCCAAGATGCAGGTCGCCACTGAGCTTTGCCTGGCGATGGAAACTGGCGTCAGCTCAGGAGCCGTGGCCCTCTCTGCTGCTCTTCCATACTGACTAGTTTGACCTGCCCTTTTCCTTATGAGGGATCCTTCACGTTGAGGAGTTGGTGTGAGTCAGGATGACAGCCCGGGAGGGGTGGGGGAGCATTAGGCTAAGGGCGTGGCTGGGGCGCAGGGCGGCTCACCTCCTTTCCCTTTCTCGGCTCCAAGACACAGCCTGCAAGACAGTGAGGTGGCTCTCTGCCAAGCTGGGCCCCACCACGACTTGCCACTACGTCGCCAGGAACCTCCTCCGGCTGCTGATCTCTTGCTATGCGGGTAAGGTTTCCGGGGCAGGTTAGGGAGGACCGTGGGGCAGGAGGTTGTGAGTGCCACTGCTCTGTCATTCCCCAGCTGGGCTCTTTTATCAGCTTCAGGAGGGGATTGAGTAAACATCTGGAGCAGAGGTCCCTCAGTGGCTATGAGCTGCAAAGTACAGATGGGAAAGTGATCAAAGTACAGAGCCGCAAAGTGATGCTCTGTATTCTTGGTGCTTGGCGGGGTGGCAACAGTGGGACAGCTTCTGGAGTTCTGGCCCCACTGGTGGACCTACTGATAGCAACTGAGTTTTGGCCACTGTGTAACACAGAGTGTTGGACGGGATGGGCTGCTTGTCTGATCCAACATGGCTCCTCTGATGTCCTTATGTCTGGGGCAGTGATGCTCGGTATTCTTGGTGCTGGAGGGTCAAGAGTGGGAGGGCTTCTGGAGTTCTGGCCCCACTGGTGGACCGCCTAATGGCACTTGGTTTGGGCCACTGTGTGACACAAAGTGTTGGACTTGAATGGGCCACTGGCCTGATCCAACATGGCTTCTTTTATGTTCTCGTGTTCTCTTTCTCTCTGGCAGGTCCCCACAGACAGCAGTTTGTGGCTGGCACGGAAGGGAACAGCCTTCTGAGTACTGGAAGCATTTACCAGAAGAGACCGGTGCTGGGGGACGTTGTGTCTAAGCCGGTGCTGGCTTGTCTGATGCATATAGCGTACCTGTACGGAGAGCCTGTCCTCACCTACCTCTACCTCCCGTATCTCAGCTACCTGGTCAGTATCCGCAGCCAACAGTGAGTGAAGAGACATCGGTCCCCATCTTGGCCTCCTGCTCAGCCCCTTGCCTTTTCTCTGGGCCTGTGATATGCAAATGGCCGTTAGACTTCTGGGGCCATTCTCGGGCAGCCCCTGCCCCTTGCTGCAGGAATTGTTCTGTGCACACCAAAAAGAACCTTGTTGTCAGTTTGTTAAAAAGCAAAATTCCAAAAAAGACTGCAAGAGCTATCTAGGATGTAGGTGGCTACTGCCAGGGGAGTGCTCAGTAGCCCAAAGGGAAGGAGGGAGCTTTTCAGGAGCAAAGGAAGCATTGAATACAAATTAAAAGCAGAGGGTTTGGCTGCCCAGAATGGGGGCTTGATGGTTTTTTTGTAAGACGCAAAGCATGTTTCCAACTCTAAGCTGCAGAATCTTGTGAGCAAAAAGTCTGCTTTGTGAGCTGCTGGCATTAAAGTTGAGAACTACTGCATAAATTATTGTGCTCTGGGGTCATCCTTCCTGAGCTAAGACAAAAAGGTCTGAGCTGGAGGCTAAAAATCTGTGAGCCAGCTCATGCTAACTCAGCTTAGAGGGAACACTGCTAGTAGGTAGTCTCTGCCCAGAGGGCTGCCTGTACCCTCTGTCAAGCATGGGGGTTCAATGACAAGTCGAAGTTGATACAAAGACTACATTTATTGATAGACTGATACTTCCTGTGTAACAGATTCTTGAGAGTAATACTGCATATACATTGATACAATACTTTTAAGGCTTACTTCAAAAGGATTCCAAAGGATGGGGGTGTGGGGTAGCTCTTACACATAAACTATCATAAATGTCTACATTCTCACAGTGTTATCAGGACTCTGTCCTTGCTTTCCCCAGATGTCTCACACTCCCTACCGGGAATGTATGGGAAGGTGCTGATTACTGATTCTCAAGTTAGTTTCATTTCTCACTACTTCTATTATTTAGGCAATAAAGCAAGAAGGGGGGAGGGAAAGAATAACAAAGCTAGCGAAGCTGGGTCCTCCGTGATACTTCGCAGACCAGGGTTAGGCAGGACCCTATAACAATCAATTATCAATGGAATTTCACCATGCTTGACACCCTCTCCTGTACAGCGCCTTGCACATTCCGCAGGCAAAATTACTGCTGAGTAGCATTTAGTGCCCTTTGTATGAGGGCAGCTGTTTCCCCCGTTGTGTGCCTGAGGTGGCCAGATGAGGACTTTCATTTCCTCCTGTTGAAGTTCCTCTGCAGCTTCTGTTGAAGGTGACGCTGGCTCATGTTCAACTGGAGAGCTGTGTTTGGGTTTCTGGCTGAAGTTATGAGGGGCTGGGCTGCTGCCTTCTGTGCTTTCTGCACTGTTGATACACCAGAACCGCAGGAGCACATTGTCTTTCTCCTCCCCGCCCCCCGCCCGCCCCAAAGTTGGTGATCTAGAGAGAGGAAATGGCCCCGTACCATGTGGTGGAAAGAAGCATTCTGGGAAGGAGTAGAGTGAATCAATGGCAATGATGTTCAAATGACACCAGTGAGTTTAGGAATCAGGATATGGAATGTTGCTTTTTTAAAAAGTCCTTATTCCCCTTTCTTTGCTTTACTGCATCTCTAAAAATAGAAACAAGAAAACACAGAGTGAGCTGAAGAACATGGCCATGTCAGTGGTGGGGGGTGGGGGTGGAGGAAAGTGGCTGTCTATAGAATTTGTCCTGCAAGTTCCACGGTTGAAGGGCAGGGAAGAAAGCCCTGTGATGCTGAATGGAAGAGGCCAGAAGAGATGTTGATCTCTCATCTGATTGGCTTTCTAAATTTTGGCTCCCAGGAAGTCCTTGCAGCTCTCGTATACAGCTTCCAGGCTTCTCAAGATGCACTGTCGTTTTGTGTTCTGGAGATATGATAGGCCAGGGGGGGCCAAACTTGCCTAACGTAAGAGCCACGTAGAATAAATGTCAGATGTCTGAGAGAAGGAAGGAAGATGGGGGGAAGGGAGAGGTGGGAAGAAAGCAACTTTAAATTCATTTCCCAAGCCACCAGCTGGCTTGGCTTGGAGAAGTGATTTAAATGCTTTCTCCAAGTCAGCTGATGGGGAAGAGGGGACTTTGAGAGCCACCCAATATATGTGAAAGAGCCACATGTGGCTCCCGAGCCACAATTTGGCCACCCCTGTGATAGGCCTCGGGTTGGCTAACTGCAAGGCACACAAGTTTCTCTTGCCACCTGTGCCTGCTTCCCCACTGGCTGTGCTCTCAAGTGATTTTCACCAGACCCCTGTGTGCTATGGCCTGGCTTTTCATTTCTGTCTATAACATCATTTTGTGGTAGGCAAGGGCACAAATTTGGGGTGTCCCTCTTCCCTCCAGGTGACCCCTAGCATTGGGGCGGGTGCTGGCCGGCTCAACAGCCGCAAAGAAGCTGGTCTCCTGGCTGCTGTGACGCTGACCCAGAAGATCGTCGTCTACCTCTCAGACACCACCCTGATGGACATCCTACCCAAAATCAGCCAGGAAATCCTGCTGCCTGTTCTCGGCTTCCTCACTTCGCCAACCATCAGGTGAGTCTCGGTGAGGGTGCTGACAAACTGCAGCAAACATAACAGCAATCCCATAGGGCAGGGGTGGCCAACGGTAGCTCTCCAGATGTTTTTTTGCCTACAACTCCCATCAGCCCCAGCCAGTATGGCCAATGGCTGGGGCTGATGGGAGTTGTAGGCAAAAAACGTCTGGAGAGCTGCCGTTGGCCACCCCTGCCATAGGGTGTTCAAGGCAAGAGGTGAGCAGAGGCGGCTTACCATTGCCTTCCTCTGCAGAGTCTTCCTTGGCGGTGTCCCGTCTTAAGTAGTGACCCTGCTTTAATTCCCTGGCTCTTGATGAGCCCAGGCTAAGCTTGTACGACCCCAGAACGGGCGCAGTGAAAGCAGGTCGTGGGTTTCCCAGAAAAACTAGGATAAGGATATTGTCCAGAAACCTTTATGGAATATTTGGGAGGGACGGTGGCTCAGTGGTAGAGCATCTGCTTGGGAAGCAGAAGGTCCCAGGTTCAATCCCTGGCATCTCCAAAAAAGGGTCCAGGCAAGTAGGTGTGAAAAACCTCAGCTTGAGACCCTGGAGGGCCGCTGCCAGTCTGAGAAGACAATACTGACTTTGATGGACCAAAGGTCTGATTCAGTATGAGGCAGCTTCATATTAGGGGAGGGACAGTGGATCAGTGGTAGAGCATCTGCTTGGTAAGCAGAAGGTCCCAGGTTCAATCCCTGGCATCTCCAAAAAAGGGTCCAGGCAAATAGGTGTGAAAAACCTCAGCTTGAGACCCTGGAGGGCCGCTGCCAGTCTGAGAAGACAATACTGACTTTGATGGACCAAAGGTCTGGTTCAGTATAAGGCAGCTTCATATTCTCCTTGCCTTGCATAGAGTGTGATCTGATTTTAGCACACTTACTTGTTTAGCGAAGGAAGTTTTTAAAGTATGCCATGTTAATTTTCACCTGGAAAAAGTTATATAAATCGGGTCTGGTTCAAACACAAAGTGTATTGTTTGTGTTTTTAGAAATCGTTTCAACGTTTGATAGTTGTAGATCCACTATATTTCTGTTTTGTTGTGTGTTTATGCTATGTTGTAAAATTAACTGAAAATGGAAAAAAAAATTTTTTATACAGCCCAGTTCAAACAAATGCAAAGCTATATTTGGAAATGATCTGCATTGGGATAGAATGATACTTGTAAAAACTCAAGACAATAAAACATGCACTCCTCATATATTGTTTGAATTAAACACACGCACTCTAACCTCCGGAGGTTAGAGGTTAGAGCCTTGCAGGACCTCGCCCAGTTCCGCAAGACTTGTAAGACAACATTGTTCTGCCTAGACTTTGACTGAATTTAAACAATATATGGGAAGTGCATATTTTATTGCCTTGAGTTTTTTACAAGTAACTGTGCGTGTCCTGGAAACTGCTGTCACTTTAGCACACCCAAAGAGCTGTGAATGATACGGCATGGGTGTGGGTGTCCACTTATCTTTTAACAGAATTTAACTGTCTTCTATGGAGTTCTTTGGGGCGCTTCAGTTTCTCTGTCAGTGCTGATACCGCCTCACTTGCATTACACATTAGCTCAGTATCAAACCAAATGCGATAACATCTCCTCCATCATGTCCAGGAGGGCAGACTTACACGTAAGAATTTTGGTTTGCTTTTGATTTGAAATCAGCTGAATTCCTAACTTGATTTGTCATTTGGGCTACCTGTGGCTTTATTCCCCCATCCCACCATTCCCGAGTAAATAAAACACTCTACTCTTTTACACTGTTCCTAGAGATAACTGTGTGAAAAGCATTAACTACAACATTAAAACTTCTCAAGCCTGCCTCATATGGCCCTATACGGCTGAGGACCTGCTTACCTTGGGGACCGTCTCTCCCCACATGTTCCCCAGAGAGTACTCAGATCTGGAACACAAGATCTACTATTGATCCCTGGGCCGAGGGAGGCAAGACTAAAATCCACCAGAGAGAGGGCCTTCTCGATCGCTGCCCCCTGTTGGTGAAACCAATTACCAGAGGAGGGTTAGAGCCTTGCGGGACCTCGCCCAGTTCCACAAGGCTTTTAAGACAACATTATTCCAGCCAGCTTTCGGCTGAATTCCTGATATAATAATAAAAGGATACCTAAGAGCGCTCTGAGCCACGTAGTGGAGAGAAAGCTGCAGTACTGCAGTCCTAAACTCTGCTCATGACCTGAGTTCGATCCCCAGTGGAATCTGGGTTTTCAGGTAGCCGGCTTGAGGTTGACTCAACCTTCCATCCTTCCGAGGTCAGTAAAATGAGTACCCAGCTTGCTGGGGGGAAAGCGTAGACGACTGGGGAAGGCAGTGGCAAACCACCCCGTAAAAAGCCTGCTGTGAAAACGTGAAAGCAACGTCACCCGAGTCGGAAATGACTGGTGCTTGCACAGGGGACCTTTCCTTTCTCAAGAGCACTGAATGCCATTGGACAAAACCAAACTATTTTCTGTTATATTACTGAATGTTGTGTTATTTTAAATATATAATGAATGTTTCATTGTGATTTTATTTCTGTGAGCTGCCCCGAGCCCGCTTTGGCAGGGAGGGCAGGATATGAATCTAATAAATCAAATCCTATAGTATTGGGAATGGTCAGTTGTTAATTTTATGAAACAATGAGCTTTTAGAAATGAAATGTTTGCCTTTGGAGGGGGCACTGGAAAAATTAAAAAAAAAATTCCAGTTTGGAAAATGTTTTGCTTCACATCTCTGAGTGGATGTCAGTGCAAAGATAGAGGCAGGATACCCACAACATTTCCTTGCTTCAGTTTCCCTAGTGGGGTCCAGGCCCGGCTCGTCTTGTGCATCAAGGGCATCAGCCTCGTGGCGCTAGTGGCTTTGCGGATCGGGTCAGAAATGGTGCAGCAACACCTGAGCAGCACCCTCCGGATGTTCTTTGAGGCGTTCTCGTTGCCGCTGGCGGAGCAGGTATGTTGGCTGCGGCGGAGCACGGGGCGGGCTCTGCTCTTTCCACGGCGCGGCTGACGCTTGTTAACCATCGAGGCTCTAAGGCGCAAGAAAAAGGTTCTTTCGGTGCAGGCCTCATTTCAGGTTTTCAGGAGCCTACGGAGAGAGCAGTTTAACATGTGGAATTCACTGCCACGGGAGGTGGTGGCGCCTACAAGCATAGCCGGCTTCAAGAGGGGATTGGATAAACATATGGAGCAGAGGTCCATCAGTGGCTGTTAGCCACAGTATTGTTGGAACTCTCTGTCTGGGGCAGTGATGCTCTGTATTCTTGGTGCTTGGGTGCGGGGGGGGGGGCACAGTGGAAGGGCTTCTAGCTCCACTGGTGGACCTCCTGATGGCACCTGGGTTTTTTGCCCACTGTGTGACACAGAGTGTTGGACTGGATGGGCCATTGGCCTGATCCAAAATGGCTTCTCTTATGTTCTTATGAGTGCCCGGAGAACTGTCCCATGCCTACTAGACCCCCCTTCTTATCCCCCACCCACCTGCCCCCACGTTTGGGCATCTTTTTTTTAAATTGCATGTGTAGTGTGTGTGTGCACGCACACATGTGCCTGGCAGTCATGGCTGACTTTTGGCGACCCCTATTGAGGCTGGGAGGCAAGGATGCTCAGAGAGGTGGCTCGCTGCTTACTGCTGCCTCCCAGTCCTGGTATTCCTTGGAGGTCTCCCATCCAAGCACTTGCCAGGGTCTGCCCTGCTTAGTTCCGAGATCTGACAAGAGCGGGCTTGCCTGGGCTATCCAGGTCAGGGTGCTTCTGCATCTTTCTCTTGCCTCCTTGTGGGCTCCCCCACCTGCTGCAGTCACAGTTGCTCCCACTGACTGCACAGCCTTTTCCTGATGGGGCTGGTTCAGGTGCAGCTAGGAGTGCCCCTGCCATGGCCACTGGGGTGTTGATGCTTTGTGACTGTTGCTGAAGGCAGGTGGAGCCCTCTCTCCCAGAGGACGATTCCTGCTGGCTTCGGATGTTTGTGGTTGACTGGCTGGTTTCCTGCCCAGGGTCTGCCCACAGAGCTGGCTATGGGCCAATCAGGTCTGCTTCCCCATGAGCCGTCAGCTCTGGAGGAGCTGCAGAAGGTCTTCGACCCCGAGATGGCTTACTCCACCTTCGTGCCCTTCTCTTGCTTGCTAGGTAAGGTGTGACTGCTTCTTCTTTACTGGCTCACTGTCCCATCTCCCTCTCATGACACACATACCAACTCCAGGCTACTGTGTGGGTTTGAACGTGGGTGGAGAAAATGTCCAATATGGTCCTGGGTAGGACTATGCCACTTGCAGGCAATTGATGGTGGTTTTCTCTGGGTGCTTCTGGGAGCTTGCTGAGAAGGCCCTGAGAAACAGGCTGGGGCCTCCTCAGTCGTTTTCATTCTCCTAGTTTAGCTGCCTTGGCATGGTGAGAACCTCAAGTTCAGGTGATCAGGGTTGCCCTGGGTAGGACTAAACCACTGCAAGGGGAGTGGGAGAGCCAGTTTGGTGTAGTGGTTAAGTGCGCGGACGCTTATCTAGGAGAACCGGGTTTGATTCCCCACTCCTCCACTTGCACCTGCTGGAATGGCCTTGGGTTAGCCCTAGGTCTCACAGAGTTGTCCTTGAAAGGGCAGCTTCTGTCAGAGCCCTCTCAGCCCCACCCACCTCACAGGGCTTCTGTTGTGGGGGAAGGAGATAAAGGAGATTGTAAGTCGCTCTGAGACTGATTCAGAGCGAAGGGCGGGGTATAAATCTGCAGTCGTCGTCTTCTTCTCTAGAAGGTTGCTGATGAGGTCCTGAGAAACAGGCCGAGACCTCTTCAGCTGTCTTCACTCTTTTGACCTAGCGGTGTAGCACTCGAGCCCCATAAGCGTGGGCAGCCTGGTTTGCCCTGAACAGAATGAAGCCACTGGGGCTGGCTTTCTTGGGGTGCTTCTGGGAGTTTGCCGAGAAGACCATGAGAAATAAACTGATGCCTCCTCAGCTGTCTTCAATGTCTTGGCGTAGCAAGAATCCCCACGCTTGGGTGGTCTGGATCATCAGAGCTGCTCTGTACAACTGGTACAAATGAGAGGTGATACGGCCGCCACCTTCAAGTACTTGAAGGACTGTCACGTAGAGGATGGGACTGAGTTGTGTTCTGTTGCCCCAGAAGGTTGACGGTCGGGGACAAAGGGTGGCGATTGGGGAGGAACTGTCCCGGAGACACACGCTTGACTGCGGGGTGCCTCAAGGGGCGGTGCTCTCCCCGATGTTATTTAACATCTACATGCGCCCCCTTGCCCAGATTGCCCGAAGGTACGGGCTCGGGTGTCATCAATATGCTGATGACACCCAGCTCTATCTGCTTATGGACGGCCGGCCTGCCTGCGCCCCAGAAAATCTGGACCGAGCGTTACAGGCAGTGGCTAGGTGGTTTAGGCTGAGCGGGCTGAAGCTGAATCCGGCGAAGACAGAGGTCCTGTGCCTGGGTCGCTGCGGCCCGGGAAGGGAAATCCCCCTGCCAGTTTTTGACGGCGCGCCGCTAACAGCGTCGGGCAGGGTCAAGAGCCTGGGGGTGCTGTTGGAGCCTTCACTGACAATGGAGGCCCAGATAGCAGCCACTGCCAAGTCCGCGTTTTTTCACCTTAGGCGGGCGAAGCAGTTGGCCCCCTTCCTGGAACGTGACGACCTGGCAACAGTGATTCATGCTACGGTCACCTCGAGGTTAGACTACTGTAATGCCCTCTACATGGGGCTACCCTTTTGCCGGACCCGGAAACTGCAGTTGGTGCAGAACGCTGCTGCCCGGCTGTTATTAGGGCTCCCAAGATGGGAGCACATTCGGCCGGGGCTCCGGGATCTGCACTGGCTGCCGGTAATATTCCGAGTCCGGTACAAGGTGTTGGTCATTACCTTTAAAGCCCTATATGGCCTAGGACCTGTCTACCTTAGGGACCGTCTTTCCCCACACGTTCCCCAGAGAGTACTACGCTCGGGTTCACAAAACCTGTTGGTAGTCCCCGGGCCAAAGGAGGCCCGTCTAAAATCCACCAGGGATCGGGCCTTCTCAATAACGGCACCTTATTGGTGGAACCAGCTGCCGGAGGAGGTGCGGGCCCTGCGGGACCTAGGGCAGTTCCGCAGGGCCTGTAAGACAGCCCTCTTCCGGCAGGCCTATAATACTGACTGACAAGGAAATCTTTTGGATGGAACGAAATGCATCTGTAGACCGCCGGTTTTATCTATCTTGTTTTTATTAATTTATGGTTTTAATTCTACTTGTAAGTGTTTTAAATTGTAGTATTAAATTATTATGTTGTAAGCCGCCCTGAGACACTTCGGTGTGAAGGGCGGGGTATAAATTCCAATATAAATAAATAAATAATAAATAAGGTTGGGCCAGAACCAACGGGTTGAAATTAAGTCAAAAGAGTTTTCGACTAAACATTAGGAAGAACTTCTGAACAGCAGTGGAACAGGCTTCCTGGGGAGGTGGTGGGCTCTCCTTTGAAGGTTTTCAAGCAGAGGCTAGATGGGCCATCTGACAGCGATGCTGACTCTGTGAACTTAGGCAGATCATGGGAAGGAGGGCAGGAAGGGTTGCATCAGTGCTTAGTTCTCCTGGCCCTTTCTTACACACCCAGGGGAATGCTGATTGCTGCTTTGGGGTCAGGAAGCAATTTTCTCCAGACCGGTTTGGCCAGGGATCCTGGAGGTCTTTTGCTGTCCTCTGGGCATGGAGCAGGGCCCACTGTGTGTGTGAGATATTTGTAAATTTCCTGAAAGGGGTTGGATTAGATGGCTCTGGAGGTCCCTTCCAACTCTATGATTCTGTGGTTCTCTCCTGCTGGCCAGGGGATGTTATCCACGCCATCGTCCCGAATCATGAGTTGATTGGCCATCTGGCAAGTCAGTACCT
This sequence comes from Heteronotia binoei, assembly GCF_032191835.1. NCBI lineage: Eukaryota > Metazoa > Chordata > Lepidosauria > Squamata > Gekkonidae > Heteronotia > Heteronotia binoei. The sequence continues at coordinate 33,699,519 of NC_083240.1, forward strand.
GGCGAGCCTTCCGTCCAGCGAGGAGCCTGTGCCCGGCGTGACTTCTCTGGAGCGCAGCACCCTGGGCGCGGACCCCTTCTCCAGCCCTTGCGAGGACACTCACTCGGGCACCTTCGGGAGCGTCTTGGTGGGCAACCGCATCCAGATCCCCGTGGAAGCCCAGCAGGAGGTCTCGGGCAGCCCCAGCAGCTTCTGCCTCGCCGCGGGGGGCAAGGAGGAGAGCGCCCTGAAGCAGGAGCTGCCCCGCAGCGCCCACCTGCTGTGCGGCAACTGGCTGGCCTACTGGCAGTACGAGATCGGGGTGAGCCAGCACGACGCCCGCTTCCACTTCCACCAGATCAAGCTGCAGAGCTTTGTGGGCCACCTGGGGGCCATCAAGTGCATGGCCCCGCTGAGCGGCGAGGACTTCTTCTTGAGCGGCAGCAAAGACAAGACGGTCTGCCTCTGGCCTCTCTACAACCGGGGCGACGGCACCCACGAGGTCAGCCCCCGCCTGACCTATGCCCAGCACAGGAAGTCTGTCTTCTACGTTGGCATGCTGGATGCTCCGCAGTACGCTGTCAGTTGTGACAGCACTATCCATATCTGGGACCCCTTCACAGGTAAGTCCACGGAGAGGAGATGGGAGGGGGGTTCACCTGTACTCCAAAGGAGGGAGCCAATCCCCTTTCCCTGAGAGCCAGTTTGGTGTGGTGGTTAAGTGTGTGGACTCTTATCTGGAAGAACCGAGTTTGATTCCCCACTCCTCCACTTGCACCTGCTGGAATGGCCTTGGGTTAGCCATAGCTCTCGTAGGAGTTGTCCTTGAAAGAGAGCCCTCTCAGCCCCAGCTACCTCACAGGGTGTCTGTTGTGCGGGAGGAAGATTGTGAGCTGCTCTGAGACTCTGAAATTCAGAATGGAGGGCGGGATATAAATCCAATATCATCTTCTTCCCTGGGGAGGATGGGGTCTCTGCCAGTGTTCCCTCTAAGCTGAGTTAGCATGAGCTAGCTCACAGATTTTTAGCCTCCAGCTCACAGATTTTTGTCTTAGCTCAGGAAGGAGGGCCCCAGAGCCAACTAATTTATGCAGTAGCTCACAAACTTTAATGCCAGTAGCTCACAAAGTAGAATTTTTGCTCATCTGCAGCTTAGAGGGAACATCGGTCTTTGTGAGAGCCAGCAGTGGTGTAGTGATTAAGAGCGGCAGACTCTAAACTGGAGAACTGGGTTTCATTCCTCACTCCTCCTCCCCATGCAGCTGGCTGGGTGACCTTGGGTGAGTCATAGTTGTCTCCGAGCTGTTCCGATCCAGTTTGGTGTAGTGGTTAAGTGTGCGGACTCTTATCTGGGAGAACTGGGTTTGATTCCCCACTCCTCCGCTTGCACCTGCTGGAATGGCCTTGGGTCAGCCATAGCTCTGGCAGAGGTTGTCCTTGAAAGGACAGCTGCTGTGAGAGTCCTCTCATCCCCACCCACCTCACAGGGTGTCTGTTGTGGGGGGAGAAGATACAGGAGATTGTAAGCCGCTCTGAGTCTCTGATTCAGAGAGAAGGGTGGGGTATAAATCTGCAGTCTTCTTCTGGGCCATCAGGCCGACACAAGTGGGAAACGGAGCGCTGGCCAAACTGGACTCCTGGTGGAATTGAGTGGGGTCGCTCTTACACGTGTCCAGCTTGCAATCACACTCAGCGTAACCAGGGATGGGTGGGGTCTCCATGCTTTTTGCAGGCAAGCTCATCCACGCCTTTGAGGCACCAGACAGCAAAGTGCCCATCACAGCCGTGAGCACCATGCCACCCCCCTACAGCAGCATCGGCATGGCCAGCGCCGATTCAGTCTTGCGTTTCATCGACCACCGGAAACCAGGATTGCAGGTACTGGCCTGTTGCTCCCTGCTGGCCTGGGCTTGATCTGCCCTGGGGCTTGAGGTCTCCCTTAGCCATGACCGTGAACCCTTTCCCACCTTCATCATCTGCAGCACGAATTCCGGCTGGCCACGGGGGCAAACGCTGGCCTCATCCGTTGCCTGGCTGTCAGTCCCAGTGGGCGGAGCATTGTGGCCGGCTTCTCTTCGGGCTTTATGGTCCTGCTGGACACCAGGACGGGCCTCATCCTGCGGGGGTGGCCAGCGCATGAGGGAGACATCTTGCAGATTAAGGTAAGAGCTGGGGCAGGAGCTTGTGGATTATCCCCCTGTACCTTTTTCATGGGTAGGGTTGCCAATCCCCAGGTGGGGGCAGAGGATCCCCCAGTTTGGAGACCCTCCTCCCATTTCAGGGTCATCAGAAAGCAAGGGGGGGGGAGGGAAATGTCTGCTGGGCACTCCATTATTCGCTATGGAGATCGATTCCCATAAGGTATAATGGAGAACTGATCTGGGGGCGATTGTTTGTTTTTAGGTAGAGGCACCAAATTTTCAACATAGCATCCGGTGCCTCTCCCCAAAATACCCTCCAAGTTTCAAAAGGATTGGACCAGGGGGTCCATTTCTATGAGCCCCCAAAAAAGGCACTCCTGTCCTTCATTTCCAATGGAGGGGAGGCATTTAAAAGGTGTGCAGTCCCTTTAAATGTGATGGCCAGAATTCCCTTTGGAATTCAGTCATGCTTGTCACACCCTTTCTCCTGGCTCCACCCCCAAAGTTGTCAGATATTTCTTGAATTGGACCTGGCAAACCTATTCATGGGTGGGGGTCACGAGGCTTCAACCTGCCTCAAAATGAATTGGGCCTACTGATGACAAAAGAAGAAGAAGATGATATTGGATTTATATCCCACCCTCCACTCTGAAGGGTCTCAGAGCGGCTCACAATCTCCTTTACCTTCCTCCCCCACAACAGAGGTGGGTGGGGCTGGAGAGGGCTCTCACAGCTGCTGCCCTTTCAAGGACAACCTCTGCCAGAGCTATGGCTGACCCAAGGCCATTCCAGCAGGTGCAAGTGGAGGAGTGGGGAATCAAACCCGGTTCTTCCAGATAAGAGTCCGCACACTTAACCACTACACCAAACTGGCTCTCCCCACAAGTGCAGGAGTTGTGCAGTTCTGGGATGAGGCCATCCAGCTTCATGGTTTGCTGCGTGATCTGGCACTGCAGGTTGGTTCTGGGATGGAGAAGCTGTTTCCCCGCAGCTCTGAGATCTGCTCTCTTCCTCCCTCCCCTGCCCAACAAACAGCTCCTGGCATTTTGAGCTTCCTGCACAGATGGGAATCCAGGCTAAGGCTGTGGTGTTGCGATGAGGAAGCATCACCAGCCATAGGAGATGGAGGCAGCGCTGAGCACAGAGACCAGGGTGAAGGCCCGCTCTTGGGCCTGGGAGATCGCAGGGCCATCCCTTTGGGGGCTTGTGCCATGCCCCTGTAGTTGCTCAGAGAAGCCACTGCAAACTCCAGCTTCTTCCATGCAGAAATTCGTAGCTTTTGTGGTGTAATGGGGTGGGATTGCACTCAGAATTTGCCACAGCCGTCAGTCAGCTTTAAAAAAAAGTTGCCTCAAAAGGAGACACGCCCGACACAGGCACAGGCCCCACACGTGCTCAGAGAAGTGTTCCGACTGCTCCTGCACGTGTGGGGTGCATGCATGGTGTGCCCTGGCCATTCAGACGGCTCGGAAAAGTGCCATGCGGGCACTTCAGTGATTTGCCAGGAAGTACCGGTGGCAGTGTCCCCTCTAAGCTGAGTTAGTGTGAGCTAGCTCACAGATTTTTAGCCTTTCGCTGACACCCTTTTGTCTTAGCTCTGGAAAAATGGGCCCAGAGCACACTAATTTATGCCGTAGCTCACAAAGTAGAATTTTTGCTCACAAGATGCTGCAGCTTGGAGGGAACATTGACCGGTGGCTGTTCAAAGCATGTACGAGGTATCATAGAATGAGGTAGGGACGGGAGCAGCAGGGCGGGGACTAGATGTGTCTGTGTGAACATGCCTGTTTGATCTGGAGGGGGGAGATGGCTGTGGCAGGCCAAATCGCTCGTCTGATTGCACCCAGAAAAAAATCTGAAGAAACAAGAGCCCAGTAAAGTCTCAAAAGCCTAGGCAGCCCAGCTGTCCTGCGTCACAAAGCACACGGAAGATGCAGTACTTCATAACTTGTGATGCTTTTCTCTAAGTAAGCCCATGGAGGAGGGGAGGACCCAAGCCCTTGTGCAAGGGTGAGAGGGAGGGGCCAGCCTGGACTTTCCCCACCCCATGCTGGCCAGCTGCCCTGCCTCTCTTCTTTGGGCCCTCTTCTAATGAATAACCCTCCTGTTTGTCTGCTCCAGGAAGCCACAAGGCGCTGCGTCCTTCACCCAGCGCCAGTCAAACACAAGCTGCTAACATTTCCGCCCTCAGCTTGGAGGCTCAGAGCAAGGCCCTGCGTCCCGGCTAGCTTCCACGGAGGCTGGAGGGGGGCACTCCCTTCCCACCCCTTGACTCGGTGACTGACCAGTGAGAACTGGCAGCCACTTCGGTGTGGGGTTAAAGCCATGGCTTCTCGAGCCCTTCCAACTGCTGGGTTAGGCAGGCCCCTCCTGTGCAGGAGTGACCAGAATCCTTTGGCTTATTTGGACTTTGCCCCCCATTCTGTTAGGGGGCTGGTCAAGGCCGGTACAGAAGATCTGTGTGAGTTAACCCTGCACGTTGGGCCTTCATGTTTGCCAGAGCCTGTTTAGGTCCTGGATTCTCTGTTGGGAAGGGAATAATAGAGAAGAAGGACTTGGGCTTGGTGGGGAGTTGCTTTTTCTCACTGCTGAGTAACCACAACTAGCCCCCAGGCAACTGGGATTTGAGACAGGGTATCTTTTCCTTTTGTTTTGGAAAGCAGTCAGTGTCCCTGCATCTGGGCTGGAAGAGGTCAGTCCTGATTCAGCGATCCCAAATGTGGTGGCTTTGGTCCCCACCAGTGTACAACGCGAACACACCTTATACTGCATCAGACCCGTCGTCCATCAGTGTCGGTCTTGTCCACTTACACTGGCAATGGCTCTCCAGGGTCTCAGGCAGAGGTTCTTCACGTGACCTGCTGCCTGGTCCTTTCAACTGGAGATGCTGAGGATTGAACCCAGGAACTTCTGCATGCAAAGCAGAGGCTCTTCCTCTGAGCCATGGCCCTTCCCCTTTCCTAGCACTCATTTGCTTCTCCCCTACCCCAAACAGAGCCTGGTTTTCCTGTACCTGATTGGAGCAGAAGGTGCTTCAGAAGATGGAGATCTCTGGTCCAGAAAACATCTAGGTGTCTCCAACCTAGTGGAACTCTCTGCCAAAGGACGTCCTTCAGTTCTGCAGGGCTTATAAGGCAGAGATGTTCCACCACACCTATGGTTGAAGACAGCAATGTTTTAATCAGTTTTTAATCGGCCTGGCTTTTTCTGTTCCCTCTCCCTCGAGGTAAGGGAATTTGATTTTAGATGCCATCTGAAATGCTTCTAGTAATCGTTTTTAACTATTTTATATTGGATTACAAAGCCCCGTGGTGCAGAGTGGTAAGCTGCAGGGTTGCAATACCTGAGTTCGATCCCGGCAGAAGCTGGGTTCAGGTAGCCAGATCAAGGTTGACTCAGCCTTCCATCCTTCTGAGGTGGGTAAAACGAGTTCCCAGCTTGCTGCGGGGGGAAGTGTAGATGACTGGGGAAGGCAATGGGAAACCACCCCGTAAAAAGTCTGCCGTGAAAACGTCCTGATGTGACATCACCCCATGGGTTGGTAACGACTCGGTGCTTGCACAGGGGACTACTTTTACCTTTTTACTGTTGTAATTTTGAATGTTGTACACGGCCCTGAGCCCCAAGTTTGGGGGAGGGCAGTTTAGAAATTGAATAATGCTATTAAAAACATCAACAACAATAATGCCAACAGACATCAAAGGTGAGTGCCCACTTGGGAGCAGCTGCTTGACCGTCTCTTCCCAGCATTTTGTGATTGGCAGCCCTTTTGTGGTGACCTCCTCATCTCAGCAGTGCCCCACAAGGTCTGTGTCGGCCAACGGTAGCTTCCTCTTCCTTCCCCTCCAGGCCACAGAGGGCAACACGCTGATCAGCTCTTCCTCCGACCACTCGCTGACCGTCTGGAAGGAGCTGGAACAGAAACCACTGCAGACTTACAAGTCCGTCTCCGAGCCGATTCACGCCTTCGACCTCTACGGCAATGAGGTGGTGGCCGGCACCGTGGCAAACAAGATCGGCGTCTACTCGCTCCAGGAGTCCTTGCCCCCGAGCGTCACCAAGCTAAGCTCCGAGAACTTCCGAGGCACCTTAACCAGCCTAGCTGTCCTCCCCACCAAGTGCCATCTCCTGCTGGGCTCGGACAACGGGACGGTTCGCCTCCTGGCGTAGCCCTTCTCCGCTGGGCATCCGGGATGGATTTCCTTTTGAGGACTGTAGCGGAGCCTGTGGCCAACGGAGCGCCCCCTCCAACATGCGAGGGGAGGGAACAAAAGATCTTACTGAATCATTCTTTCTGTTCTCTAGAGCCTCTTAGAACAATGGAACCCATTCCTAGCAAGAGAGCTGCTGGGCAGCCAGTGGGCGGAACCCTCCCATCACCTCACGTGCCTAACTTTCTTTGGGAACAAGGAGTCTTTCCCAAAGAAAACCCTCTGAAGAGGGGCCTGTAATTGCTTCCCCTTCCCCCCGCCATGTAGCATTTCCACTTCCTCAGATCTGTTTGGGGGGGGGGGAGTGAATGTTTCCTCTGCTTCCCTTCAGTTGTTATATTCTTGGCTGCCCCCTCTCCTGAAGCGGGGCCAACTGGAAAAACTGAAACAGGAGTTGAACTTGTCTTGCCAAGGTTGGTAGTGTGAGTAGGCCTCGGTACCCGAAAGGTGAACTTGGGGTGGCCGGAGGGAAGGGAAAGGTGAGTTGTTGCGGTCCTAGAAATAGCAGAGCACTCTCTCGCCACGCTGCCCTGGCCTATGCGCCTTCCCCATGGAAAATGCTGGAGCGAGGCCTGGACTAAGCCGTAGAAACCCCTTTGTACAGAAGGACCAGCTCTTACTGGCCTGTCCAGCAGGGCTTCAGAGAGAGGCCCTTGGCACCCGACGGCCAAGTCGTCGTTCTCCAGTGGGCTGGACTTTCCACCCACCCACCCACCCACTCACACACAACAGTGGTCCAACTCTGTTTTGCCACTTAGAAAACTGGTGTTCCACTGAGAGGCTGGAGCGGCGGCGGCAATGTAAGCGCTTGCTTTCATCCTTTGCCTGGGGTGGGGAAAGGGACAGCCCCTGGGTGGCTGATTAATTGCAATAGATTGTATAAATATTCTAATAAACACTTTGGAGCTGACGATGGCCATGTGTGTGCGCTTCAGGCAGTATGTTGATGTATGCCAGTGAATGTACAGGACCACGGGGAAGGTAGGGGGGACATGGTCCTATGCTGTCCGTGTGTCGTCAGGGCTATCGGCGGGTGCAGCTGGAATATTGTGGCAATAGGGGGAGGAGCATCATAAAGATGAAGCTGGCCAAACTTGCTTAAAGTGCCACATCAGATGTTTGAGAGCCACAAGGAAGGAAGGCAAACAGATGAGGGAGGGAGAGGTGGAAAGAAAGCAACTTTTAACTCAAAATGCATTTTCCAAGCTGCCAACAGCTTGGCTTGGAGAAGTGATTCAAAGAGAGAAATGCCTTCTCCAAGCCAGCCAATGGAGCAGTGGAAGCTTCAAGAGGAAGGCAAACAGATGGGGAAAGAAGGGAGGCAAACACATGGGGGAGGGAGGAAGAGGTGGAAAGAAAGCAACTTTTAACTCGAAATGCATTCTCCAAGCTGCCAGCAGCTTGGCTTGGAGAAGTGGTTCAAAGAGAGAAATGCCTTCTCCAAGCCAGCCAATGGAGCAGTGAGGGCTTCAAGAGCCACACGATATGTGTGAAAGAGCCACATGTGGCTCCTGAGCTGCAGTTTGGCTACCCCGGTCAAGAAGCAGCTTGTCCTGCCCTGGATGGCCTAGGCCAGACCAGCCTCATCACATACTTGGAACCGAAGCAGCATTGGGCTTGGTTAGTTCAGGGATGGGAAACCAGGGTTGCTGTGCAGAGGCAGACAATGGCAGACCACCTCTGAACATCTCTTGCTTTGGAAATGGAGGGGAGGGGGTTTGCAATAATTTGGCTTTGACTTGATGGCGCTTTCTGCCACCAGCCTGCGTCAAGGAACGGGACCTTTGCACACCACTGCTGCCCTTAGCAATATTGGGCTAAGCCAATGCAAGACCCCTGTGAGGAAAGGCTGAGGGACTTGGGAATGTTCTGCCTGGAGAAGAGGTTTATTTCTTATTTTATTTATTTTATTACATTTGTATCCTGCCCTCCCCTGACGGGCGCAGGACGGCTAACAATTACAACGTAGTGCTAAAATAAAAATCACAATAAGGTCATTAAAAACATTTCATACGATTTTGCACAATTTAAAACAATCCTTCCGTTTCAGTTTCATTCCCTAAAATCCAAGATGGCGTGGTTAGTTCTTATTGAGCACTTCATGTAATAATGATGTTAGGTGGTGTTTAGTGCTGTACATTTATATTGGGATGGGTTGAAATACTAATGCTGTGGGATGGTGGAATAGTGGTTGCCTCCCTATTAGACGTTAAATGCCAGCCTAAACAATTCTGTTTTGCAGGCCCTACGGAATTGTGGCAAAGCCCTGATGTTTTGGGGGAGGGCGTTCCACAGGGCAGGGGCTGCCACCGAAAAGGCTCTAGCTCTAGTGGTAGTCTGCCGAGGTTCTTTTGGCCCAGGGATCATGAGGAGATTTTGTGAACTTGATCGGAGTGCTCTCTGAGGCTCATATGGGGAAAGGCAATTCCGGAGGTAGGCAGGTCCCAGGCCGTATAGGTTGAGGGGAGACATGATTGCTCTCGAAGTATTTACAGGGCTGTCACTTAGGGGAGGGCAGGGAGCTGTTCCTGTTGGCCGCTGAGGAGAGGATATATAAGAATGGGTTTAAATTAAGGGCAGGAAGATACCAGCTGGATATTAGGGAAAACCTTTTTACAGTGAGAGTTGTTCAGCAGTGGAATCAACTACTTACTCCCCCTTAGTGGCAGTCTTTAAGGAGCGGCTGGACACACATTTGTCAGGGATGCTCTAGGCTGATCCTGCCCTGATCAGGGGGTTGGACTAGATGGCCTCTATGGAACCTTCCAACTCTGTGATTCTATAAGAGGGCCCTGTCAGCTGCTTCTGTGCAGGGGTCAGCCCTGGAGTCTCCAGCAAAGCCCTATGGGCTCTGCAAGGCCTCCTTGCAGGGAGGATGTTGTGCGAGGCATTGTGTTTCGTCTTAGCCCAATGCTGTGCATGGCCAACAGATAAGAGTAGCCAACCGTTTCTGTTGGGGTACCCAGGTGCTCGAAACTGGAGGTCCTTATTCAAGATGCTCCTTAGAAATGAGGAACTGACTCCAGCTGGGTGTGAGCTGTGAAATGGAGGCAGTGGGAGTGTGCAGCCGTGTGGGGCTTTGTGAAGTGGGGCTTGCCTATAAGGGAAAGTGAGTACTGTTGGAGCAAAGATATCAGAGTTGCCTGAATACCCCTCTCACAGCTGCCTCAGCTCACAAGCCCATGGTAGATTTATTTATCGTACAGGAGGGTAACACTTAGGTAGCATATAGTAATACAAAATACATAACCAGACTGATGCGACAGGTTTGCAGACCGATTGGGCAATCCCCCTAAATACTAGTAATATCTCAATTTACAATCCACTCAATCACAATCGATTGAGCTGGGGTGCATATTTAGCAGGCCTCCTCATGGTACACCCTGGGTAACACTAAGGAGCTAGAACTTCTGGCTACCAGATGATTGTAGGCTCTCCCAGCTGCACTACACACACACGCAAACAATCCTAGTGGTGCAGGCTGGTCCTGGTTGGGGGAGAGGGGAGGGGTCCCCACCAGCAACATCAAAATAACTGGTTGACAGCTGGATGAGTTCTGATTCTATACGGATGCTCTGGGCCAGGGGTGGCCAGACTTAGGCTTGAGAGCCAGATGTGGCTCTTTCACACATATTGCGTGGCTCTCAAAATCCCCAGCATGCCACTGGGCGAGCTTGGAGAAGGCATCTCTCTCTTTCAATCACTTCTGCAAGCCAGCCAGCGACTTAGATAATGCATTTAAAGTTAAGCTTGCTTGCTTTCCACTTCTCCCTCCCTCCTCCCTCCCCCATCTATTTGCCCCCATCTCGATCCAGGGGTAGGGAGCCTTGGCTCTCCAGATTTTTTTTTTTTGCCTACAACTCCCATCAGCTCTAGCCATTGGCCATGCTGGTTGGGGCTGATTGGAGTTGTAGGTAAAAAAAACAGCTGGAGAGCCAACGTTCCCTACCCCTGTAGGCTGATCTGTTCTGAGGTCGGACAAGATGGCCTCTATGGATCCTTCCAACTCTGTGATTCTGATTCTGTGGATGGCTGTGATCTCATACAGCACTCTTATTATGGTGCTCAACTCTGGGCTGGGAAGCGACTGGGGATTTTTGGGGGGTTGAGCCTAGGGAAGGAAAGGGTTGGAGAGGGGCAAGACCTTTGGGGTATAATGTTGTGGAATCCACCCTCCATAGCAGCCGTTTTCTCCTGATCTCCTTTCTCTCTTGCTGGTAGATCAGTTTTAAATACCGGAGATCTTCTGGCACTAGCTGGAGGCTACCCTAACTTCTCCCTCAAGAATGTCCTGTTGGCTCAGACCAGAGGCCCGTCTAGTGCAAGGGTGTCCAGCCTGCGGCTCGGGAGCCACATGTGGCTCTTTCCAACATATTGTGTGGCTCTTGAAGCCCCCACAGCCCAGTTGGCTGACTCGGAGAAGCCATTTCTGTCTTTAAATTACTTCACCATGCCAGCAGGCAGCTTGGGGAATGCATTTAAAGTTGCTTTCCTTCTACCTCTCTCTCCCTTCTCCATTCGCCGTCCTGCTCATCAAACCCCTGATGCTCCATGTTTTGCGGCTCTCAAACATCTGACATCCTGTTTCACCCAGTGGTCCCTAAAAACGGGCCACCCGTCCCTTGCTGTGTTGTAGCACCCAGAGGTTTCCCGCTTGGGGAGGAGGGATTCCTTTCCTCCTCTTGGCTAGTTGCTTTAGAGCAAATGTTTAACGGGATGCTGAAAGCAAATATTTGTAAGGTGGGAGTGGGGGAAGAGAGCGATTCCTCGGGAAGAGGCGTTGCTGCTGCTGCTTGTCGCTGGCCCCGGCTCGGGGTCCACTTGTGCCCCCCGGGGAGACAGGCTTGAACCGAGGTAAGGGAGGAGGGGGCCGCCGAGTCGCTGGGGGCTGGCTCCCCGCAGTGGGTGGGAGCCCCTCTCTCTCTCGGCACGGCGGGGACGGGGGCTTACCTCGCGCTTTGATGGGAAGGGGAAGCAGGCGGAAGACGCCCGGCGGCGGCGGCTTCTCCCGGGACCCCCGCCCTACACCACTTTGAAAATTTCAGCCGGAGCCTGCCCCTGTAGAAAGGTGCCGGGTAGGCCTAGCACTGTTGGGCGGTGGGGGCACTTTTGCAGGGATTCTCCCCCTCCCCCGGTTGGGCCTTGCAGAGCGCCCCCGTCCCCTCAGCTCCAGCCGTCCTCAGCAGCCGCCTGCCCCTTTGCTTTGCAGGGAGGATGGCTGCCCTGCCCTGGACTCGGCTGCTGCTTCTCGGCCTGGCTGCGCTGCCGGTAAGTCCGGGGCGGGGAGGGCGCTGCTGCCTGGGTCTGTGGGCCAGGCCTGCGCCGCTATTTCGTCGTCCAGCAAGCAAGAGCAGCCTCGAGAGCGACGGCTCCTCGCCGCCTTCCCTCCACCTTTCCTCTACTTGTCGGGCTCAGTTCCAAAAAGTTTTTTCTCAGCACCCTTCGAGCATGCGCAAGCGGTTTTTTGTGTGTTCGTTTTTTGCGCGCGCGCGTTTTTAGAAGCTATTAAACTTTTTCGGATTTCCACCCCCCTTGCAAATCTGGGGATTCCCCCAACTTTGTAGGCATTTCTCCCCGTGGTCCCGTTGTGTGGAAGGTGTGATCCGCATTCTGCCGGGATCAGGGTTGGCAGTCCAAGCCGTTGCCGTCCCGTGTTTCGTAATTGGCTGAATGGACACAGTGCGTTGTGAAGCAAGCAAGCAGGGAGAAGTGCCATGGCCGATCACAACACGTGGCACGGGTCAGAATCCCCCCTTGGCCTGAGAGTGACAGTCTTTCAAGTATTGGGAGGGGGGGGGGTTCCCCCAGCCACAGGACGCCACACCCTAATCTGAACCCAGCGCAGCCGCTGAGCAAGCTGGAAATGCCCAGACATGAGGCCAGCAGTGCCAGTATTCCCTCTAAACTGAGTCAGCGTGAGCTAGCTCACAGATTTTTAGCCTCCAGCTCACACATTTTTGTTTTAGCTCGGGAAGGATGACCTCAGAGCACACTAATTTATGTAGTAGCTCACAACTTTAATGCCAGTAGCTCACAAAGTAGAATTTTTGCTCACAAGACTCTGCAGCTTAGAGGGAAGAAAAAGAAGATATTGGATTTATATCCCGCCCTCCACTCCGAAGAGTCTCCGAGCGGCTCACAATCTCCTTTACCTTCCTCGCCCACAACAGACACCCTGTGAGGTGGGTGGGGCTGGAGAGGGCTCCCACAGCAGCTGCCCTTTCAAGGACAACCTCTGCCAGAGCTATGGCTGACCCAAGGCCATTCCAGCAGGTGCAAGTGGAGGAGTGGGGAATCAAACCCGGTTCTCCCAGATAAGAGAGCTATGGCATACCCAAGGCCATTCCAGCAGGTGCAAGTGGAGGAGTGGGGAATCAAACCCGGTTCTCCCAGATAAGAGAGCTATGGCATACCCAAGGCCATTCCAGCAGGTGCAAGTGGAGGAGTGGGGAATCAAACCCGGTTCTCCCAGATAAGAGAGCTATGGCTGACCCAAGGCCATGCCAGCAGGTGCAAGTGGAGGAGTACGGAATTAAACCCGGTTCTCCCAGATAAGAGTCCGCACACTTAACCACTACACCAAACTGGCTCTCCCATTGAAGATCAGTAGTTGAATTCTGTGCCTGTTGCAGTTTTCTAAGTGTCTTCGTGGTAAGGCTGCCAACCTCCAGGTGGGCGCTGGAGATCTCCCAGAATTACAACTGATCTCCAGACTAGAGAGATCAATCCCCCTGGAGAAAATAGCTGCTTCGGAGGATGGACTGTGTGGCATTAGACCCTGCTGAAGCCTCTTCCTTGCCCAAACGCCCTCCCCAGGCTCCAGACCTCAAATCTCCTGGGATTTCCTAACCCAGAGTTGTCAACCCTATTTCAAGGGGCAGTCCCATGTGAGCCCCATTACAGTAGCTCAGCCTGGGAGACCCAGGTGCCTGAATCAGCGTAACAGAGACAGACAAGAGGAGAATCTACATATCAACAGTAACTTCTAGGAGGCACTGTTATGGGGTTGCCAATCTCAGGCAGAGCCTGGCGATCTCCTAGAGTTACAATCAATGTCCAGGCTTTACAGATCAGTTCTCCTGGGGGAGAAAAAAAGACTGCTTTGAGGATGGAGTCTATAAAATTATACCCTACTGAGATCTCTCCCCAGAGTCTACCCTCAAATCTCCAGGAATTTCCCAACCTGGAGTTGGCAAGCCTAGACTTGGGTTCAGGAATACCCCAAACCAGCCTTGCCCTGAACATCATCATCAATGCCAAATTAAACCCTGTGGAGGCCCCTAGGCAGTCAAAATCTCAGGGGCCCCCTCGCAAATTTAATCAGAGTCGGAGCGCCCTCCCCACTGCCTATAGCCCCCTGCTGCAGCCTGCAGGCACCTTCTTAAAAACCCCTTTTACTAAACTGCGGGGAAGAGGCAGAGAGAGGCAAACTTGGCGACAACGCCAGTAGCAGCCACACCAGGCAACTCAGGCAAAGAGTGGCTCAGTTGCTGGCTGCGTGTGCAAGCTGGGAGGACTGCAAATGGGGGAAACCTTGGGGGGGGGGGCCAGTCCAAGGCCCCTAAAGGTGTGGGGGCCCCTAGGCCAGTATCTACTTGGCCTAATTGTTAATCCAGCCCTGATCAGCATTATCGATCGATTCCTTCATATCTGTCTAGGCATAGAAATTCATTGATTTGGAAATGGCTTTGCTCAGGTTGTGCATTGCCCGTGTCGTTTATTGGTAATGAATCTCAATTACCAGCACTTCTGTCAATACCGAGTCACCTTACGGAAGGCCCTCCGAGTGGCCTTTGTGATTTATCCCGTGCTGGGGCGGTTGGGGGGAGGAGGGAGAGAGGAAAGTAGAACATAATGTTCAATCAGCGTTTCCTCCAGGGTAGTTTTGACAGGTGACCTCTTCCTTTAACAGCGCAGTAGTAGTTTTGCTTGGGGTTCCACCTTGCACAACAGTGCCCCTTTTGCCCCCAATACACAGCTTTGCAGGTATCATTCATGTGCTTCAAGTTATGCTTCCATGGGGGTGGAGTAAGCCAGCACAGGTGGGCGCTGGACAGAGAGTCTGTGCTGCCTCCCAGCTCCAATCTAGTGCTGCTTGCTTTGATACGTTTCCTTCCAGGCCCTTTTCTCATGTACCTTGAATCTGGTGACCGCTGCTGAGGATGAAGCCGTCGTAGAGGAAAACGGGCAGGTAAGGGGAGTGGACTGCTTTAAAGTTGCTCAAAAAGGCAGCTATGGGAGGGGGCAGCGATAACAGGGTCTCTGAGCTGCGTTGAACTACAACAGCACTTCCTGGGACAGTAGCAGCTGAGATTCTCTGGGCTTAAATTGGTAGATGGGACACTGTTTAGGTTGCTGCAGGGGCACTGGAGGGGTGGGCTACGGAGCGTCTACTGGGGCATGTACTACAGCATCTGTCTGCATCAGTCCACAAAGCAGCTGCACTTTGGCTGCTCTCCTCACCCCGAAAGGTTGTCAGAGAGGAAGACAGGGTGCAAAAAAAAGGCAATCTGCACCATCAAGGGGCTGGAGCGTCTTCCCTACAAGGAAAAGCTATTAAGTTTGGAGGCTCAGGTGTTAGATAGAAAAGACAGCTCTGCTTGAGGATTGGCCTACCAGACACTTTGCAAAGTGAAAAGAAAGTGTCTACAAATGTTCATATATGCCCGGGGTGGCCCAGCTTGTTTAATGTAAGAGCTGCAATACATGAATATCAGATGGTTGAGAGCCCTGAGACGGAAGGAAAGAAAACAAATGGGAGAGGGGGAAAGAAAGCAACTTTAAATGCATTCTCCAAGCTGCCAGCTGGCTTGGAAAAGTGATTTAAAGAGACGTGCCTTCTCCAACCTGGCCGAGAGGGAAGTGGGGGCTTCAAGAGCCATACAAGAGTCAGGATGTGATGTGAAAAACCTTGACCTGAGACCCTAATGAAAGCTGCTGCCAGTCTGAGTAGACAATACTGAATCTGATAGATCAATGGTCTGATTCAGTATAAGAAAGTTTAATGTGTTCGTGTGTTTTCAGGGATTCCCTGGCAACATCTCCCAGCCTGAACGTGTTGTTTGTTTTGGGCCATAGGCTGAGACAGAGTCATTCCTGGAGAACCTTGCTGTGCCAGTGCCTGAGATCCAGGAGGGGCCCTCCAGTGTCCCATCACTACCCTCCAGTTCCCCTGCCCCTGAAGACGGCGTGCCTGATGTACAGGAAGAGGCACAAAACCCCTCCACGGGGCAGGAGGAGGAGGAGGAAGCTGAAAGAGGCTGTGAGGAGGGTTTCCCCCTAGAGAAGATGCACGTGATCGCCGAGGCCATGCTCAAGTTCACGGCGGATCTCGTGCGAGAAGTGGAGTTGGAGAAGGGCCAAGACAACCTTTTTCTCTCCCCGCTCAGTGTCACGCTAGCGCTGGCTCACTTGGCTCTCGGTCAGTATTTGCCCCACTCCACTTAACCTGTTCCAGTTCAGCAGGGTCTAACGTTGCAAAAGGGGGAAGTATGAGTCAGAATTCCTCACATCTCTGCACGAGTCACTGATCTGGGCATCTCCTGATCGGGAAAGACAGTGGCGGCCAGGGTATCAGATTGCCCAGTGGCAAGTGGGCCCTGTAGGCCCCTGATGAAGTGGGCCCCCTTAAGCATTATGTTAAAAATGTCAACGACCTTTTAGTAGCTTGAAAATACAATAGAAGTCCCAATATTATTATGTAATGCTGCTAAAATTTACATTGTATTTAGGGTTGCCAGCCTCCAGGTGGGGCCTGGGGATCTCCCTCTTTTACAACTGATCTCCAGCTGGCAGAGATCAGCACCCCTGGAGAAAATGCAATCTGTATTTACATTCAGTATCCACTGTATACTGCCAGTAATGTGTACAATATATGTACACTGTAATTACTAAAAATATATACCTTTATTTCACAAAAGTTTTAATTGTACCTTTTTTCCACTTATGCATTTTTTGAAAATTTTATTTATTTCTTATGCAAATTTTATTTATTTCTTAGAGTTGTGGGTGGGCCCCCTATGTCTCCTGGAAGCCAGTATTTTTAGACACAATCCGCCACTGGGGAAGGAAGCAAGGCCAAAGCAGCGACTCATGCAGATCGCAACAGTCAGCCTCTTCTGAAGACTGGGATTTCTGCTTTGTCTCTGAACGCTGATGCCACTCTGCAGCTAAAACAACTGCCCCCAGCAGAGGCTGACTGAATAAAGCAAGACTGAGCCAGTGTATTGTGCGCTTTCCCTCTGGGTGAGGGTTTTGGGGTAGCCATGAGCCTTGGATGGACTGACCTTTCCTAGAATACAATTTGTGAATTGCTGATCTGGATAAATTCTGAAACAGAGATGGGGGCAGTCAAAAAAAGCATCCTCCTTGATGCCTACTACGGGAAGGGGGGGTGCTATTGCTTCCTTGAACTCCCATCCCTTTGTGCTCAGCTCCACCCTTCTGACTGCACCATGGAGTTTTAGAGGTTTACAAGATTATGCACGGGATAGAGAAGGTAGAGAAAGAAGTGCTTTTCTCCCCTTCTCACAATACAAGAACTCATGGGCAGTCAATGAAATTGCTGAGCTGTCGGGTTAGAATGGATAAAAGGAAGGACTTCTTCACCCAAGGAGTGATTAACACGTGGAATTCACTGCCACAGGAGGTGGTGGGGGCTGCAAGCATAGACAGCTTCAAGAAGGGATTGGATAAACATCTGGAGCAGAGGTCTATCAGTGACTATTAGCCACAGTGTATTGATGGAATTCTCTCTGGAACAGTGATGCTCTGTATTCTTGGTGCTTGG
This sequence comes from Heteronotia binoei, assembly GCF_032191835.1. Lineage (NCBI taxonomy): Eukaryota > Metazoa > Chordata > Lepidosauria > Squamata > Gekkonidae > Heteronotia > Heteronotia binoei. Next base: position 33,716,639 of record NC_083240.1, read on the forward strand.
GGGGGCAACAATGGGAGCGCTTCTAGTGTCTTGGCCTCACTGATGGACCTTCTGATGGCATCTGATGTTTTTTTGGCCACTGTGTGACACAGAGTGTTGGACTAGATGGACCATTGGCCTGATCCAACATAGCTTCTCTGATGTTCTTATGTTCCTGCAACACTCCACGTGCTGTTAACTGTGCCTCTGCTGCTACTAGCTGCTTGCAGACTAGGGTATTTGGCAACCCTAAGTGGAGGCAGAGCTGCATTTCATCACAAAGATAGAGAAGCTGAGCCCACTACATCTATGGGCTCTGGTCACTTTTTCCCTGGGTGCTGAGTATTAACCACATCCGTTGGCTTTTTCAGGAGCTGCCAATCAGACTGAGAAGGCCCTGCTTGAGGCACTGCACCTGGCAGAGGTGCCCTGCCTCCACCAGGCTCTGCACCAGGTTTATCAGCAGCTGGACCAGGCAATGGTCAGTGTCGCTTCCCGTCTTTACCTGCAGAAAGGTGAGAGGTGTGAGCAGGGCAGACAGGCAATGGTTGCGCGTGGTGGTGGTCTTGAAATAAGTCCACAAGGAAGATGGGGTGAGGTGCTGGTGAGACATAAATTAGTCTTCGAGTCTGTTTTGGTGGCATCATCTGGGTTTTGTGCCGGGAAGAGAAGGCAGGCATTTGTAATGTAAATGAGTATCTTGGCCAATTTATTGCCAGTCCTTTTGGAACAAGGACAATACTGTAAGATCCTTTTTAAAAATCAGTGAAGTATGATTAAAAGAGGAAGCCTGTCATGGTGGTGGAAAGTGCAGGCATGTCATAGCTGACTTATGGCAACCCTGTAGGTTTTCAAAGCAAGAGATGCTGAGAGGTGCTTTGCCGTTGCCTGTCTCTCGACCCTGGTATTCCTTGGAGGTTGCCCATCCAAATATTAGCCAGGGCCAACCCTGCTTAGCAAGTGGAGGAGTGGGGAATCAAACCCAGTTCTCCCAGATAAGAGTCCACACACTTAACTACTACACCAAATAATTTGGGGTGAAAACAGAGAAAGAAAGAAATGTCAAATTTGGAAATGGATGCATCCTTAACTGTAGAATACTGAGAATAATTAATCGCAACCTTGCAGAGGAAGGCAGTGATAAATCACTTCGTTTCATCTCTTGTCTTGAAAACCCTGCAGGGTTGCCATCAGTCAGCTGCGATGCGATGACATTGAATTATTACCTACCCCTATGAGTTTTAGACACGGCTTTTTTGGTAGAAAAAGCCCATTTGCATATTCAGCCACGCCCCCGGACATTGCCGTTGTTTCACACAGGGCTTTTTTGTAGAAAAAGCCCAACAGGGACCTATTTGCATATTAGGCCACACCCCCTGATGGCACCATTGTTTCACACAGGGCTTTTTTGGTAGAAAAAGCCAAGCAGGAACCTATTTGCATATCAGGCCACACCTCCTGATGTCAAGCCAGCCAGAACTGCGTTCCTGTGTGTTCCTGCTCAAAACAAGCCCTGTCATGAATATTGAAGCGGCCCCGCAGCGCAGAGTGGTAAAGCAGCAGTACTGCAGTACTGTGATCTGAACTCTCTGCTCATGACCTGAGTTCTATCCCAGCGAAAGCTGATTCAGGTAGCCGGCCCAAGGTTGACTCAGCCTTCCATCCTTCCGAGGTCGATCAAATGAGTCCCCAGCCCAAGTGCGTAGATGACTGGAGAAGGCAAGGGCAAACCACCCCATAAAAAAAAGTCTGCCGTGAAAGTCTGTTGTGAAAGCAACGTCACCCCAGAGTCGGAAACGACTGGTGCTTGCACAGGGGACCTTTCCTTTTCCGTGAATATTGAAAGCCGATGTGCTACAGTGGGGTGATGCCAAACTAAAACGAGGGAAGCTCAGGTTCAAAGCCCCACTTGGGTCATGAAACTTAATGGTTGATCCTGAATAAATTGTTCTCTTTTAGCCTCGCCTACTTCCCAGGGTTGTTGAGAGGAATAAAAATAATGGGATCTCCCCATCCATGTACACCACACTGCTTAGAAGAAAGGTAGCATGTAAATGTAAGGAATCAGAAAGAACTGATCTAATATATATCAACAAGATGCTGAGGAACAGGGCAATAGTAAACCAGTAGTAAAGATGAACAGATTGAATATGAGAATAAAGATTTATGAACTCCAGAGGAGGCAGTAACTGGCAGAATGGAAAGTGAATGGTAAATACTGCTAGATTTGACAACTACCAGTTGGGAAATTCCTGGGAATTTGGGGGTGGAGCCTGGAGAAAGGCAGGGTTTGCGGAGGGGCATACCCAACATACTCAGTGGGTATGTTGAGAAGGTATGTTCTCAAAGGGAGCTGATCTCTTACTCTGGGAGATCAGTTGTAATTCCCGGAGATATCCAGGCCACACCTGGAGGCTGGCAGTCCTAAATACTGACATAGAAGACAGCCTCATGTTTCCCCTGAAAAGAGTGCAAGAAAATGCAACATTCTCTCTTTTGTGTGGTTCCACCACCTGAGAGATCAATGGGCTGGAGAAGACAGCAGGCATTTGGTTTATGTGGGATGTATGATTTGCAGTGGGGGGAAATGGATGGAAAACATCTGATCTTGTGCAGGAAGGGCTCAGAGATCTGGGGACACAGTGAGGAGAAACGGGCCTGCCCTCCAAAAACTAGTTTGGGGCAATCTGCATCTAGGAGACACTGCGTTCCCACCTGCCCCCGATCTTACGAGAGAGTCTCATTCCACTTGCCCTCCCTGATTGTTAAGTTGACCTTTCCCCAGGATTTGAGGTTAAAGAGACCTTCCTGAAGGACTCAGAAAAGTTCTACAAAGCAAAGCCAGTCACGCTGTCTGGGAAAGGGGAGGAAGACCTCGCGGCCATCAACAGCTGGGTGAAAGAAGCCACCAGGGGACACATCCCCCAGATCCTGTCTGAGCTGCCTGGCAACATCGCAATGATCCTGCTCAACGCTGTGCACTTCCAAGGTGAGCTCTGTTGCTCTCCCCCATCACCCCCCTTACTGGATTAGGTGCTCAGTTTGGGAGGGGGGTGCCCTGGCAATGCCCAGTTTGGGCACTCTCCGCTTCTGCCACAGGCCCTTTCAGAGCCCAGGAATTAAAATGCAGCCTGGCTGGCATACAAAGGAACGAGCTGCATGAACCAAGTCTCCACATGCTGGCAAGGGTTCTGCACAGCCAGCCTTGATGAGAAAGGCATTTCCTGCACTGCAGGAGACCAAACACCATTTAAAGAATGCTCTCTCTAGCCCAAGGAGGCTGGCTATGAGTCCCTGAAGCAGCTTCCTTGGAAAGTGTTTTAGAGCCCCGTAATCTCTTGGCTAAAAAAGGCAGGAAGCCACCAGGACTCCAAAGCTAAGTCAAGTCTGCCTTCTGGATTTCTCCCCTTGATGGATTATTTCTGTGTTTTGGGTGAGAAGGGTTTTGGAGAACCAAATTTGATCCCGAACTGACTGCGCCTGGCGTGTTTCACCTGGACGATGAGTTTGTGGTCCCTGTGGAGATGATGAAGGCTCCAACATACTCCCTGAGCTGGTATTCTCTGGATTCCCTGGACGTTCAGGTGAGCCTGGCCTGGTGGGGTCTGTGAACTCCATTTTGCTGATGCGGGGGTTCTCTTTTCCCTGCCACCCTGTCTCCAGATAGGAACCCACATTCCTCTCCAAGTTGCCTCTACCTCAATTGGGTGTTTTTTGAAAACTGGGCTCCATATGGAAGAAAGAGCTGGTAGCTTCCAGGCAAGGCATAAGAATATAAGAGAAGCCATGCTGTATCAGGCCAATGGCCCATCCAGTCCAACACTCTGTGTCACACAGTGGCCAAAAACCAGGTGCCATCAGGAGGTCCACCAGTGGAGCCAGGACTCTAGAAGCCCTCCCACTGTCCCCCCCACAAGCACCAAGAATACAGAGCCCCAGGCAGAGAGTTCCATCTATACCCTGTGGCTAATAGCCACTGATGGACCTCTGATCCATATGTTTATCCAATCCCCTCTTGAAAGCTGTCTATGCTTGTAGCCGCCACCTCCCGTGGCCTGCTCCAAGTCTGTTTTCTGCTCCAAACCTGCTTCTGTATTATTCCTTGTTTAATTCATTCTGTGCCAAACTGTCTATCCCTCCTCCTGACCGGTTCCCTCCTTCCAGGTTGCCAGGTTCCCCTTTAAGGGCAACACGAGCCTCATGGTTATTGTGCCAAGCCACACTGAAAGGAACATCTCCCAGCTGCTGTCTGAACTCAGGCCGGCCAGCCTCCTCAGCCATTTCCCCCAGGAGAGGCCAACGATAGTGAGGATGCCCAAGGTGCACCTGGAGTGCCATCTGGAGTTGAATCAAGCCTTCAGCCAATTAGGTGAGCAGATGGCCACAGGAGGGGTGGGGTAGAGAAGGGCTGGCCTATTCCCCTGCCCCAAGCTGTTTCCTGGCTCTGTTCTTGTTGCTGCGAACCTCTGGGTTGGCCTGGGGGCAAAGGTGCTGCTATCCCCTGCGTCCAGGGCAAAGCCACGGAAGGCTGCATAGATGAGCTTTCTCTTCTCTCAGCAAGCAAAAGTCTACTACCTTATCAGACATGGGAACTTTCACACATGCTAAATAATGTACTTTCAATCCACTTCAGTGACTGTTTGCAAGTGGATTTTGCCATTTCACACAGTAAAATCTAGTTGTAAAGTGCATTGAAAGTGGACTGGAAGTGTATTATTTAGTGTGTGTGAAAGTGCCCACAGTTCTGCAGTTTGCATTGACGGAACCAGTTTTGTGCATGATTTATGCACAATTTTTTAAAAAACGGATCCAACAAAAACACAAACACCACCACCACCACCATGAAACATGGCAGCTGCAAAATCCTCTTCTCTTCCCCAGGGCTTGTGAACAGTTAATATCTCTGTCTTCCCCTCACCCACCTCTTCTACACACACTTTCCTCCTCCTCTGCTTCGGAACAATATTTAATATGTTTAAAACTGTCCAGAAGAGACTTCAGGAGTCTGGTCCATCTTCTTCAGATCATTGGTCTGTTTTGCTGAGCAGGAAGGGCATTAGCTGCACAAGCCCAATCTTGTCCGATCTTGAAAGCTAAGCAGGGCTGACCCTGGCAAGTATTTAGAAGGAAGACCTCCAAAGGAATACCAGGGCCGGGACGCAGAGGCAGACGTATCGAGCCACCTCTCTGAAAATGTCCAGCCCCAAGGGCCAGCTCGCCCACTAGGCAAACTAGGCAGTTGCCTAGGGCGCCAGAAAGGGGGTGACGAATTGGGCTCCCCCTCTCTGGTGCCCAAGACAAATGGCTAAATTTGCCTCTCCCCCCGCCACCACCAGCCCCCTCCCTTCCCTTCTACTGCGCTCTGCCCGCCCCCCTTGCCTGCCGCCGCCTCCCTCCCTCCACCACACCACTCCCCCCTCACTTCCAGTTCCGGAAAGGAGGGGGGAGAAGCCTCCTCCAGCGTCCTCTTCAAAGACGTTAGGGCCGATCCTCGTCGCGGAGCGCTCAGGGGGTGGTGAGCAGGGAGCCTGCCTGGGGTGCCATTCGCCCTAGGGCTGGCACTGCCGGCCCCAGTAGTCACCATGACTTCCAGGCACACAAGCACCACATGAAAATATTAGCTGTGCTACTTTGAATGTAGAAGAAGAAGAAATTGGATTTATATCCCGCCCTCCACTCCGAAGAGTCTCAGAGCGGCTCACAATCTCCTTTACCTTCCTCCCCCACAACAGACACCCTGTGAGGTGGGTGGGGCTGGAGAGGGCTCTCACAGCAGCTGCCCTTTCAAGGACAACCTCTGCCAGAGCTATGGCTGACCCAAGGCCATGCTAGCGGAGGAGTGGGGAATCAAACTCGGTTCTCCCAGATAAGAGTCCAGACACTTAACCACTACACCAAACTGGTGTAGGACGTAACCAGTGCCCCCTTTGTCTTAGGCGCATTCCATCTAGCAAGCTTGAAAGCTACATGGTGGTGAAAGGAGCTGGTAAACTTATGGTAAACCCGGAGGCAAGAGGTGATTTGCCATTGCCTGCATTTGTGTAGTAACCCTGGCAATCATTGGGGGTCACCCATCCAAGTACTGGCCGGGACCGACCCTGCTTAGCTTCTGGGATCTGATGAAATTAGGCTAGCCTGGGCCATTCAGGTTATAAGAAAACTCTCATCTGGTACAAAATTTAATGTCCTTCCTGGTTTTGGAAATGGATGCAGGCACCATGAAGTTTCTGAACCTTTCACAGAGGATGGCTGTGAAGCTCTTTCAAGAAGTACCCCTGGAACAGGAGTGGCCAAACTTGCTTAACGTAAGAGCCATGTAGACGTTTGAGAGCTGCAAGACACAAATGTCGGAAGGAAGGAAGGAAGGAAGGAAGGAAGGAAGGAAGGAAGGAAGGAAGGAAGGAAGGAAGGAAGGAAGGCAAATAGATGGGTGGGAGGAGAGAAAGAGAAGGGGAAAGAAAACAACTTTCGCATTCTCCAGACTGCTGGCTGGCTTGGCAAAGTGATTTAAAGAAACAAATGCCTTCTCCAAGCTGACCGATGGGGCAGTGGGGGCTTTGAGAGCCACAAAATTTGTGTGAAAAGAACCACACGTGGCTCCTGAGCCACAGTTTGGCCACCCCTGCCTCGGAGGATGGGCCAACTTCCCCATTTTTCCTCCACTTCAGTTCCTGGGCTACCAACGAACAAACTTCAATTGCTGTGTTTCTGCATCACTGCAAAAGCCCAAGTGCTTTGAAAACTTGAATCCTGGAAGCAGCAGAAGTCATGCACCATGTGCAAATATATGCACGCATCACTGGAATAGTTTATTGCAATTTGCAGGGAGACTTTTGCTTCTCAAGGCCAGTGCCAGGCCTGAGCCCTCAGTTGACCTCTGTGATGGGGATGTGAGAGTGGCGGCCCCTTTAAGAGGCCAGGAGCTGTCGGGTTAGGGAGGACAGCTGTGTGAGCAGCCAGGTGTGGGGAAGAAGGGGATAAAAAGAAACAGGGTGGTGGTTACAGGAAGTGGATTGGTTAATAAGAACATAAGAGAAGCCATGTTGGATCAGGCCAATGGCCCATCCAGTCCAACACTTTGTGTCACACAGTGGCAGTCGACGTTTCTCCAAGCTAAAGAGCCCCAAGCGTTTTAACCTTTCTTCATAGGAAAAGTGTTCCAACCCTTTAATCATTCTAGTTGCCCTTTTCTGCACTTTTTCGAATGCGATAATATTCTTTTTGAGGTGCGATGACCAGAATTGCACACTATATTCCAAATGAGACTGCACCATTGATTTATACAGGGGCATTATGATACTGGCTGAAGGTTGTATGGCAGAACGGAAATAAAGGCGTAGCAGGAGTGAGAGGTCTCGGTCTCCTCCTTTCTGTGACACCTTCTCCCCCAGTTGCTGCTGCCTAACCCCTTTTCCTGTTCCTCTCTAGGCCTTGGGGAGCTGTTTTCTTCCCCTGACTTCCATCACATTGCAGAGGGACCCCTCTTTGTCTCCAATATCGAGCACCGCTCTGCCCTAGAGCTTTCAGAGGCCGGGGTGGAGGCCTCGGCAGCAACCAGCGTGGTGATGTCTCGCTCGCTCTCTGCTTTCGTCATCAACCATCCTTTCGTCTTTTTCATCTGGGAGGACACGACGGGCATCCCCCTCTTCTTCGGCAGCATCCGGAACCCCAACCCCGGGGCCCCCAAGCAGAGGAAAGAAGAGAAGGATCTACTTGACAAACGGCATTTGGCTGCTCACAACGCAATTCCTAAATAAGGGAGAATCAACATGGAAGGTGGCTTTGGCCTCTCTAACTACCTCTCTTCCCCACCCCCAGCTGGTCTATGGGAGCTGCCTGGTAACTTTTCCTATGGGAGCTGCCTATAAATGGTTACCTCCTCTCCCAGACTTCCCCACACTGTCCCCAAGATTTTTCAAATTTCAATCCTCGCCTACTTCTCGGCTCTTTGCTCCAGTGCCGTCCCTGGAGTCTGAATCCCAGTTAGGAGTTCATTCAGGGTCTCTGCTGTTCTGACTCCTCCCCCCAATAAAAAGGTGCTGGGATAGTGGAGAGACTTAACGCTTACTCTGCCACGTCTCTTCTCCAGAACTAGGCTTGCATCTGGAAGCCCCTGCTGTGTCCAATGTTCCCTCTCAGCTGAGGAGTCTTATAAGCAAAGATTCTGCTTCGTGAGCGACTGGCATTAAAGTTGGGAGCTGCTCAGAGTTGCCAATCCCCAGGTGGGGGCAGGGGATCCCCTTGTTTGGAGGCCCTCCCCCCGCTTCAGGGTTATCAGGAGGGAAATGTCTGCTGGGCATTCCATTATTCCCTATGGAGAACAATTCCCCATAGGGTATAATGGAGAATTGATCCATGGTTAACTGGGGCTCCAGGAGGGCTGTTTTTTGAGGTAGAAGCACCAAAGTTTCAGCATAGCATCCAATGCCTCTCCTCAAAACACCCCCCAAGTTTCAAAAGGATTGGACCAGGGGGTCCAATTCTATGAGCACCAAAAGCAGGTGCCCCTATCCTTCATTATTTCCAGTGGAGGGAAGGCATTCAAAAGGTGTGCAGTCCCTTTAAATGTGAGGGCCAGAACTCCCTTTGGAGTTCAAATTATGCTTGTCACAACTTTGCTCTTGGCTCCACCCCCAAAGTCCCCAGATATTTCTTGAATTGGACTTGGCAACCCTAAAGCTGCTGCATAAATGAGTTTGCTCTGTGGCCATTTTTCCTGAGATAAGACAAAAATGTGTGAGCCAGGGGCTAAAAAACTGAGCTAGCTCACACTGCTGCAGGTTAGAGGGAACACTGGCTGTGACACACATTTTTGTGTTCTCATGGACAGCAATTAGAAACCAGCCCCAGCAAGCAGGTGGGGCTGAGAGGGGAGGGCCAACATTTGGGGCAATCCCCTCTACAGCAGAGAGGTGGAAACTCCTGAGGGTTCTGCTGAGTCCCAACAGATTCTGCATTATTTGGAGGAAATAATAGTGGGGGGGGGGGGAGGGGGAATCCCAGATATTTGTATCTCAGCAAATGGCTTCTAATGGAAAAAGTCACCAAATGAAAAGGTGGGAGTGAGTCAAAATGTGTATGTGTGAATTAGTGCTATAAGAGTGAACAAGTGGCCCCCATCTCCTCTTCCTCCCCACCTTTCCCCATTTGCACTTGGGTATTGTGATGGATTTGAATTGTAAACTGCTTTAATGCACCGATCTGGCTGAAAAACAGTACAAATACCGAAACGAAATGAAATAAGCAGTGCACCTTCTGTAGCGGTCTCCTTCTGCATTCACACTGTCATCTTGCCACTGGTTTACAATGTTGGGGGATTGTCACAGAAGCCTCTTTACTCTGTTCAGGTTTGCATGTAACCCAGCTCCCAAGGTAGTGAAGTGGGCCTCTGTGTATAGGCCATGGGAAGCCAAACTTGCTTAACATAAGAGCCACATAGAATAATATCAGATGTTTGAGAGCCGGAAGGAAGGAAGGAAGGAAGGAGAGGGAGGAGGGATGGAAAGGTAGAAAGAAAGCAACGTTAACTTTAAAGGCATTCTCCAATGAAAATGCTTTGCTTGGAGAAGTGATTTAAAGAGAGAAATGCCTTCTCCAAGCAGGCTAATGGGGGGGGTCAAGAGCCACACAATATGTGTGAGAGAGCCACATGTTTGGCTACCCCTGGTATAGGCATTGAACACCATATGCTGCAGATAAAACACAGGGGCAGCTTTTATGCCCTGCCTACAAAGTTTCTAGGAAACAGAATGCTGGACTTGAGAAACCCCTAGTGTAATCTAATTTAGGCTGTTCCAATGTTTTTTTTTTTTAATCTTCAAGTTAAGAAATGCAATAACATTGCAGTATTCCCTGTGTACTAAGCATGTTTAAATCAGATACATCCCTTGTGGTAGTTGCAGAAATAGATATTATCGACAAACCTAGTACTGTGTTCTTCAGTTGGAGCTTTGTTGTTCAAAGTGAACTCTGAATCCAGCCCATGATGGCAGAAATCCTCCAGCCACTCTCTGTGCTATTTGACAAAGGCAGCTCACGTTATAGAAAAGTAACTCAAGCTGCATTGACAGAGCAATAATTTTCTGTATTGCTTCCTTGGGTACTACAAATGCTGCAGACTTAAGGCAGGCTGCAATGTAGTGAGAAGAATATTACACACACATCCAACAGCATTAGAGAACAATGCCATAAAAGGATAGTGCAATACGTGAGGATTGCAGGACTGGAGAGCAAATATTACACACAATAAATGTAATGAAACTAGATTAGCAAATTAAAGAGCAATGTAATACAACAGCATAAAATATACAACAAAGACTGCCTTAAATTCTACATACATCAATTACAACCTTGTTCACTGAAATAAGGTGAGTTCAGCCAGCTCTGGATCAACCAAGAATGCTTTATTGCAAGACGAAACAGTCACAAACAACACAGGCACTGTTCATTATATACACTGTGGCTGAGTTAAACACGCCCCCTTTAGTCAGTGACAATCCTTCCTATTGGTCTCTCCAGGATCCTTCATTTGCATTTCCTGGAAGAAATTCCTTATGTCACGATTGTCCAGTTCTAAAAAAATGAGCGGCCAATCGGAATGAAGGCATCAAGATACTGGAGGGTAATGGAAGCATACTTCAAGCTCAGAGTTACTAACAGTGAACACAGCAAATACATAACATTAACTTTATAAAAACCTCTGGGACAATTCTGTTTGACAACGTCTGCAAAGCAATAGTAGTGTGGGAACTTTCCTGATCTCCCTAGGCAGACTCTTCCATTCACATGCGTGGATCTGATGCAGTGATACCCAGAGAGGCGGTCCTATAGATATGTGGGTCCTACGACATGAAGGACCTTATGGGTGATAACGGGGTGAATTAAGCAGGGTAACTATTCAATAATCAATGGAGTCACTGCAAAATGGGCGTCATGCTTATGTTTGGTGTAGTGGTTAAGTGTACAGTTTGGTGTAGTGGTTAAGTGTGCAGACTCTTATCTGGGAGATCTGGGTTTGATTCCGCACTCCTCCACTTGCACCTGCTGGCATGGCCTTGGGTCAGCCATAGCTTTGACAGAGGTTGTCCTTGAAAGGGCAGCTGCTGTGAGAGCCCTCTCCATCCCCACCCACCTCACAGGGTGTCTGTTGTGGGGGAGGACGGTAAAGGAGATTGTGAGCCGCTCTGAGACTCTTTGGAGTGGAGGGCGGGATATAAATCCAATATCTTCTTCTTCTTCTACTTTGTCTACCACCTGATTTTTAAAAAGCAAGCTGCAGCACACTGTCCCAGGTGGAGTTTCCAAACTGTCTTCAAGAGCAAATCAATGTTATAGTACCTTGCAACAGTCTAGGCATGAGGTTACTGCAGCATGGATCCAAATGGCCAGGGGACTCACCCCTCAGACTAAGTAAAGAAAAAAAAAAAAAGCATTATTTGCACCTGGATTAACATGCTTCTCCAGCAATGACAACATAAGCGAGGAAAGTTAAGAGTCCAGTGGAACTTTTAAGCTCAATAAAGGTTTATTCAAGGTGTGAGGTTTCATATGTAAGCACACTTCTTCAAATACAATGAACTGGAAGATAGCTGTTCAACTGTATAGACAGAGGCTGAACAGCAAATTAGGATATGATGTGATCTTTTAAGACATGAGGAGACAAAACAGGAATAACAAGTTTATAGGGTCAACAGTTTTATGGATTTCCTTAAGGGAACAACAGTGAAGTCATAATTATGTCAAAATAGATAAATGTGTTAGAGAATCCTTTCTAATTGTGAGAAGTTAACAGACTCCATTTGTCTCTTGTCAGTCATGAAGGTAAACTCATACCCTGAATAAAACTTTGTTGGTCTTCAAGGTGCCACTGGACTCTTAACTTCGTTATGTTGCTTCAGACCAACATAGCTACCCATCTGGATTTAAAATGAGTGAGGGTCAGCTGAACCCTGCCAAATATGAGAAGCATAACAACCTCCAAGAGCTCAGCCACCTTGACCAATATGCCCTCTTCTGTGTCAAGATCTAGTTTCATCTTGTTTAAATTTAGCAATGTAAGGTTGCTAGTCTCCAGGTGGGGCTTGGAGATCTTCCACTTTCACAACTGATCTTCAGCGGGCAGAGACCAGCTGCCCTGGAGAAAATGGCTGCTTTGGAGGATGGACTCTATGGCATTGTAGATGCTGAGACCCCTCCCCTCCCCAAACCCCACCTTCTCCTGGATCAATCTCCAAAATCTCCAAGTCAGGGCTTTTTTTGAGCAGGAATGCACAGGAACTCATTTCTGGCTGTCTTGGCATCAGGGGATGTGGCCTAATATGCATACGAGTTCCTGCTGGGCTTTTGCTACAAAAAAGTCCTGAGTGAAACAATGGTGATGTCAGGGGGCATGGCCTAATATGCAAGCGAGTTCCTGCTGGGTTTTCTCTACAAAAAAAGCCCTGTGTCCAAGTATTTTCCAACAGACCTGGCAACCCTACACAGCAGTCAGGTACCAATCTAGGACCGTCACAGCTGTGGACCCAAAAATATAAGACAGGGTATTGTTGGCATATTGATGACACTCAACTCCAGTACCAATTATGGTTTCTCCTAAGACCTTAGAAGGTTGTGTGTAGCAAACATTCAAAACATAACAAAATATTTATTATATAGTGTATCAGTTAGCAATTAAAACATTATACATAAGCAGGACTTTATTTGTAGGAAAAAACAGCAGGAACTTATTTGCATATTTGGCCACACTCCTTGATGTCACCATTGTTTTGCACAGGACTTTTTTGTGGGAAAAACCCAGCAGGAACTTATTCACATATTAGGCCACACAGGGGTGGAATTCTAGCAGGAGCTCCTTTGCATATTAGGCCACACACCGCTGATGTAGCCAATCTCCATGAGCTTACAAAAAAGAGCCTTGTAAGCTCTTGGATGATTGCCTACATCCTGCTAGAATTCCACCACTGAGGCCACACCCCCTGATGCCAAGCCAGCCGGAACTGTGTTCCTGCTCAAAAAGCCCTGTACATACCTATGAAATAAAAGTATCTATAGCAGCCTATTGGACTTGCACGTCTAATAATCATAAAGGCACACAAGTGAATATTTCATAAAAAGCCACTAGACCAGACGTATTTTGGCCCCAAGGGCCTTCTTCAGTGGCCTAAAACTATACTACACACACATAAAACATGAAATATCATTTATGGGCCAGCAGGCAGTTTGAAATGATTCACTACAGGGGGAGAGGACAAAAACTCAGCCTGAGGCAGATTAATTGGTGAGATATATCATCTTTTGTGGGCTGGCTCACAATGATATACAATCCAGTTTTTTAAACAATTCGGAGCCTCCCCTATAGTGAATCATTTCAAACCTACCTGTCCATTAAATGCTATTTCATGTTTTATGTGTGTACAATACGGTTTTAGGCAGAAGAAGAAGAAGACAAAGATTATGATATTGGATTTATATCCCACCCTCCACTCAGAGTGGCTCACAATCTCCTTTATCTTCCTCCCTCACAACAGACACCCTGTGAGGTGGGTGGAGTTGAGAGGGCTCTCACAGCAGCTGCCCTTTCAAGGATAACTCCTACAAGAGCTATGGCTGACCCAAGGCCATTCCAGCAGGTGCCAGTGGAGTGGGGAATCAAACCCGGTTCTCCCAGATAAGAATCCACACACTTAACCACTATACCAAACTGGCTCTCATTGAAAAAGGCCCTTGGGGCCAAAACACATCTGGTCTAGTGCCTCAGGACTTTGTCCTTCAAGGGGACCTATGCTGTCTCCTTATCCAAAGCCTAGGTTTAGCTCTAAGTACACCAAAGCCCACAGGAAAAACAAAGACTAAAAGACTGGGGAAATTACAAATAAGGAATCTGGAACGATGAATAAGGAACTGGGAACCAATTTCAGCCTTGTGAGATGCGTTTGCCTCCAGCAGTGGTTATAGTCAGGGCTTTTTTTGAGCAGGAACGCACAGGAACACAGTTCCAGCTGGCTCGGTATCAGGGGTGTGGCCTAGTATGCAAATCTGCTGGGTTTTTCTATTAAAAAGCCCTGTATGAACAATGGTGATGTCAGGAGGTGTGGCCTAATATGCAAATGAGTTCCTGCTGGGCTTTTTCTTCCAAAATAGCCCTGGTTATAGTTGTTCGTCAACAAGACTATTTGTATCTGATGAAGGGAGCCTTGAAAGCTGATACCCTGGAAATCTCATAGGTCTCTAAGGTACTACTGGGCATGACTCTTGCAAGACCACTTGCATTTGCTTTGCCCTGCTTTCCTTCTGGGCTGTGTCTAAAAGCCGTATTCTTGTAACTTTGGGCTGGGCAGATAAGAATTTTAAACCTCAATTGCCGTTCCAGGAATTGGTAGCTGTGCCAGAAAGAACCCCTCAACCTGACTAAGCTCCGCCAGGGTACTCTCTTTCCATCCGCCAGGGCTTCCTTTCCCCCTCCCATTCACAAACAGCTCTATACTAGCTAGGAAAGTGGAGTGCCAAAAAAACAAGAGGGGGCCGCTTTAAGAGAACTTTGGGAAGCTGTAATCTGAAGCCTGTGGGCTGGCAGGCGGGGGCAGCAGCACAGACAGATGTGGCCCCAGAACAGCAGCATTGCACTCTTCCCCTGCCGTTCTCTCCTCTCGCGCAGGCTGGGCAAGAAGAACTACGGAGGCAGCACACAGGTAGGGAGCGAGCTCAGCGGAGCAAGCCGGATTCCTTCCTGCATGTTTGGTGGCTGCAGGGCAAAGGGGGCTATAGGCAGGTATGCCTGGAGACTTCCTAGAATGGCACAGCAGGAACGATAATACTGGACGGGGTGCCACATTAGTTCTTAGCAGCAAAATAAAACAGGAGTCCAGTGGCACCTTAAAGGTTAATGGGAAATTAGACTATTTATTGAGTCAGACATTACTTCATCAGAGCCAGTTTGGTGTAGCGGTTAAGCGTGCGGATTCTTATCTGGGAGAACTGGGTTTGATTCCCCACTCCTCCACTTGCACCTGCTGCAATCGACTCACAGAAGCGTTTGGTGGAATAAGTGGCCTTGGGTCAGCCACAGCTCTTGTAGGAGTTATCCTTGAAAGGGCAGCTGCTGTGAGAGCCTTCTCTACTCCTCCCACCTCACAGGGTGTCTGTTGTGAGGGGAGAAGATAAAGGAGATTGTAAGCCGCTCTTGAGTCTCTGATTTAGAGAGAAGGGAGGGGTATAAATCTGCACTCTTCTTCTTCTTCAGACATTACTTCATCAGGTGCATTGAAGCGTACGCTTGTTTGGCAGATACAGAACAAAGTTAGAGGCCAGTGGCACCTTTAAGACCAACAAAGTTTTATTCAAAGTATAAGCTGTCATGTGCATGCACACATCTTCAGATTAATGTGTTCGGCTGCTTTGGACCAACATGGCTACTAACCTGAATGTATCTAGGCAGGCAGAGTTGTCCTAAAAACTGCAGACAAAACCCACAAACTGGCTTCTCTTTGTAACCTTGCCCCCCCATGCCCATCCTTCTGTTATTTGGAGTTTTTAGTATGTTGTCTGAGCTATGTGCATGCATCTCGTGAAATGAGCATCGACTCACAGAAGCGTATGGTGGAATAAGTGTTATTCACCCTTAAGGTGCTGGCAGTGGACTCCTGCTTTATAGTGAGCCCATCTGAAAAGGCAGGTGTGCAGAAGCATCTCCGGGGGCAGTGGAGTGGGGATGACCAAAATGGGTGTTCTCCAAGGTGAGGCAGAGCATTCATTTTTCTTCCTGCCGCCCCCTCTGGTTTCCCACTTAGGCCATCTCTGCAACAGCAAAATAAGTTTTAGTCACTTGAGAGGAAATATACCAGAGTCCAGAGTGGGGTCTAGATGCTCTTTATCAGCTCCTGCAGCTCCCTGGAATAGGCAGTTTTCCCCTTTTGCACTCCGACAAGTCTGTAGTGCATTATGCACATAATGGCAATTTCAGCTTGCAGAACTCCACCATGGTCCACCTTTCCAATCGGAACCTGCAGTCAGCCAAAAACCTCCAACTGGGAAACGCCATCTATCCCCCAGCTGCTGGCTCATCAGGTCCCTTCAGCATCCGAGTTCCTTGTCTGCTACGACCTCTTGATGTATCTTCACAGAGCTTTTGAGAGCTCAGAAAGCCCCCATTCCAGGACTCATCCAAATTCTGGCTAAAATATAGGTCTTTTCTGTGGTTTTTCTCCTGGGCTGCATGCTTTAGAGTTGTGCTAAGCAGATCCAGATGTTTAGAAACTTTGATCCTCAGTGAGGCTTCCGCAGAGCTTCTTGGCAATCCCTGAGAATTCTGAACCTGGCAACAATGGCCAAGCCAGGGCATCCAACCTCCTTTCTGAGGCCCCCTTCTCCAGAATGGAGTGTGGCTGGGATCAGAACACGCTGGTAACTGTTTGCAATTGGGCTAAGCATAATAGACACCCCGCTCCCATTTTTGCATGCGTTCTGTAGGCTATGCTTTCTAGATGGCTCTTCCGGCGCGAATGGAAAAAGAGTCTCTCTTCCAGCAGCCAATTTCTTCCTCCTTTTTAAAATGCCTTCTCGAGATGCTAAACTTTTTTTTTTCATGGTGCAAAGAGACATTTCTAAGAGGGGAATTAAAGCTGGTGGCAGGAAGATCATTAACACTGCCTTTCCTGGACCTCTGGGCGTCTGGCTGGCTGCATTAATTGTAGGAGAGTGTTGCAGCTGAAACTGACAGACTAACCTGCTAATTTGACTGCCCCAGCTGTTGGGATTGCCTTCCCTTTAATTCTAGGCTTGGAAGAACGTAACTGCTGTTTCCACACAGCCCCTTTGGCGCCAGCTTTCAGTGATATAGCAAACATGGCTGCTGGGGTTACGGTCTGTCCTTTGGACTGGATATAACAGTCCAAAGTTCCTTTGCAAACAGCAGGGAGAAGTTAACCCAGAGATCTGCCAAACTGCCATGCTGGTTTCTTTCTCACAGAGGTCTCATCCAAGTTAATTTACTCTCCTAAACACAGTGGCTCAGCTCTTCAAAAGCCCATTAAAGCCCATGACTACACTGGAGATCAGGTACTCAACGTTGCGGGGGTGGGGAGAGGTGCTAATGGCATGACTCCATAAATTGCTGCAGAACAGGGCTCCCCAACATGGTGCTCGTGGGCACCCTGTTGCCTACCGACTTTTCCTGGTGCCCACTGAATGCTTTTAGGAAGTGGGCAGGACTAGGTGGAGCTTTTCCCCAGCAGGGCTTCTGATTGGCTACTTAACAGACATTCTGTTAAGTAGATCCTCTGCTGGAAATGCTGGCGAGTTAATGTTTTCTATAGGATCTCCATCCCTGACATGTTGTGGTTGGTTTAGCCTACCGCAGCAACCAATTTGTGATTGGTTCTGCCTCCTGTGGCAGCCATTTTGTGTTTGCGACTGTTATGTCTTGAAACATAAGCGGATGTACCGCATGGCGATCGCTACAGAGGCAACCCCACGGGTCCCCGGATGTAGCTCGCCCATCAAGATCTGTGGCGGGAAGTTTGACTGACCAGGATTGGACTGGTCAGACTGGGGGGCAATTCCGGGTAATGTATATAAGCGGGGCCGGGGCCCGGCCCGCGTGTTTCCTCTCTTGTAATGTACCACCGAATAAAGCATGTTGCCTTCAACCCGTCTCGCAACTCAGTACATTACAGTGACCATCGCCCTTTTTCAGAATTCCAAAATTCTGAAAAAAGATTGGGGGACCCCTGCTGTAGGAGCTAGTTGTGCATCTCCAGCACAAGCCAGCAAGGCTCCAAGGGGGAGGGAGATATGAGCCAAAGAACACAAGCCATGATTACTGCCCTCTTCTTCATCCAGAGTTTGGAAGACAGACAACTCAGCTGGAAACCTTTTTGGTTGTTCATGGTGCTTGGAATTCCTACAGGGCTCTGTGAACAAAGCAGCCTATAATCTTGATCTTGCCTCCTTAGAATGTGACAGTTCCTGGTTCTGTCCATGTACCTGTGCAGCAGAGGCTCAGATGAAGTCAAATTTGAGACAAGTCTTAGAGACCATCTGTTCCAACCAGTGTTCCCACTAAGCTGCAGAGTCCTGTGAGCAAAAATTCTGCTTTGTGAGCTACTGGCATTAGAGTTGTGAGTTACTGCAAAAAATTATTGTGTTCTGGGGTCATCTTTCCTGAGTCAAGACAAAAATCTGTGAGCTGGAAGCTAAAAATCTGTGAGCCAGCTCACGCTAACTCAGCTTACAGGGAACACTGGTTCCAACCCTCTGCTCAAAGTACAAAATCCAAAGATTCCTGACAGTCAAGACCGAAGACCTACATCAAAGGGCAGTTGCCACCCCCATCCCCCAGTAACTGGTTCCATCGTTGAATCCCTCTCACTGATGGGAAGTTTCTCCTAAAATTCAACCAAAATGTCCCCTCCTAAAATTGAAAATAATTGATATTCTCCTTGGGAACAGGCCTTCTGGTACTTCAAGAGGTCTCCTCTTCATCTTCTCTTCCCCAGGCTAAACATATCCTATTCTTTTAACCTTTCCTCACAGGTCTTGTTTTCCAAACCCAGAAGCATCTTTGGCACCTTCCTCTGAACCTCTTCCAGTTTGTTCTCCTCTTTCGTAAAGACAGACAACCAAGAAGGGACAGAGTATATTCCAGATGATGTCTGACTAGCACATCATTGAGGGCAACTGCTATCCCTCATGACCGGGCAGCTGTGTTTGTATTAACACAGCACAAAATTATATTAGCCTTTTCTGCAGCTGCATCACACCGCTGACTTGTCCAACTCGTGCTTGGTCGCAAGCCCGAGATCCTTTTTAATGTGCTCTACTGCCAAGTCAAGTTTCCCACGTGTTTTTTGCCTACATGCAGAACTTTGCATTTGTCTCCATAGAATTTATTTTTGTTACTTTCAGCCAAGCTTTCCAAATCAATATCATTATGGATTTGATTGCTGTCCTCCCAGCTATTCATCCCAGTTTTGTATCATCAGCAAAAGGTATTAAATGATTTTGAATCAAAAGAACCAGTTAGCTGCATAAACCTCAGACATCTCCTGCCCCTCAGAGCTGGGCATAGTAGACCTGGTCCAACTGCTGTAACACCAAAAACCAAACTCTGAAACCTTCACGATTGGGCACCAAGTTATTTAAAATAGCCTCTGATTAAGGAAAACACAAGGAGGGTCTCCCTTTTCAAGAAAGCTCCCCCCCCCCCTCTTCCCCTTTAGAGGAAAGGCTTTTTAACAAAGGCTGTTATTCTTCATTGTTCACTGGACTTATTTTATCTTTTCGGCCATATTTGGCATTAGATGTTTTGTTGTTCAGCGCTCTGATTTTTTTATAAGAATGGTTTAAAAATATGTACTTTATTGATTCTGCTGGCCCAGGAGCGAGAGGAGAGCAGCATCTGCAAAGCCCCAAAACCTGAACCCTTTTGCCCTGAATCTTTTTTCCTTTGCAACACCAAAGGTATAGAAGTTGTATTTTAAACTTTGCAAAGCTTCGATGTCTTCGCAAAGCTGAGTTCTCTGAATCTCTGCCAGATGTCCTTTTTTCACTGGAGTGCACATTGTACCAGCTGCAGAAAAGAGCTGGGGATTGTCGCTGAAGTGACCTTTATCCATTCTTGCCCCTTCAGGCACCATGCAGGGGTTGATGGTTCTTCTGTGTCTGGGACTCCTCACTGCCTCCTGCAGAAGCCAGGACTTGGGGACTGAGCAGGTGAGTAGCTTATAGGACAGGTGGGGAGGTTTTAAGAAACACTTTGAATTTCAACCTCCATCCTGCAGGTTGCAACATTTCAAAGGTCATATTGGGCTTCACTTACATAAGGCTTCCAATCTCCAGGTGGTGGCTGGAGATCTTCTAGGATTACAACTGATCTCCAGGCAACAGCAATCAGTTCACCTGGATAAAATGACATTAAACCCCACTGTAGTCCCTCCCTTGCCTTAAATCCTGCCTTCCTCCAGCTCCCCCCCACCCCAATCTCCAGATATTTCCCAACCTGGAGCTAGCAACTCTACTAGGGTTGCCAAGTCTAATTCAGAAAATATCTGGGGACTTTGGGGGTGGAGCCAGGAGACTTTGGGGCAGCCAGACTTTCCCATTTCCAAAATAAATGAATAAAAATACAGCACTGCAGTTCACCTGAATTGTCATCATTTCCTCATCCCCCAATAGCTGCAATTTTAGTAAATGAAAGTGTAAACGCACAAAAAGCAGCCAAAATGCACAAAGTTTGCAAGCTCACATTTTTGTGGTCTCACTGGGGCTTTACTCACAGGAACTGCTGTTCTTCAGCCTAACACAGGCAACAAAAGAGAGAGAGGTGGCGTTTTCCTCTATCCCATAAACAGGCTCCTATACAAAGACTCTGAAAACAATGCAAAAGAAGCACAGAGACACACGATTACTGCCTCCCCTACAAAGACTTCTGAAAAGTACTCTCTCTCTCTCTCACTGGGTCTGGTTCCTCCACAAGGACATCTGACAATTATGGGGCTACGCTGCTCTCTCTCTCACACATGTACATACTCCTGCTTGTAAAACGAAAGCAAAACAAAGGGAGGCTCTGCTTCTGACCCTTTCCCATGAAGTACTTCCTGCTCAACTTTAAAGGTGCACACACATACACAAAGAGGCATTTTAAAATGGGACCTGTTTGCAGGTTTCTTAACCTACGGGAGATCTAAAGATACCGGTGGCTGTTGGGGCATGGCTTCCCCCCGCCGGCCAGCTGGCTGGGAGCAGGGAGGAAGCCTGTAAAACCTGGGGATCCCCTGCTGGGACCTGGGGATCGGGAAGCCTAAACCCTACTGTCCTAGGATGTGGAGAACTGGGATGAGGCCTCCTACATAGTCTACTCCTACATAGTCTACTCCCCTTTGTACTTTGGGACTAACCTAGAGCAGGGGTGTCAAACCTGCGGCCCGGGGTCGAATCAGGCCCCTGGAGGGCTTTTGCCAGGCCTGCCAGCAAGTCGTTTTCTTTCTCCCTCTCTTGCTTCCTTCGGTTATCAGAGACTGTTAAATAAAATATTGCAAGAGTGCTAATCTTTCAGACATGTTTTATTTAAAACTTTAAAAAAAATCTTTACTTTTGTTTGTCTGTGTCCTTATATCTCCGCTATCTGACATTACATTTTATTTTATGACACGCATGGCCTGGCCCAACAAGGTCTCCTTGATGTCAGATCCGGCCCTCATAACAAATGAGTTCGACAGCCCTGACCTAGAGTCTCCCCACTGGCCCTGGAGGGCTTGGAAAACAAATCCCCCCCTTCATTACTGCCCCAACCATCAAGCCATGTGTGCGTAGAGTGTCATCAGGTCACTTACTTACGGCGATCCCTGCAAGGGGCTTTCAAGGCAATAGGGTTGCCAAGTCCAATTCCAGAAATATCTGGGGACTTTGGGGGTGGAGCCAGGAGACTTTGGGGGTGGAGCCAGGAGACACTGGGGTGGAGCTAGGAGCAAGGGTGTGACAAGCACAATTGAACTCCAAAGGGAGTTCTGTCCATCACAATTAAAGGAACCTCACAACTTTTTAAATGCCTTCCTTCCCTCCACCCTCCCCTTCTCCGATTCCACCCCAGAGGCGGAGCAGAGCGGGCGCCGCCGCCGCGCTGCTGCCGCCTCTTCCCCGCCCCACTGCAGCCGCTCCTTCGAGATGGGCCCAGCCTGAACCCATCTCAGAGGAGCAGCCACGGTGAAGCGGAGAAAAGGCGGCAGCGCAGCAGCGTCGCCCACCCCGCTCTGCCTCCGAGGCGAAACCAGAGAGGGGGAGGGTGGAGGCAGGCCAGGAGCGCGGCAAGCTGCGGATCCGGGTCCTAGAAGGACCCAGACTCGCGGCCCGCCACACTCCTGGCCCGCCCCCCTCTGACTCCACCTCAGAGGCAGAGCGGGCGATGCCGCCGCCGCCCCCTCCCAGCTGCTCCTCCGAGATGGGCCCAGCCTGAGCCCATCTCGGAGGAGCAGGCACGGTGAAGCGGAGAAGAGGTGGCAGCCGCGCAGCGGCGTCGCCCGCTCCGAGATGGGGCGGCTCGCCACGCTCCTTGGTGCCGTTTCCCCCCTTCCCCCCGCTTCCGTTTTTTTGGGGAGCGGGCGAAGAGGCTGGAAATCCTGGGTTTCCCCGCCAGGGCGGGAGGGTTGGGAAACCTACAAGGCAAGCAAGAAGGAGAGGTGGCTGGCAATGGGCTTCTACTGCAGAGCAATGTCCCCTCTAAGCTGTAGAGTCTTGTGAGCAAAAATTCTACTTTGTGAGCTACTGTCATTAAAGTGGTGAGCTACTGACATTCAAAGTTGTGAGCTACTGCATAAACTAGTGTGCTCTGGAGTAATCTTTCCTGAGCTAAGACAAAAATGTGTGAGCTGGAGGCTAAAGATCTGTGAGCTAGCTCATGCTAACTCAGCTTAGAGGGAACACTGCTGCAGAGTCTTCCTTGGAGGTCTCCCATCCAAGCACCAACCCCGCTTAGCGTCCGTGATTTGACCAGGTCAGGCTGTACCGTGCTGCCTCCCCTCCCATCATCAGACCATACTAAAAAAGCAATTCTGTGCCCCAAAGGAACCTGCCAATCCAGATGCTGATAATGCTGGGGGAGCCGAGGAAGAGGACGACCCCTTTTACAAGGTGCCCGTGAACAAGCTGGCAGCCTCCATCTCCAACTTCGGCTACAACCTTTACCGTCAGAGATCCAGCCAGATGCCCACCGCCAATGTCCTCCTGTCGCCCTTCAGCATTGCTACAGCCCTCTCAGGCCTGTCGCTGGGTGAGCTCGTGGTCTCTTCTGGTTCCATCTTGCTCCAACGTTGCTCAAGGGGGGGAAGAGGAAAATCTCACTGGCTTTTCTTTGTCGTTGGCAGGTGCGGGAGAACAAACGGAAACCCTCATTGCTCGTGCTCTCTTCTACGACCTGCTCGACAAGGCGGAGGTCCACAGCACCTATCGGAGTCTCCTGGCCAGCCTTGCCGTCCCCGCCAAAGGCCTGAAGAGTGCCTCTCGCCTCATCATGGAGAGAAGTAAAGCTTGGTGCCTGTGTTCCACAGGAGTGAGGGCTGTTTGGGGAGGCCATAAGGAATAATGTTCCAAGTGCTAGCGGATTCTGGCTTATGGGCGAAATCATCCAAAAGGGCCCTTGGGAATTCTCCCTATAAGAATATTTGTTTCGACAAAATTTCATAGCAGATTGTGGGTTAATCAGGTAGCCCAGGTGGCACTGGAGTCCAAACAACTGGCATAGTAGCCAAGGGGCACAGGCCCAGCTACCGGAGAGTAAGAACCTCAGACACACAGGTCACTTATCATTGCAGTTTGCCTTTCCTTCTTTGCACAGCAAACCCCACTATACCTGTTTTAAAGCGAGAGGGCCTCTTATTGCAAACGTTGCTCAGGTTCAGATAAGGACATTAATTGCGTGCTCCCCATATGATATGATTGCCAACTCCAGGTTGGGACACTCCTGGAAATTTGGAGCCTGGAGAAAGTGGGGTCTGGGAAGGGAAAGGACCTCAGTGGGATATAATGTTACAGAGTCCACCCTCCAAAGCAGCCATTTTCTTCAGGGGAACTGATATATGTAGTATGGAAATCAGTTGTAATTCCAGGGGAAATAGCTATTTGGAAGCCTGGGGCGGGTGGTTCTCCATCAAGGCAGCAAGATGGAAGCTTCTGCATCTCTTCCACATCTATGGGGTGGTTTTGCCCCACAGATTTAGAGCTTTTTCTCCAGACATTGGTTGGAGAGGGGTTGTGGCTCAGTGGTAAAGCCTCTGCTTGGCATGCAGGAGATCCCAGGTTCAATTTCTGGCATCTCCATTCAAAAAGAATCAGGAAATAGGTAATGTGAAAGACCTCTACCCGAGACCTTGGAGAAACACTGCCAGTGAGCAAACAGTACCGACTTTGATGGACAGATGGTCCAATTCAGTATAAATCAGCTACATATTTGTTCAGTGGCCTACACATATATGAGCTTTCTGGTCTTTGGCAGGACTGAGAATGAAAATTGGATTTGTCAATGAGCTAGAGAAATCTTACGGATTCCGGCCTAGAGTACTGACAGGAAACAGTCGCGTGGACCTGCAAGAGGCTAACAACTGGGTGCAGCGGCAGACCAATGGGAAAGTTACTAGGTTCTTGCAGGAGATCCCCACTGGACTCAAGATCCTTCTCCTTGGAGCAGCATACTTCAAAGGTAAGAGAGAGGGAGGGAGAGCTGAGAGAGGGAGGGAGAGCACCCAGGAAAAGGAGAAGATCCAGCAGTGACGCTGTTTGGAACAGGTTTTTTTAAAAAGGATTTGTTTTGTACTTGCTTGCAGAAACCTTCAGGACATTCACAGAAACATTTGCAATCAACTATATCATGCATATTAACATTTGGGGGCAGAGGGAGACGGAAGACAAGAATAAGTTGAATAGCCTTATCCAGGGCTTTTTTTTCTGTAGCAGGAACTCCTTTACATATTAGGCCCCACCCCTATGATGAAGCCAACCCTCCAAGAGCTTACAGTAGGCCCTATAATAAGAGCTCTGTAAGCTCTTGGAGGATTGGCTACATCAGGGGTGTGTGGCCTAATATGCAAAGGAGTTCCTGCTACAAAAAAAGCCCCGGTCTTATCACGGTGCAATGCCAAAGGAAAGGAGGGGGAAGCCACACTTTGTAAGATAAGAGAGCATGTTCTATGACCAGTATATTGAGAAGTACGTTGAAAATATGATCATAATGAATAATATTAATAAATGAACAAATAAAAAAATTAAGTCCTGACCAATACCCCCTCTAAGCTGTGGAGACTTGTAAGCAAGAATTCTATTTCATGAGCTACTGGCATTAAAGCTGTGAGCTACTGCTCTGGGGCCAATTTTTTTCTAAGCTAAGAAAAAATGTGCGAGACAGAGGCTAAAAAACAGTGAGCTAGCTCACACTAAGAGGGAACACTGGTCCAGGCCCAGTTATACAACAAATGGCCTTCACTTCTTAAGAAAGTAGCTTGCATAGGTTTAACTTTTGTTTTGTCTCATGTTGTGTTATTACTTATGAAATGATCCCACATTCTGACAGTCAGTTTTCATAGTGCTGGGAATGTTTACATCTTCACTGAACTAGTTTTGAGTTATTTCAGCTTAATAAAATTTAATTGTTCTTCTGGTAATTCAGAAGGGTTATTTCAGGGTCTTTTGTATCTGATGGTGCATTCTGTGCATTGGAGAACCCTATGCCAGTATGTCTGGACCTTAGGATACAACCATTAGACAAGAAAGACACCGCACAATTAATATAGCACAAACATGCATTTGCTTGAGACCAACACAGAGTTTGTTTGGCTTCAGCTGCAATTAGCCAATCCCTCTGAACTCTTTAACGTCAGTGCGTCTGGAGTTCAACAAGGGAGAGGATTGCCATTTTGCAACTAAATTGTTCCTTTAAAATTTGTTCCCAAGCCTTCATGTCCTTTGTTTCCCTTTCCAAAGGTCATCTCCTTGTACACAAAATAAGGAGAGGGCTCCTTTGAAGTGGGCAGTTCTATTTAAAACTGGATTCTCTAAAGCAGTCTGCTGGTCTCTCAATGGTTTCTGCTAAACTAAGGACTGATACCAGTGTGCAGGAGGAACACACAGAAACGCAGTTCCGGATGGCTCAGTGTCAGGCCTAGTATGCAAATGAGTTCCTGCTGGACCTTTTCTTTAAAAACATTGTCTGAAACAATGGTGATGCCAGGGGGTGTGGCCTAATATGCAAATGAGTTCCTGCTGGACCTTTTCCTACAAAAAAAGCCCTGCCAGCACTGTAAGTGTGAACAATCATACCAGGGCACATTCAAGCCTTGCCTTTTTGCTGAAATCTCTGCTTTTGACAGTACCTTCCTGTTATGTCTGATTTTTAAAAAAATTACTGGTCTAGGTGCCAGGCTCAAACAAGGGCGATTTATAGGCAGAGGTGCCCACTATGCTGCATGCTGACATGCAGTCTGCCAAGTGTTTTCAGAAAAAGGTGGGGCTGGCAAGGCTTCTGATTGGCCACTGGAGACTTCTGTAACAAATGCATTCTAGGAAACTGGCGAAAAACCCTTAACAAAAAAAAAGCCTCCTTCCCCTTCTGAACAGGGAAATGGGAGACCAGATTTGACTCCAGATTGACTAGGCCGCAGGACTTCCATTTGGATGAGGACAGGACCGTGAGCATCCCCATGATGGCTTGCTCAAACGCCCTCGTGAAATATGGCTTTGACTCTGAGCTCAACTGCAAGGTCAGTATCGGAAGAGGAGCCCCTCCTTCCCCACCTGCCCCCTGACTGCCCCACAGGAAGGTTGGAGGGGTCTGTCTGTCACTCTCCACCCCCAGCGCCGACAAATCCATGAGAAGCAGCACAAAACCCACCCTGGTCTGTATTCAGAGCATCATTTCAAAGTCTTTTGCAGTCCTTGTCTCTTCCTCCTCCTTGACTTGACTTTCTTGCCCCCTTTAAGGCATTTCCATGGACAAGATCCTGTGATGCTCTCGCCCACCTAAGGTCATGCATAGAACCTTGGCCAGGATTTGAACGTGAGCCCCCGAATCAAGGCCAACACTGGCTACGTGCTCTGTAAAAAGGGTCCATGTGTTGCCTAAGCACTTGGACTCCATGCCATGGTGTCTCCCCCCCAACCTCCTTCCTCATCACTACAACAGCTAAAACTGGCCAAGGGGCTTTCCCTAAACGGGGATTAGACAGATTCATGGAGGATAGGACTGTGAATGGCTACCAGACGTGGTGACTGAGGGAAGCCTCCATATCCAGAGGCAGTAAACCTCTGAATCCCAGTGCCAGGCGGCAACATCAGGGGAAGGCCTCAGCCTCCATACCCTGTTGTTGGTCCTCCAGAGTAACCGGTTGGTCACTGTGTGAGACAGGATGCTAGGCTCTTATGTTAATTCCTGCCCCCTGGTGCTGGGCAGAGGTGTGGGAAGCACCACTTTTAGTGGCTTCTCCCAGAATTCCAAAGTTCTAGTCAGAAAAGCTTCTGGAAAGGAAGCAAAAGCTTCTCTAGCTGAAGTGTCAAATGAGAATGACAATCTGGCTAGTTGTGATAAGGCTGTTTGGGATTTACACGGCCTTTTGATTTCCAGAGAAGGCCAGCTTCATCCACTGGTTCCGAAAGAGGAGCATAATTAAAGACCAAGAGTGGGATTTGTAAATTGGATGTTATGAATAGAGATGGCAGTGTTCAGCAAGGGTAGGCTTTTCAGGGTTTCCGCTGGCACTGGCAGCTGCTCCGTGGAGACAGAAGAGGCAGGGCGACTGTTCTAAGGGAGGGCTGAGGCAGCATTTAAACTACCCTCAAGCCTTCTAGGAACCAAAACTGCACCCACCGGTCACTCCCCCACCCCTCATTTTTCAAGGAGCTGCATCTAAATACCAACCACACCAGAAACTCCTCTTTTTTGGGTAAGCATGCCTTTCTGCAGGCTGGACGGAGGGATTCCCCTCTTGCCCAAGCATTTTCCAAACCATTTACCATTACAAGTAGGGTTGACAGATCTGGGTTGAGAAATACTTAGCAATTTGGGGGGTGGAATCTGAGAAGAGCAGGGTTTGGTGAGAGGAGGTACCTCAACAGGGTACAATACCATTGAATTCACCCTCCAAAGCAGCCATTTTCTGCAGAGCAACCCATCTCAGTTGTCTGTAGATCGGTTGTATTCCCAGATCTCCAGAACCCATCTGGAGGTTGGCAACCAAAAACCACAAGGTAGATGAGTCATGGAAAGCAAATCATGACAAAAAGTTCATGCTGCTACGAGCCTCTTAGGGCTGATTGGGTGGGATACTTGAGGTCACTGGAGGATTGACCCCTTTGGAATTTCAGTGCCTGACCTTGTGCTTTCTCCGACTCCCACCCCAGATTGCCCAGTTGCCCCTGGAGGGGAGTGTCAGTGCCGTGTTCTTTCTGCCCCAAAGCGTGACCCAGAATATGACGCTGATTGAAGAGAGCCTCACCTCGGAGTTTGTCCATGACATCAACAAGCAGCTGAAGTCCATCTGCGTGGATCTGCGCATGCCGCGGCTCAAGCTGGCTTCGGAGGTGACCCTGGCCGACACTTTCCAGGAAATGCGTACGTACTTGGCACAGGTCTCTGGTGGGGCGGAGTTTGTACCTGCACTGCCATCATGCTTGGCCGGTCCAGATCTGCTCTGCTGCTAATTGGATGCTCTAGAGCAGGGCCAGCCAATGACAGCCAGGCTGATGGAATGGTCCCAGTGACTAGACTCCCAGGGGTGCTCTCGGGCCTGGGGATGGCCATCTCTTTGGTGTTTGTATCTGGTGTCCACTTATCAGAGGGATGCTGCCTCTGAACACACTTGCAGTAATCAGGACATCATGAACATCTTAGTTTAAGTCAGAACACTAGGAGCACACAACGTCCTGTGCAAACCTCTTCTACATCTGCTGACCCTGAACTTACTGTCAGTCTGTTTCATTAGAAGGCTGGGGTGGATGTGTAGAAGCCTGGGTGGGTGTGATGGTATTGGAAGAACAGAGAAGATGATATTAGATTTATATCTCGCCCTATACACTGAATCTCAGAGCGGTCACAATCTTCTTTTACCTTTCCCCACACACAACAGGCACCCTGTGAGCAATGTTCCCTCTAAGCTGTTAGTGTGAGCTAGCTCACAGATTTTTAGCCTCCAGATCACACATTATTGTCTTCGTTCAGGAAAAGTGGACCCAGAGCACAATAATTTATGCGGTAGC
This sequence comes from Heteronotia binoei, assembly GCF_032191835.1. Lineage (NCBI taxonomy): Eukaryota > Metazoa > Chordata > Lepidosauria > Squamata > Gekkonidae > Heteronotia > Heteronotia binoei. The sequence continues at coordinate 33,745,346 of NC_083240.1, forward strand.
TCACAATTTTAATGCCAGTAACTCACAGCTTTAATACCAGTAGCTCACAAAGTAGAATTTTTGCTCACAAGACTCTGCAGTTTAGAGGGAACATTGTCTGTGAGGTAGGTGGGGCTGAGAAAGCTCTCACAGCAGCTGCCCTTTCAAGGACAACCTCTGCTATGGCTGACCCAAGGCCATTCCAGCAGTTGTAAGTGGAGGAGTGGGGAATCAAACCCAGTTTTACCAGATAAAAGTCTGTGCACATAACCACTACACCAAACTGGCTCTCGACAAGGCTTCTCTTAGCATCACCCACCCACACCCAAATAGAGGACAAGGCTTCTCTTAGCATCACCCACACGAAGTCACTGTCCACAAAATGGCAGTTTTCTTCTGATTGACAGCTGTCTTCCCAGGAACCTCTCCAGTTCCTTCTCTCATTTGCTACTCCTCTGCTGGGAGCACTAGAGATGTAGCCTAGCTCCTGCTCTGTTCTAACCCATCTTTTCTTTGCAGGGCTCGAGGCGCTCTTTGAGACCCCCGACTTCAGCAAGATCGCTGCTAAGCCCCTCAAGCTCTCCCACGTGCAGCACAAAGCCAGCCTGGAAGTGAATGAAGAAGGGGTTGGATCAGCAACCCCGCCACAGGCGGAGACTCCCTGCCCAAGCTTCCACATAGACTACCACTTGGACAGACCGTTCTTGGTGGTGGTCCAGGACAATGAGACAGGAGCTCTTCTCTTCATTGGGAAAATCCTTGACCCCAGAGGCACTTAGGGCCCCCCACCCTCCACCACAGCGGCCCACCTGGGAAGCGGGCAGATAGTTCTCCGTATGCATTCCGTGCCCCAGAGGCACCATGCCTGACGTGCTGCAATAAAATGGCTTTTTGCTTTAGACGCGCCCCAAGATCAATTCGCTTCTTGGGCCAGAACCATCTTTTACTTTGCCTTGGTACCTTGTAGCTGATAGGATAGCTGTCCAAAAAGTAGACAATAGGGTGTACATGAGTGTGGGTATGGGCAACAATTCTCTTTATTTTGTTGTGTCTTTTGCATCACCTGTAGCATCCAGAGTGACCTTAAGGGCAATAAATGCAACATTCTCTACCAAATCCCAAGGGTGCACCAGTGTCCAATGGGCCAGGATCTGTGTGCATGCATGCAGGCACATAGCCTTTCAGTAGCTGTCCCTTGTACGTTGCAGGGTATGTGTGATTTATTTATTTATTAGACTTATATCCTGCCGTCCCCGTTGACTCAGGCTCAGGGCGGGATATAAGTCTTTGCCACTGCCAATGATTTGCTGCCAGAAGGGGAGGCAACCCCAAAATGAAAACCAGCACCTGCAGTCTCCCATTCATGGCATAGTTTCTTCTGGTTGACAGATGATCATAGAGTCTAAAAGATACCTTCTAGTCTTCTGATTGGGGGAACTCAGCCTCCAACCCCGAGAGTCAGACTATCCCATGGCTGTTGCTGCAAAAATGGTCCCCCAACCCTTCCAAGCCACCCAACTAAGTGCTCAGGGTACCACCAGTTCTGTGAGCATAACAGACTCCACCCCCCCCCCCCCACATCCCATCTTCCAGTTGTCATCCTCCACATATCTGAAGGCTGCAGTCGTCACTGTTCTTGAGGAAACTCTGTGGCTTCTGGGAACAAACAAAGGAATGTGGTGTTTTGCCATGCAGCATCACAGTGACTGCCTGGTGTCTCTTTTTGATGTGATTCTCTCTTTGAGTCCACGTGCAACAGCGTATCTGCCCTAAGAATTGACAAGGGGTGTGTGTGTCCCACTCCTGCTCCATTCCCTGGGCTGAGCCTTAATGCATGGTGTGCAGGTTTCCCGGCGATGACCATGACCTTCCAGATGCAACAAAGGCATACAGCGCTTCTTCGAGGAAGGCTTTCATCATGTGCAGCTCTTGGACCTGGGAGTTCTGAAGACCCAAATGCACAGACAGGATCCTTTCAGCCTTCTCAACAACGGTTAGGGCTTCTGGCACGGCACGTCTAGTCAGAAAAGGAGGTAGCGTTGAGATCTCCAGGGGACAGGCAGGGAAACACTTCCCTTCTGCAGGACCCCAAAAAGGGCTATGAACACCCTTTTTAGCAGGAAAAAAGGTATTGTGGTGTTTCAAAAGGAGCCCAGGAAGCCTGCTTGTGGGGTAGAGAGGGGACATCTGAACCACAAGGCTGCTTGTGCATTTCTCAGCCGACCATGGCGGCTGCTTTCACTTTGAGAAGAGCTCAAGTCCTGTGCCCATGTGTGTAAGGCATGGACCACACCAGAGTGAGAAAAGCCTGGGCACATGGAGGTGCCTTCTATTGATTCAGGCACTTAGTCCATCGAGGTCAATGCTGTCAACTCAGACTGACAGTGTCTCCAGGCAGAGGTCTTTCTGGTCACCTATGACATCATCCTTTTAACGAGATGCCAGGGAGTGAACCTGGGACCTTCTGCATGCCAGGCAGATGTTATCCCACTAAGCCATGGCCCTTCCCCTAGAACTGTAACTGCTTTCTATTCAAACTGACAGCGGCTCTCCAGCTTCTCAAGCAGAAGCCTTTCACATCACCCACCAGTTGATCCTGCAGATGCTGGGGATTGAACCTGGGACCTTCTGCATGCTCCCTCTACACAATGTACTGAGATGTGTGTGTGTGGGGGGGAGTGCTTACCCATTAAAGAGGACTTGTGCCAACTTGAAGAGCTCCTGACCCACTTCCACGCTGGAGGGCCCATAACGGGCTTCTACGGCCTGTATGCTGCTACGCAGGTGCCCTGCTGCCGTCTGCCATTTCCCTGGCAAAGAGAAATAAATGGCTGGTCATTGTGCCAAGGGGTATACTAAAAATGGGGGGAGGGAAGGAAGAGGGTATTGTTTTTAAAACCAAAATGAAGAAGGAAAACCACTCAGACCAAATTAATAACAGACATGAAAATGTAGACTTTCAGTTGTCAAATATTAAGTATGATGCATATACGTGTGAGAGCAAACAAAACTGTTCTAGGTTTACAGATTCATGGATGGGGCTTGAACTGGTGATTGGCTAATCAGGGTTATGGACGGTGAGTTAGCACTGTCAACTCTGCAAGGCATCAGTGAAGGCCAGCAAGTCCTTCCTGGAGATCAGGAGGAAAGAGACAATAAACAGCCGATATCACCAAGTGCCGTCAAGTCACATCTGACTTATGGTGACCCCTTGTGGGGGTTTCAAGGCAAGAAATGTAGAGGTTGTTTATCATTGCCTGCCCCTGCATAGCAACTCTGGTCTTCCTTGGTGGTCTCCTATCCAAGTAATAATTGGGGCCAGCCCTGCTTAGCTTTCAAGTTTTGGCTAGTCTGGCTGCTGCTAGCATAACAATGGACTTGCATAAATGTTGCGATGCAGCTGCAGGGTTTGGGTCACCCCATCTTAGAGCACGTATCATAGAGTTGGAAGTTGTAAAGTTATCTAGGGGGAAAAAAAGGGGGTCGTAGGATGGGGAGAGTGGACAGAAGTTTTTCTCCTCATATAAGATAAGAGTTGGCTTTTATATCCCGCTTTTCTGTTACCTTAAGGAGTCTCAACGTGGCTTACAAGCCTATTCCCTTCCTCTCCCTACTACAGGTATCTTGTGAAGTAAGATGGAACTGAGAGAGTTCTCAGAGAACTGTGACTGGCCCAAGGTCACCCAGCAGGCTTTGTGTGGAGGAGTGGGGGATCAAACCCAGTTCTTCAGATCAGAGTCCACCGCTCTTAACCACTACCCTACACTGGCTCTCAAGAGTAGGTTTTTATATCCGACTTTTCTATACTCTAAAGAGTCTCAAAGTGGCTTACAATCACCTTCTCTTCCTCTCCCCACAGCAGGCACCTTGCGAGACAGGTGGGCCTGAGAGTGTTCTGAGAGAACTTGCATAAATGTTGCGACGCAGCACTTATGCAAGGTCACCCAGCTGGCTGCATGTAAAGGAGGAATAGGGAATCAACCTGGTTCTCCAGATTAGAGTCCACCGCTCTTAACCACTACACCATGCTGGCTCATATAACAGTAGAAACCTAAGGTGCCCCATGAAACTGAGTGGTCTGATCTAGCATAGTTGTGGGTTTTTTTTAATAATCCGAGATGTATTTAAAGCTGGCTTGGAAGGCAGAATATACTCAGAACCTGCCATGTTAAGCTCTAGTCCAACATTTACCCAGGGCCGCGTATGCTTTTGCCAAGTGATCCTCTATCTCGCCCACCATCAAGTGCTCTGGACAGAGGAATCTTTGAGCTTCTGACCTGCATCTCAGCAGCAGCTTCAGTGATTGATCTGCCAATGCAACAAACACAAAGTCAATGTCCGTCCCAGACACTGCTCCCCATTCCGCTGCAACAGGGACAGTGAAGCTGGGTTCCATTTCAGCTCCTTCCTCTCCATCACCAAGAGTCTTTGCTCTCCATTCGTGCACAGAAGTCCAGTAGGTGAATTCTTCATTTAGAGATGATACAAACAAGGCTGAATATGATGCAGCTTACTGGACCACTACACATGTCAGCGTAGCAGACACTGGAGTTCACTGGAACTCTTAGAAAAAGGAGCAAAGTTGAGGTATATGTAGAGTGCATGCTGGGTTATGCATCAGAAAGATTGTCTGAATTCATAACGCAGCACCACCCATCAAGCAGTGATCATTACGGGGTGGAAACTAGTCAAGGGGTCAAAATTACTGATCTTACTGGCCAAAATTTTTAAAAAGACTGGTCAAATACTGGCCACAAAGTCTGACAAATTACTAAACAATTTAATTTCAGCCTATTGATAAATTAGCATTTTAAAAGTGAAACTGGGACTTCATTTAAAATTATTATTATCTAGCCTCCGCCATCCCCACAGCCAGCCATTGCACACCTATTTATTGGAAAAAAATTGTATGATGATAGGACAATGTTTTCATTACTGTACAAAATTTAAGGCAGGTCATGACCAATGTTCCCAATAGAATTTCTTGTGAGCAAAAATTCTACTTTGTGAGCTACTGGCAGTAAAGTTGTGAGCTACTGCAGAAATTATTGTACTCTGGGGTCATCCTTCCTGAGCCAAGACAAAAATGTCTGAGCTGGAGGCTAAAAACCTGTGAGCTAGCTCATTCTAACTCAGAGGGAACGCTGGTCATGACTAACCCCTGCATATTGCTGACAAGGTGATGGCTGAGACAAGCCTACACTAAGGAAACCTTCACAGCAAGAGAAAGATTTGACTCAAGGGCCTTCTGGATCACAGCTGCCCTATCAAGTGCCTGGAAATGCCACTTGCCTGCCTGTTTAGCTAACCTTTAGCTTATTACTGGACAGCCTTTCATTACAGTGATGATCTATCTGTATTCAGCTTGCAAAGTCCAATACTGTCCACCAGTGCACCTCATGAAAATTCTTGTTACTCATCTAAAAGCAGGTCAACAGGGAGCAGCATCCCCAGTGACCCTTACCTGGTTGGCCCATTTCAAGCATGTCCTGGGCCGTCTTGGTCATTTGCCGGAGTTCCCACAACTGATGCTGCAAGTCGTCTTCATAGATCAGCGCTTTGCAGGCCTCACAGCACAGGAGCCTATTCTCCTCCTACAGAAGTCCACATGACGATCAGTGCCACTCATGCAACCGCGCAGCTCGTTAATGGGCTTACTTCACTGCCCACGATGCATTTGTTACATAAATATTTTGACTGAAACAGTCCACAGGATGGCTAACAAATAACAGAACAATTAAAACTGACAATTGTAAATGAAAAGAAAATTAAACAGTAGCCTAGACAATTAAAACTAAGAATGACGCTACACGGGCAGAAATATCAGTGAAACTTGCCAGTTATGTTTTTATTCAAAGGCGAAGTTTGCATTGTGGTATCTTTGAGAAGCAGTGACATGAATTTCCTTGAGGAGGATTACTGGTGCCACTATTGAGAAGGCTATGTTGCTTATTAATATGGTCGAAATGTCAGGTGTTTGATGTTCATATTTGAACATCATATGTTGGGAGGGACAGTGGCTCACTGGTAGAGCATCTGCTTGGGAAGCAGAAGGTCCCAGGTTCAATCCCTGGCATCTCCAAAAAAGGGTCCAGGCAAATAGGTGTGAAAAACCTCAGCTTGAGACCCTGGAGAGCTGCTGCCAGTCTGAGAAGACAATACTGACTTTGATGGACCAAGGGTCTGATTCAGTATAAGGCAGCTTCATATGTTCATATGTTCATATTAGTGTAAATGATCCCTTAATTATCCTGGCATTGAAATGGTCAGGATTGCAACGGTGAAAACCACCACTCTGAATTGTGCCTGAGAACAAACCGATGGCCAATAAGGGTGACTAAGAACTGGCATAATGATTCATATGGTTTATTATTCCACTTAACAACATGGCCGGACCAGAGGGATGTCCTAGATTTCTTCAAAGGCAGAGCCTTGTGATACATCACACAGTAGTTTAAGTTGTAACTAAAGAAACGTCACACTTCATCATTCTACTCTCAAAAAGGGCAAAGGTTGCAATCCAGCTGAAGCACACATTTCTAACCACTCCCTCCGGTTGCATGCACAAACTGTGGGCCTGGACAGGGAAGGCTTTCTGTCTCTCCCCGTATTAAAATATGCATTCCAAATTAACAGCTGCCTTCAGAAGGAATACTGAAAATGGTTCCAATTGGCTGGGGCCATTGTTGGTTTCTTCAGAAACCGTCTCACCGTAGCCTCTTGTACTGTCCGCAACCCACTTGGTCCCTGTTATACCATGCCTTCCCAAACTAAGGCAGTCTCATGCCTTCCCAAACTGACAGCTCCACAAAGTGGAAAGGTCATCTCCAGCCTATCTCATGCCAAAAGAAGAAGAAAAAGAAGACAGGATCTCCATGCGGAAAAGAAAAATTCTGCAAAAGAATGCAGATTTATACCCCGCCCTTCTCCCTGAATCAGAGACTCAGAGTGGCTTACAATCTCCTATATCTTCTCCCCCCACAACAGACACCCTATGAGGTAGGTGGGGCTGAGGGGGCTATCACAGCAGCTGCCTTTTCAAAGACAGCTCTGCGAGAGCTTTGGCTAACCCAAGGCCATTCCAGCGGCTGTAAGTGGAGGAGTGGGGAATGAAACCTGGTTCTCCCAGATTAGAGTTTGCACACTTAACCACTACACCAAACTGGCTCTCACAGCTCTGCTCACTCGCAGCTCTGTTCACTCTCATGTGACGTCTTAGCTGAAGCTAACAAAAGGTAACAGCACTGCTGGAGCATTAGGGTTTTGCTTTCTTTAACAGACCAGCATGATTACTTATATTTTTTTCCACTTCACAGCAACTTTTCCTTCCATCAGAGCCACTCACACTTTGCCCCCTTTGCTTTAGGCAAGGATCCTAAGAGACCTGGGTGTGAATCTCCACTTCTGCCACAGAAGCTCACTGGGTTACTATGGTCTCTTTGCAAACTCTCTGCCACGGCTACATCACAGGGGTTTTGTTGTGGGAAACTGGAGGAGGGGAAAACAATATTCTAAGCTGCTTTGAGCCCCAATTGGGCAGAAAAGCGGAATACAAATAAATAAATGCAAAGCACAATGCATATGAAGTAGCAAGGTGAGCCTGCAGGGGAAACAACTGTACTCTTGTAAAGCTGATGAATAGTATATTTATTACTAATGCATTTGCCAAATCTTCACATTCTGCAAAAATTGATGGCATTCTGAGAGAACGGACCAAAGGGGGTGTGTGTCCAAAGAAATACCAGCCAAGCTGCAATTCCTCAGCAAGGTTCCAGGAAGATATAATTTGACTTTTACCTGCAGTGGTGCCTGGCAGGTAGGGCAACGGAAGATACTGTATTTCAATACTCCCCTTCCGGAACTGGATTCCAGCTCACTCAGGCAGGCCTGGCACTGACAATCGAAGAAATACTGTGCAAGGAGCTTTCTGCGTCTTTCAGCAGCCCCCATTCTGGACTTGTGAGGTCCTGCCACAAGAGAACAACAATAACACAAAAGGCCAAAGGACATTACAGAGCCAAGAGGAGCAGCAACTCAAAAGGTACAAACTGGTTGACTGTTTCTCTGTTTTAATTTTTGTAAATTATTTAATGCATTTCACTATTTATTAAGCCGATTGTTGAATTTTATGTTGTGAGCCGCCCTGAGCCCGCCTCAGTGGGGAGGGCGGGATATAAATCGAATAAGTAAATAAATAAATACTTATGTAGACATCTCAAAACAGGTTGTTGTTTTCTGTCCTCCCAGTTTCCTCCTATCTTTGTTGCATAAGACACTGTCATGGATTAGGAACTTCAATGCTTTTTCAGTTGCCCACTACAATTTAGGAGGGATGTCCACTTTATTAAAAAAAAAAGTGCAATTTAATCAACATGTTTTAAATTGAAGAATAAAGTTTGAGTCCAGTGGCACCTTTAAGGGCAGCAGAGTTTAATTCTGAGTATAAGCTTTTGTGTGCATGCACAAAATTATATAATATAATAATAATAATATTTTTTATTTATATCCCGCCCTCCCCGCAAAAGCAGGCTCAGGGCGGCTCACAACACGTAAATACAATGTACAGTAAAACCATATACAATAGTTACAATTTCAATTATAAAATCATCCTTAAAATCATTAAAACGTATTAAGATTAACATTATGGTGTTATAGTTAAGATCTTCCATAAAATTCAGTGACTAAAACGTAAAACATATCCAGCAGGACTTTCTTGGCTCGGTATTAAGTGAAGGCTATTTTAAAGAGGTGGGTCTTGCAGGACCTGCGGAATTGGTCTAAACAGCGCAGGGCCCGTACCTCCTCCGGGAGTTGGTTCCACAGTAGGGGAGCTGCTATGGAGAAGGCCCGATCCCGGGTGGTCTTCAATCTGGCCTCCCTTGGCCCAGGGATATTCAGCTGGTTCTTTCCAGCTGACCTCAGCGCTCTCTGGGGTTCATACGGGGAAAGACAGTCCCTCAAGTAGACAGGCTTTAAAGGTAATAACCATATAGGGCTTTAAAGGTAATAACCAGCACCTTGTAATGAACTCGGTACACCACGGTACATACGTTGAATAAAACTGTGTTGGTCTTAAAAGTGCCAGTAGACTCAAACTTTGTCCTGTTGCTTCAGACCAACACACCTGAATCTATTTCAAACTTAAGTTTCTTATGTTCTTATTAAAAGGGAATTAGATAGGTTAATGGGGGATAAGTCTATCAATGGCTACTAGCCATGATAACTGAGGGCAACCTCAGAGGCACTAAAGTTCTGAATCCCAGAGCCAGGAGGCAACATCAGGGGAAGACCTCACCCTCTATGTTCTGCAAACTGTTTGGGGGCACTGTGTGAGACAGGATGTTGGACTAGACAGACCATTGGTCTGATCCAGCAGGGCTCTTCTTACATTCTTAAATGCTATGAAATAGCTCTGGGAATGTCAGATTGCAACACCACACATACCAGTCCATTAGCATTGTGCTGGGATGGCTTCTGTTGTATCCTTTTCAGGGAGAATGGTGGGATAACAAACAAGCACACACATGAAGTTGCCTTACACTGAGTCAGACCACTGGTCCATCAAAATGAATATTATCTTCTACTGGCAGTAGTTCTCAGGTATAGGCCTTTCATACCATCTACACTCTGGTTCTTTTAATTGGAGATGCCAGAGATTGAACCTGGGACCTTCTGCATGCCAAACAGATGCTCTACCACTCGTTCAACTAAACTGGTTCATGCAAAATCCAAAACCAAGAACAAAATCCATGTATTACCAAATTGAACATGATGAGCTCATATCTAGAGCTAGTATGCAAATAAGTTCCTACTGGGCTTTTTCTACAAAAACTCCCTGATCTAAGCTTTGTTATCTGCTAAAGGAAGGCGCTTCCAAAACAGTGGAACAGAAGTTTCCTGCCTTGTGCCTTCCCACCGTAGTCCAAGGATCTCCCCAAAATGCTGTTCCTGGAGAACAAGGGACCCTCAGGAATGGCAGGAGAGGCAAACTGGGGGTCTGCAGCAGGAATTTAAACCACCCTTTCTGTTAACAGAAAATTTACTCTGGATACAACCTGAAATTTTGCGCACACTCTTAGTTTTGGTCTGCACTTGCCTATGGCTGGGGTGGGGGAATTGATTGCCTAGAAATATGGTACTGATAACTACTTAAACACTTTTATCCCACTTTTCGATTTAGTTGGGCTCTTCTATTGGCTTGAAACTAAGATAATAAATTATAGAAGGATATAAATCATGAAAGAGTGCTGGAAGGAGACTGGAAAACTGTTTTCAAATTCATAAGGACTGGCTTCTACGCAGGAATTTGAAAGTAACTCCCCCCTCCCCTCCCCATTTTCTTCCAAGGCTTTCTTCAGGGCTCAGCACAGAAAATAACGGGGCCAATCCACAGAACTGAGGCCTTGTGCCCCATTTTCAGTAAAGAAGTGGGCAGGGAATTAAAGACAGTGAAAGCAGAAGCCAAAGATCTGCCCCACTGCATGCTTTGATTCTGCTCAACAGGACACAGCTCTCAAGCATTCCACTACCTGCTTCCTTCCGGAAAAGACTATGGCAGTTACTTACCGTAACAGTGGAGAATCTCTTGCCCTTTGGCGACAGGTTGCAAAGCCCTGATCTCAGCGGTGCTGCTGCTAAAAGTCACGGTGATGTTTGGGTCACAGGAATGGTTCAGTAGGCTGACCACGGGGAAGAGTGCCACAGCCAAGCGTACCTGCTTCTTGCTAGTAACCAGTTTATCTCCAGATCCTGGTGGGTGGAAGCAAGAATGGTTTCCGTGAGAGAGCCAGCAGAGCCTGCAGGCTGTTAAGAATGCCTTAGAGTAGGGTTGCCAAGTCCAATTCAAGAAATATCTGGGGACTTTGGGGGTGGAGCCAGGAGACTTTGAGGGTGGAGACAGGAGCAAAGTTGTGACAAGCACACTTGAACTCCAAAGGGCGTTAGTCATCACATATAAAGGTTCCGCACACCTTTTAAATGCCTTCCTTCCGTTAGAAATAATGAAGGATAGGGCACCTTCTTTTGGAGCTCATAGAATTGGACCCCCTGGTCCAATCCTTTTGAAACTTGAAGCGTGTTTTGAGGAGAGGCATTGGATGCTATGCTGCAAATTTGGTGCCTCTACCAAAAAAACCCCAGTCCAACCCCTCCCCCAGAGCCCCACATACCCGCGGATCAATTCTCCATTATACCCTATGGGAATTGGTCTCCATAGGGAATAATGGAGTGTCTAGGAGACATTTTCCTCCCCCCCCACCCTTTCTGATGACCCTGAAGTGGGGGAAGGGCCTCCAAACTGGGGGCTCTCTTGCCCCCACCTGGGGATTGTGCAACCAACAAAGAGCAATGTGGTTAATGGAGCAAGAAAAACAGGTTAACAAACCTCTGTAAACCAGCCTCAACAAATATACAAACTTTGATTTACTTAGTAACATACAAAAATTCTTCCAAATACTAAACAATGTAATTTCATTGAAAAGTGCATGTAACATCCACCCCTCACCCAAAGTCACTGAAAGGGCAAGTAAATGTCTGAAATTCCTTAGAAGATGGGTGCAGGTAGTAATTCCACAGGTACAATTTTCCACAGAGACCAACGCTCCTGATGAGTTCTTCTGCACAGCAAGGCACGAAGAATGATATGTGACGCGGCTGTACTTATTCCGCGTTTCGCAATTGCTTCCACGAGCTTTCAAAAAATATCATATGGTTCAAATGCTGATGCTTAGTCAGTCACTTCCATTCAGTAAAACTGACCATACTTTGTGACTTATGCACTTTTCAATGAAATGACATTGTTTAGTATTTGAAACAATTTTTGTATGTTACTTAGTAAATCAAAGTTTGTACATTTTTTGAGGCTGGCTTACCCGGAGGTTTGTTAACCTTTTCTCCTGCCCCACCTGGCAGCCCTACTTTAGAGCCATCATTAGTCCCTCCTCCCATACCTCAGCCTGCACCCACCTGTTCAAGCGAACCCAGCACTGACCTGACTTCCGCACCGTAGTGATGGCCTGTGCATTGCACCGTAGCTGCAACACATGTTTCAGCATGGCCTCCCCCAAGATCTCCAGCTCAGGAGATGCCTCAGCAGGTGTTGCTCCTTCCTGGCTCTCAGGTGGACTCTTTTCCCAAACCAGAGCTGCCAGGCTGGACTCTCCAAGTCTCTTGCACAAGGCTGCTACACTCAGGCTGCAGAGGAACAGGAATTCCGGACTATGCTTTTTAGCGTGAGACAGAAGGCTGAAGATGGCTCGGTAGGAGCTGCGGTACTGCCCTTCAGCGTCACAACCAGACACGGAGGAGGCCGAGTCCTGCTCCTTGGAAGTTGAGGCTTTGGCAGCGTTCGCCTCACCTGAGTTCTCTCCATGTGACTGCCCGGCTAAAGTACAAATCTCGGCAAAACCGGCCACCAGAATAGCTCGAAAGGCCACGTGGCAGAAAACTCCCAGCGTGAGAAGAAGTCCCCCAAGGGAGCATTCTCTCTGGTGGTAATTCTCCCATGCCAGCTGTGCACACATCTGGCTACAGTACTTGGCATAACTGCAGCCCTGGCAAGGAATGGAAGTCAGCAACTGCCTTAAGCAATGGTGGCAGTGAAGATCTTCGTTGTCAAGTGGCTCATCCATTGCTGCCTCAGCGCTGCCTTGGAGTAAGAGGCTTTCTCCTGGGAGCAGGACGCTCACAAATGCCTCCTCCCTCACTAAGACTTCCCCAGGCAGAATATCCCTGGCAGCAACCAAGTGGCGCCCTTTGCCCGGGGAGACTCTCAAGCACACTGCTGCGGAGGCACATGAAATCCTGCTGTTTTCCTCCCAGGGCTCAAGGACCTCCTGGGCACTACTGGGCATGGTGGGCTGACGGACAAAGGCGCTGTTGTCCTTGCAGGCTTTCGCTTTCAGCTGCCTGAGTTTACTGAGCAGCCCCTGGTGGCTGTCAGGAGCTGGACTTTGATCCTCAGACATTTCACTCTCCAAACCGGAGAGCACTTCAGCCCCTTCCTGGGACCTCCCTAGACAAAGGAGGCATTCCACTTTCCGCAGCAAGATCTTAGGGTGCAATCTCTGTGGGTAGCCCTCTGCCAGAGCCCTCCCAATGTCTTCCAGACACACCTGCAGAAGAAGAAAAACAATGCTGGGAAAGCCTCTCACAGTGTCCGAATGCTGTGATGTATCATGGCCTAATTATATGACGATGTGTCAGCTAAGGACAAACTCTCCCCTTTGCCTTCATTTGCTAACATTCCTGTCAGAAGAAAGTTCCACGAGGACTATTTAACACTTGCATTTTGTGGCCACCCAGACACTGTCAAGACCCCTCCAGGGCTGCATTCAGACCCAGGAATGGACTGTCTGTTCAAAGAGCAGCTGGAGGAGCTGGAACCACCGCTGGGGTTCAGGAGGTCACTGCTAGCATCACCAGACTCCACTCCACACACCCCCAGTCACGAGCCCCTGGATCCCAAGACCTCAGGCAAAGGGTCTGCTTCTGAAGCCTCTGCACCAGGAAATGCTGCTAACTCCCCATCCCCTCCGGGCACCCACTGTAAACTGCTTGCCCCCCAAGTTCTTCCCCTCAAAACCAGGAACCGCAAAGACAAGAGACCTGAAAGGAAAGAGCCTAACAACAAATAAATGCCCGCCCTGTGGCTCCTGCTGTAGCCATCAAAGGAGATCTCTGCTCTAAATTCTCTTCAGAACCAGAGCCCAACTAAGTCTTGGCATGACTGGGCAGACCTTTCAGGATGTTTAAGCCTTAGACTGAGCTGGGAGCCCTGCTGGTTCAACTAGCCTCTATGACTAGCATGAAGCCTTGACTCAGTTCCCTGGCAAGCGACCCAGTCCTTGGAGCTGCCCTGACTAGTAGATCCCAGCCACTGGCTGTTGAGTGCACCCTTGCTCCTGGGAAGCCCACGGCCAACTCCAGCCCTCTCTGCATACAGACAGAGCAGAAATCCTTAGCAGCAACGAAGGACCTTGTGCAGCAAGGATGTAAACAACACCTTCAGTTTATTCACTGGGGTTGAAGCCTCCCTTAAACTAACTCAAAGCCCAGCTTAGCCTCATCTCATCAGAGTTCAGAAGCTAAGCAAGGTTGGTCAGGGCCAGTACTCGGGTGGGAGACCACCAAGAAAGACCAATGGGGTGGGAGGCAACGGCAAATCACCTTAGCTATTCTCTTGCCTTGAAATTCCCCTGGTCCTGGGGGGAATTCGCTTACTATGAGTCAGTTGTAACTTGATGCTACACAGTTATTATTAAACAGGGTTACAAAAATCAATTGGCAAGTCACAGTAGCACCTGCACTGCCTCTCCTCCTGTTTCATTGTGAAGAGCTGTCGCTGCACAGTACTTAAGAGCTATGATTCAGTATGTGCCAAGGACAGCTGCTGCTCCCACAGCCTCATCCCTCTACCTGCAATACAGGGCGTGTGACACAGGTTTGTCCGATAAATGTTTTGCAAATATTGCAGAGGCAAGACCTGCAAGCAGGACCGGCCCTGCCACTAGACAAACTAGGCAACTGCCCAGGGCGCCAGACTTCTGGGGGCACCGGATTGGGTGCCCCCTGTGGGACTTGGTGATGTTATCAGTGCAGTAGTGGGCCCCAAAAGTTAGCCTTTCCTAGGGTGCCGGACAGTCTAGGGCCAGCCCTGCCTGCAGGTGTTGAGTAGCTCCCCCAGGCTGTCCCATGAGGGCACGTTCCTATCTGCAGGAGAGTGCCCGCCATGCAAGGCAGGCCAGGGGAGACATTATGCCTTGCTGCTGACTTTAGGAGCAGAGAGCGGACTGTGGTGTTGAAGTCTGTCAGGCTAGGCAGAAAGAGCAAGTGTATTCTTCTTTCCTGGGCAAGTGAATTCCAGCTCACCTCAAACTCGTCCAGGTGAAAAAGGGCTGCTGAGCGGTTGGCGTAACACACTGCCCTTTCTGGAGTGCTGACCTCTGTGTGGGACAACGCCTGGCAAGATCAGAAAGATGAGTCAAGCATCAGCATGGTTTGAGCAGGCAAAGAAGTCGCTGCTTGCCTCCCTCCCAATCGCAGGAATAATTCTGTTTGCCGTGAAATAATGACTGAAGAGAACCTGAACCGAACCAAACACTCAACTGCTTCCTATACTCAGCTTTGGTCTATTTTCCCATCATCTACATTAAAAGGCAGCTGATGCCTTTCAAACTACTTTCTTATTCTGCGATACAAAAGCCTTTAGCGGAAAAGAAGACTCCAGGCACTTAACAGTTCACTCGCATGACAGAAGCCACAGACATGCAGCCTGCCAGCCCAGATCCACTTCCATGCCGTGTGGGCAGCAGGTGTATGTTGAGTTACAGTTTCAGTTCTGTGCTGTGGTAGCCCCAGTTTTCTGCTTCTGTGTATGTGGAGCACAATGAGGCCAATGATGTGTAAACAGTTAGTAGGACAAAACCTGCATCCATATATGGTGAGAAGTCTCCATTTCCCTGGAATCTCCTCTTCCCTGCTCTGCTGGGAAGGCTTTTTCAGGTTATTGATATTGCATAGTAATGTTAGAATGCTCTCTGGCCACAATCTAACAGTTCCTATTAGGGCTTTTTTTTGCACAAAAAGCCCAGCAGGAACTCATTTGCATATCAGGCTATACCCCTTGATGTCTCCATTGTTTCACACAAGGCTTTTTTTGTGAGAAAAGCCCAGCAGGAACTCATTTGCATATTAGGGCACACCTCCTGCTGCCAAGCCAGCCGGAACTGCGTTCCTGTGCATTCCTGCTCAAAAAAGGCCCTGGTTCCTATGAATTCCCAGCTTTCTTTCTTTTTTACATTAAGCCTCTAGCCATGTTGGTTGCACAATAGCAATTTTTTTTTTGTACCATTTGTGGGTGCTGTGGGGAAAACAGCAGCCAAAAAGACTGATGGAAGGAAAAAGGCATCAGCATGGCAGGACTTTTGAAATATGCACTTGCCCCACCCAGACAGCTTGCTAATACACTTGGACTGTATTTCTTTCTGGAAAGATTATGCCAAACCAGGTTTGAGAGTTTCCCAAGGGCAGGGAAAGCCCGAAAACAAGATGATTACAGGACAGCGTTGTGTGGATAAACAAAAAAACCTTCTGCAGTCTGGCAGAGAACTGGGGTTGCCAGCCTCCAGGTGGGGCCTGGAGATCTCCTGCTTTTACAACTGATCTCCAGCCAGCAGAAATCAGGTCCCCTGGAAAAAATGGCTGCTTTGAAGGGTAGACTCTATAGCACTGTATCAGGCTGAAGCTTCTCCCCTCTCCAAACTCTGCCTTCTCCTGGATCCACCCCCAAAGTCTCAAGGTATTTTCCAATACAGACCTGGCAACCCTACAGAGAACCCACATGTGGATGACACTACAGAATGTTCATATGAAGCAACTGGAATGCCACTTTTGGGGGGAAAGATCTCCAAAAAGAAGGGAAACTGTAGCTACAGGGACCCTTGATTATGTGAGCACAAAACATCTGACTGTACAATGTCTGCACTGATCATACAGCCAGAAAGTAAAGGCAGCAGACTTATCTTATGGTTTTCAGAGCATGGTTGAAAGAGTATGTGCCTTAATACTTCTCTTTATCTGAAGGATTTTTTAAAATATCAGAATTTCCTAGGTTTGTTTCTTTCTTTCCTTTCTCACCTGAGCCACCTGTGGTGAGGAGGAGGGACTAACAGTGGTAATCAGTGTTCCCTCTAAGCTGAGTTAGCAAGAGGTAGCTCACAGATTTTTAACCTCCAGCTCATACATTTTTGTCTTAGCTCAGGAAAAATGGCCCTAGAGCACAATAATTGATGCATTAGCTCACAACTTTAATGCCAGCAGCTCACAAAGTAGAATTTTTGCTCACAAGACTCTGCAGCTTAGCGGGAACATTGGTGGTAATGCTTTATTTTTTTTCCTGGTCCCCTTACAGAATGCAATAGATCAACATTTCTATGCAGCATTTTTAAAAAAGTAAACTCCCTTCAAAACTCAGAAGAGGCATCGTATGCCACGGGTTCCCAAACTTTTGAAGCCTGCAGGCACATTTGGCATTCTGATGCAGCCTGGTGGGTGCGGCAACAAAATGGCTACTGCAGGAGGCGGAGCCAGCCGTGACTGCCACAACTTCACTTCAGTCACACAGTGCGGCTCCTTGTGGGAGCAGCTGCGGCGAAAGCAACATTTTAAAAAATCTGCACAGCCAATCAAATTTCCAGTAAATCAGAAGCCTTGCTGGGCAAAAGCTCTACCTGGCCCCACCCACTTCCTAAAAACAATGGGTGCCACGGCACCCAGGGGCAGCACACTGGGCTCCCTTGTCTTATATATTCCTTAAATAAAGCAAAATGAACGTGTGCCAAAACCAGATTTTGTATAACTATTATAACAGCCATTTCACATTAGGAATTCTCCTAAATTCGTTCAGATTATGCTTTTCGGGGAGGTTCTCTGTGCTAAATTCCATCTTGATGGACAAATAGCCTGGATTTTATGATGCCAGCAGAATATTCAGGCAGTACAGAATGCTGAAAATCTGCTAGCTTCAGTGTACAGCAGTGTAATAAAAGAAAAAAGCCTCTCTCTCTCTCCTCTTATCTAGATTTGGAGCTGCTCAGTTTGAAGTGCAGTAATGAGACAATCTTAGCTAAAGCACAATCCGTGCCGATACAGGGAAGCAGACAATCCATGCAAAACCAGAGTTCATCAAAGAATCTTCCAGCCGGTACCACCCCTGGTGATGGACTTGCACTATGAAGTAGCAGGAACAAAGGCATGATTAAATCAAACAATTGAAATGAATTTCAAAATTATTCAACCGTCATGGCTCCTTAGGAAGAAACTCTGTCAATTATACTTCTCTGAGGGAATGCAATACATTCACCAAATTACAGTTCCTAGGATGCTTTTGTGGAAAGCTGTGAAAGGTAAAGCACATTTAAGCTGCTTTAAATCTGTAATGTAAATTTCTCCCTAGAAGCTAAAATAACTAAACTGAGGCTATCGTGCTCTGGTCACATCATGAGAAGACAAGACTCACTGGAAAAGACTGTTACATTTACTGGTATAGTAAACCAGGAAACTGTATTAATTTAGCCAAGTGTGCTATTGACTATATGCAGCAGTTGCTGCTTTGTTCTCTATGTGCTAGCAAAGTTATAGAGTTACACAAAGCCACTTGTCAGTTTCTGGCCCTTTCTTACATGTCCAGGGAAATGTCAATTGCCACTGTGGGATCAGGAAGGAATTTTCTCCAGGCCAGTTTGGCCAGGGATCTTGGAGGTTTTTGCCATCTCCTGGGCACGGAGCAGGGGTCACTGGGGATGCTGGGAGGGAGGTAGTTGTGAATTTCCTGCATTATGCAGGGGGTTGGACTAGATGACCCTGGAGGTCCCTTACAATTTATGATTTAGCAAACTCCATTCTAGATAGGATACGTGAGAGACAAAAACAGAATCTATTTTAACTACCTGGATGAATGCAAATGGAGACTGCATCCATGGTGCCAAAGATAGAAAGCAAACATGCTCCTTCTTTGTATGTGGAAGAGAGAAAACGGAAGGAAGGAATTCCCTGAGAGTATCAGTCTACACATCAAAGGGACAGAGGCAGAAGAGTAAACAGGAAGAATTCTCACAGTTAGCCTATCTATCTATTTGACTCTCTTGTAATCCCCATTGGAGGTTCAGGTTAAGAGATAGTGTCTGGTCCTTCTCTTCCAACAAAGACAAGCTCGATTTGAGTCCAGTAGCACTTTAGAGACCAACAGGATTTTTTGGGGGAGCTTTTGAAAGTCAAAGCTTTCTTTGTCAGATACAAGCAGCAATGGAGATCCATCAGTCTGGATGAGTGTTGCAAAGAAAAGAGTCAGAATGCAGAGGTTAAAGACCAGTGTTCCCTCTAGTGGGAGCTAACTCAGATTGTTAGCCTTCAGCACACACATTTTTGTCTCAGCTCAGGAAAGATGACCCCAGAGCACAATAATTCATGCAGTAGCTCACAACTTTAATGCCAGTGGCTTAGAAAGTAGAATTTTTGCTCCCAAGACTCCACAGCTTAGAGGGAACATTGGTAAAGACAATAACACTGAGAAAAGTAGAAGACAGTAGGAAAAGACAAAGACCCAACATGAGATAGACTGACTCAAAAAAGGAAGCCATGGCCTTTCGTTTGCAAGCCCTAAGCAAGACTGTTCATGGCAGCAAATACTGGAGGTCGTTAACTCACAGGGTCACTGTAAGTCGGAAACAACTAGACATTACATAACATGCAATTACTGTGAGCAATCAGCCCAAATTAGTCTATAATGTACGAGCCTGTGGATGGAATACAGGGCAGGAAACTTGGACTAGAAGCTGGAAAAATAGTGAATGCCTGTAACTGCACAGACACAGTAGTAATTTACATCAGTTTGGCTTCCAACAAGTGCTATGCCTAGGGTTGCCAGGTCCCCCTGGTCACTGGTGGAGGATGGGGTGTAGGGTTGTCAGCTCTAGGTCGGGAAACTCCTGGGGATTTGGGGATGGAAGGAGAACAGGGACCCCAGTGGTCTATAAAGTCCATCCTCCAGAGCATCCATTTTCTCCAGGGGAACTGATTGCCATAGTCTGGAAATACACCATAATTCTGGGCAATTCCCCAGTCCCACCTCAAGGCTGGCATTCTGTCTGAAGCTTGGGCTGCAGCACCCTCATCCCACCAAGACTTTACCTTGGAATAAAGCATCCCTGCCATTTGGTACTGCTTCTTCTGAAATCTCTCATTCCCTTCTGCTTTATAGAGCAGTGCCATTCTAGGATCTTTCTTCACACAGTAGTTCCTGGCCAGGTGATGCAAATACTCTTCATCCTCAGGCCTACAGGGAAGAAACAGCAAGGGAGCGCTGAACCTGGAGAGCAGCAGATTCAGCAGAGAAGGTTCTGGGCAACATCAGCGTTCAGATCAGCTGTGTTTGTGGAAAGACTTACTGGAACAAAGAGGAGACCAGAAGAAAGCGATCCTGGAGCGTCAAGGCAGAGCACAACTTCTCCTTCATGGTGGGCCCCAGCAAAGTCCATTTCTGCTTAACGTAAGACTGCCATTTTTCCATAGGCAGGTCCATGATAAGCCAGAGAGCAAGGGAGGAATCATTCACCTGCGAGAGTATGAGTCTGGATTTGTCAGTCATTCAGAAAAGTGCAATGTGTTTGTGTAAGAGACGGGGAAGGGGGAAAGAGGTCAAGGTGATCATTTTAAAAAATATATACGTTTGGGATATTTTCAGCATGATAAGAGGGAGTGTTCCCTCTAAGCAGTGTATGTGCAGTGTTCCCTCTAAGCTCAGTTAGTATGTATTAGCTCACAGTTTTTAGCCTCTGGCTCACATAGTTTTGTCTTAGCTCAGGAAAAAAGGCCCCAGAGCAAACTAATTTATGCAGTAACTCAGAACTTTAATGCTAGTAGCTCACAAAGTAGAATTTTTGCTCACAAGACTCCATAGCTTACCGGGAGTATTGCAAATGTGTATTTCATTTTTTGCTTTAAGTGACTGTCTTGCCACAAACACAGAGACTGCATCTACATGGCACTGATTCTCCATGTTGTTTTTACTGCATCTGAAGAGGACTCTGGATGAGGAATCCTTTCTCCAGTGCTGAAGTATTCTTGGAACTGTCGGTGAGGAGCGGCAGCAATTTGCTGTTGGCTCAGCCTCTGCTGCAAAAGCCTGCACAATCCAAACCCAGAACTTTATGCTGGGATGCAGAAGGAATAACATTGATCTGAGAAGGTAGAAAGGTCCCATGGCCTCTGGGCTTCTCAGCTGTTCTAGGTGAAAAAGGCCAGCTTGGAGCCTCTCCCAGTCCCACTTCCAAGCAGGAGCGGCACACAGGGGAAGGAAGATAGCACCATGGATTGGAGCAGCAGTGTAAGTTGCTCTGTGGGAAATCAGTGCTCCCAAGAGACAGAAATACACCGTTGGGAATCAAAACTGGTTCAAGTGAGTGGAAACACTTTCCTAGGCAGGAGGGAGCACTGGATGCAGAACTGGTCTGTTTTCCCCCAGAGGAGCAGCAGCAGGCAGCTAGTTGGCTGTGCCCATCCCCCAAGGCTTCTTTGGGCTATTATTCCTTCATCACCCAAGAACTGCAAAGCAACAGAGTGGAAATGAAGGCAAGTGCCAACCTAGGCAGCAACATCTCCTGGCTGTCTTGTGCAGATGAGAAAGGGCTGTTGGCCAGAAGAGCAAGAAATAATGAGGCAAATTAGGAAGGGATGGCCTGCTGCACTTTCCTAGTTTACCTCCTTTAGAGCCTCTGTTCTTGTCACTCATGCTACCAAAGGGGTTTTTGCCAGCTTTTTCTTTAAAAAAAAAAAAAGGTAATTGCTCGTATTATACTATGTATTACTACATAATACATATAACATAGCAGGGGTGGCCAAACTTGCTTAACATAAGAGTAACATAGAATAAATGTCAAATGTTGGAGAGCTGCAAGACAGGAAGAGAGGAAAACTGATGGGGAGGGAGAGGTGGAAAGCAACTTTAAATGCATTCTCCAAGCCTCCAGCTGGCTTGGAGAAGTGATTTAAAGAGAGAAATGCCTTCTTCTCCAAGCCAGCCGATGGGGCAGTGGTGGCTTCAAGAGCCACACAATGTGTGAAAGTCACATATGGCTCCCAAGCCACAATTTGGCCACCCCTTTTATATACATTAAGAGCCCCGTGGCGCAGTGTTAAAGCTGCAGTACTGCAGTCCTAAGCTCTGCTCACAACCTGAGTTCAATCCCCAGTGGAAGCTGGGTTTTCAGGTAGCCAGCTCAAGGTCGACTCAACCTTCCATCCTTCCGAGGTCGGTAAAATGAGTACCCAGCTTGCTGGGGGGGGGGGGGGGAGTGTAGATGACTGGGGAAGGCAATGGCAAACCACCCCGTAAAAAGTCTGCCGTGAAAACGTTGTGAAAGCAACGTCACCCCAGAGTCGGAAACAAATGGTGCTTGCACAGGGGACCTTTCCGTTCTTTATATACATTATTATGCCATGTAATGCTTTGTATTATTACATAGCAGGGACGGCCAATCTTGCTTAACATAAGAACCATATTGATGTTTGAGAGCTGCAAGACAAGAAGGAAGGGAGAAAGGAAAGCAAATAGATAGGGTTAGGTGGAAAGAAAGCAACTTTAAATGCATTCTCCAAACCGCTGGCTGGCTTGGCAAAGTTAAAGAAACATGCCTTTTCCAAGCTGGCCGATGGGGTGCTGGCGGTTTCGAGAGCCAGCCATACAATATGTGTGAAAGAGCCACAGTTGGACCACCCCTGGTATATAGTAATACATTAAGAAGGCATTGCTACGGAGGGGGGGACACACAAAGACATTTCCCCCTCCCTCTATGGCATTTGCACCTTTGAGGGGGCAGCTGAGGGCCGCAAAATCCTCGAGCAGAAACCACCGTTAAGCATTATAACCAGCAGCGTTTCTGAGCATACACAAAGCTCTCCGCTCCCCTCCCCCTTTCCTCACCGAGCCGGGAAAGCGCCTTGCGCCGGCCTCGTCTGTCGGAACTGCGCATGCTCAAACCGTCCCTTAGCCCACGGATTTCCCGCCCATCTCTTCCCGCGCGCGTGACGTGACGACGGTGTTGCGCGGGGCGGGGCCTCTTGGCTGCTTGGCGCGCGGGAAAGGCCGGGGAAGGAGTTGTCGTCAGCATGGCGGTCCGCCTGAGCGAGGGGGCGATTGCGGTGAGCCTAAGGGGACGGGCAGGGGTGGGGGAGGTGTGTGTGGCCTGTCAGTGTCCGGTACGGTTCCGTGAAGGGAAAAGAGGACGTGGCCTCTCTCAGGGAAGCTTCTTCGCTTTAAAACAAAAGTCCTCCGTAAAGAGAAAAGTCGCTCGGCGTGAAGAAGGCCCCTCTTGCCTCACGGCGGATGTAGCATGACGGGGCAGTCCAGAATTAGCGCCTCCAGTCAGTCTTCAGCGGGGTCCTGCACCCCGTTCGCGCTTTATTCTGTTGCCCCAGGCCTGACGTGGAGGGAAAAGTTCGGATTTTGCTGCTTTATTGCTTGTCGTAATAGTATTGCCCAGAGCTTTGGGTCTGCATGATGCTCAGTGGCCGCTCCCCACAGGTTCCTGCTTCCACATAATATATGTAGATTATATGTATATTATGCATATACATACGTACATACATATATACATACATACACACACACACTGTGGTTAATAGCCACTGATGGACTTCTGCTCCATATTTTTTATCTAACCCCCTCTTGAAGCTGGCTATGCTTGTAGCCGCCGCTGCCTGTGGCAGTGAATTCCACATGCGGTGGGAGTGAAGAGTTCCGGGGTGTTTGCATCTACCTGTTGCAAAAAACCTAAGGCAGGGATGGCCAGACTCGCTTAACATCAGAGGCACACAGGGACGGTGGCTCAGTGGTAGAGCATCTGCTTGGGAAGCAGAAGGTCCCAGGTTCAATCCCCGGCATCTCCACTAAAAAAGGGTCCAGGCAAATAGGTGTGAAAAACCTCAGCTTGAGACCCCGGAGAGCCGCTGCCAGTCTGAGAAGACAGTACTGACTTTGATGGACCAAGGGTCTGATTCAGTATAAGGCAGCTTCATATGTTCACAGATGTCAGATGTTTGAGAACCGGAAGACATGGACATCAGGTGTTTGAGAGCGGGAAGGAAGGAAAGCAAATAGATAGGATGAGAGAGGGGGAAATAAAGCAACTTTAATTTTAAATGCCTTCTCCAAGCCGCTGGCTTGGAGATGTGGTTTAAAGAGACAAATATCTTCTCTGGTGGGCCTTCAAGAGCCACACAATATGTGGTGAAAGAGCCACATGTGGCTCTTGAGCCACAGTTTGGCCATCCTGGCCTAGGGAGACACAAGGAAAATGGATGTTTTTAAAGGGCTGTAGATTTGTGCCTCTAGTAGTAGGTTGCTTATACCCTGCCTTTTTTTGCTGAAACCCATGGTGGATTACAAAGTGTAGTAATACATTAGAAACAGTAAAAGGCGTATAATAGATTCAGATGAGTAGCCTGTGTTGACCTGAAACAGCAGAACAAAGTTAGAGTCCGGTGGCACCTTTAAGGCCAACAAAGTTTTATTCAAGGTAGAACCTTTTGTGTGCACGCAGCCTTGTATCTGAAGAAGTGTGCATGCACACAAAAGCTTATGTATAGAATAAAACTTTGTTGGCCTTAAAGGTGCCACTGGACTTTAACTTTGTTCAGATGTATAATTAACATTGAATCCAGACAAAACAAAGACCACGCTGACTGGGAAGGCTAATAGTCTAGAGCAGGGTTGGCCAAACTGTGGCTTGGAAGCCACATGTGGCTCTTTCATACACATTGTATGGCTCTCAAAGCCTCCACTGCCTCGTTGGCCAGCATGGAGAAGGCATTTGTCTCTTTAAATCACTTTGCCAAGCCAGCCAGCAGCTTGGAGAATGCATTTAAAGTTGCTTTCTTTCCACCCTTCTCTCTTCCATCCTGCGGCTCTCAAATATCTGACATTCATATCTTGCAGCTCCCAAACATCTGGCATTTATTCTATGTGGCTCTTACGTTAAGCAAGTTTGGCCTCCCCTGTACTAGAGGGACTGAATGCATTGGTCCTAGATGGAGTGGTGTTGGCTTTTTCAGAGCAGGTTTAAGGGGCTGGAGGTGCTCAGGGACCCTGCCTTGCTGTTTGAGAAGCAGGTTGACATGATGGCCAGAAGGGAGCGCCTTCTATCAGCAGCATCTGATTCACCAGCTCTCATTTTACCTAGATTGAGTTGATCTGGCCACACTAATCCATGTTTCTTAACCTCATGGTTTCACTACTGCAGCATGCTCTAAGTGGCCTTGACCAGGGGTCCCCAGCCCCCGGGCCATGGACCAGTACTGGCTCATGGCCTGTTAGCAACCAGACCGTGAGTTGTATAATTATTTCATTATATATTACAATGTAGTAATAATAAGACATTGGATTTATATTCTGCCTTCCACTCCGAATTTCAGAGTCTCAGAGCGGCTCACAATCTCCTTTACCTTCCTCCCCACCCCACAACAGACACCCTACGAGGTAAGTGGGGCTGAGAGAGCTCTCCCCAGAAGCTGTCCTTTCAAGGACAAGCTCTGTGAGAGGTCTCTGTGACTGATCCAAGACCATTCCAGCAGCTACAAGCGGGGGAGGGGGGAATCAAACCTGGTTCTCCCAGATGAGAGTCCGCACACTTAACCATCATACCAAATAAAGTGCACAATTGTATCATCCTGAAACCATCGCCTGCCCCCCCTCCGGTCTGTGGAAAAATTCTCTTCCGCAAAACCAGTCCCTGGTGCCAGAAAGGTTGGGGACCACTGCCCGTGACGATTTGGAAACTACAACTAATCCAGAATGTAGCAGCGTGACTGCTGTCAGGGGCTAGCTGCTGGGCATATACATTGCCCATTTGGAAACAGCTACATTGGCTGCCAGTCTGTTTCTGAGTTCAGTTCAAGGTGCTGCTTATGACCTTGAAGCCCTTCCTGTCCTGGGATCCTATATTTGAAGGACCATCTCTTCCCATATGTTCCTGGGCATCAGCTATGGTTGTCAAGACATACATCTGTTGGCTAGCTCACTGCTTAGGGTGGTCCATCAGACATCATCCAGAGCCTGGGTCTTTTCCATCGTGGCTTTGGCTCTGTGGAATGGGCCCCCTGAAGAGGTGAGGGTAGCCCCTCCCTGAATATCTTCAGAAGATGCTGCAAAGCCCTTCTTGTCTGCCAGGGCTTTTGAGGAGATGTCACAAGACTCCTGCTTGTTTTTAAAATGAAAACTGGATTCTACTTTAAAAAAAAAAATCTCAGAACTTTCATGCTGCAGTGTGACATTCTTTGCTCAAACAAATCAACCAACTTTATCTCTTTCTCTCCCCCCCCTTTACAGGCCATTATGCAAGGAGAGAATTTTGGGAATCCCATCTTGCAACTTATTGTGAGTATTTATTTATTTGTTAGTTCAGTTAGTACCTGCCCTCCCCACCAAGGCAGGCTTAGGGTGACTTACAAGAGCTGAACTGGCATAAAGGTAAAGGTAGTCCCCTGTGCAAGCACCAGTCGTTTTTGACTCTGGGGTGATGTTGCTTTCACAACGTTTTCATGGCAGACTTTTTACGGGGTGGTTTGCCATTGCCTTCCCCGGTCATCTACTTTCCCCCCTAGCAATCTGGATACTCATTTTACCGACCTCAGAAGGATGGAAGGCTGAGTCAACCTTGAGCCGGCTACCTGAACCAGCTCTCGCTGGGATCGAACTCAGGTCGTGAGCAGAGGGCTCCGACTGCAGTACTGCAGCTTTACCACTCTGCGCCATGGGGTTTATTGTTTACCATACATAGTTTACCATAAAACAATTCAAAACAATTTAAAACAGTAAAAACATCATAAAGTGCTTTACGTGCAATGGCGAAATGCAGCAGTCCATGGTCGCCCATTACAGATAGGAGATCCAGTCAGTATTACCTGTTGCTGGTTTTTTGTCTCTCATTGCTTGGTAGTAGAAGAGGGACAAGTCTTAAGGTATAAGCCCACAATGTTGTCAGGTGGTGATCTGGGAGGAATCTTCAGTGAGCAGAGGGAGCTTTAAGAAGGCATACATATGACCAGGCATTTGTGCCTGAATATAAAATGTTGTTTTTCCTTCTGTGATGATAAGTAAGCTCTCCTTATTACACAGATTCCTGAAGTGTTCTTTGGAATTTTAGCTCAGAATGTCTGTTTTCTCCCTAGACCATCCGTGCTATTGCAACTGGAAATGGCTTGCCACGTTACCGAATGCTCATGAGTGATGGAGTGAACATACTTTCTTGTAAGCATTACTGTAAACATATTACAGGCATAGAGAGCCAGTTTGGTGTTGTGGTTAAGTGCGCAGACTTGCTTTTTCCGGCTCCAGCTGTCGTTAGATAAGCCACAATGGGTGCTTACAAGTACATCCAAGAGCTATGGAGGAAGAAACAGTCAGATGTGATGCGTTTCCTCTTGCGTGTCCGATGTTGGCAGTATCGCCAGTTGTCTGCCCTCCATCGAGCTCCACGACCTACCAGGCCAGACAAAGCTAGAAGACTGGGATATAAGGCTAAACAAGGTTACGTCATCTACCGCATTCGTGTTCGCCGTGGTGGCCGTAAACGTCCAGTGCCTAAAGGTGCTACATATGGTAAACTTGTGCATCATGGTGTCAATCAGCTGAAATTTGCCCGGAGTTTGCAGTCTGTAGCAGAAGAGCGTGCAGGTCGCCACTGTGGAGCTTTAAGAGTATTGAATTCCTACTGGGTGGGTGAAGACTCCACATACAAATTCTTTGAGGTCATTCTGATTGACCCCTTCCACAAGGCTATCAGGCGCAATCCTGACACCCAATGGATCACCAAGCCAGTCCACAAGCACAGAGAGATGCGTGGGTTGACCTCCGCTGGCAGAAAGAGCCGTGGCCTTGGAAAAGGTCACAAGTTCCATCATACCATTGGTGGTTCTCTGAGACGACGCAACACCTTGCAGCTTCACCGTTATCGCTGAGTCTTTTATTTGTAAATTTCCTGTTCTAATAAAGCTGTCCAGAGGCTTTACATTTAAAAAAAAAAAAAGTGCGCAGACTTATCTGGGAGAACTGGGTTTGCTTCCCCACTCCTACTTACAGCTACTGGAATGGCCTTGGGTCAGCCACAGCTCTCGCAGTTGTCCTTGAAAGGGCAGCTGCTGTAAAAGCTCTCTCAGCCCCACCTACACAGGTGTCTGTTGTGGGGGTGGGGGGTGGTAAAGGAGATTGTGACCACTCTGAAATTTAGAATATAGGGCGGGATATAAATCCAATATCATCTTAAATACTATCAGAAGCACTTTTTGGAGATCAGCAGTGATTGTAGAAGAGGGGGAAATGATGTAGCTCGCTGGTAGATACGATTGATATTGTTGCCCAGAGTACCTTTCTGGAATGTCTTGCAGGCTTGGTACTAAGACTACTGCTCAGCAGTGATTCTGTTCTTTCCTGGAAGAGAGATTCTGAATGGTATCACTGGAGGACTAAAGTTCTTGTTGGTATTTATTTAGTGTATATATTAATCATGTTACAATTTTTTAAAGTTTTCAGAATAATTGGCAACATGGAACAATCTGTTATTACTCCCAGTGTTCCCTGTATTTGAGAGCAAGTAGGTTTATAAATAATGGCTTGTGCAGGATTGGATGGCTGTTGTGCAGACAGGGAGAACTTGCTCTTCAAGCTTCCAAACAAACAGCCTGCAGCCTTTCCTTGGCAGCCTCAGATGGAATAAATATGTACTGTAGAATTCCTCAGAGTTTCAGCCTGTTCCCCATGATATTTAACATCTGTGTAAAGCTAGGTGGTGTCATCAGGAGGCATGGACTGTGGGGCCATCAGTATGTTGATGACACCCCTCCCCTGGATCTCCTTTTCATCTCAGCTAGTATCGAGACAGTAAAGAACTGAATGAGGATAAATCAATTGGAGCACAGTGTAGAATACAGGTGATGTTGGTGGGCAGATCAAGACCCTGTCAGTGGAAGGAGGAGTTGGAGTTGAAGTTTATGTTCTTCCTGAAAATAATATTGAAGAAGATGATGATATTGGATTTATATCCCACCCTGTACTCAGTCTCAGAGCGGTCACAATCTCCTTTACCTCCCCCCCCCCACGAGAGCTATGGCTGACCCAAGGCCATTCCAGCAGCTGCAGGAGTGGGGAATCAAACCAGGTTCTCCCAGATAAGAGTCCATGCACTTAACCACTACACCAAACTGGCTTCTGCTGGATCCTGCATTGCTTTTGGCAGAAATTGACCAAGTGTGCTCTTTACCAGCATAAATAATTTGCTAGCTGCACCCATTATTAGAAAAGAATGACTTGCTACCACCCTCTGTGCCTTTGTGATTGCAGTATTCTTTCTGCATGGCACTTCCTGAACATGTATATGGATCCAAAACTATATGTTTGTTCGACCTAGCTCCTGGAACGTCTAAAATTTGCATAGAGTTGCAATAATAATCACAGCTTTCAGCTGTGAGACTTACTTGAATGATGAAAACTGATGTGATCTTTCCATAGTTACTGCTTATGCTTCAAATGAAGGCCAGTTCCCCCCCTCTCCCCCCCATATAGTTTCACAGCTAATGATTTTTGTGAAAGCAGCATAATCTTAGAGGGTAATTTCTGAGCAGTCCTGGGTAGTGCCACCGAAAAATCATTGTGGAGCAGTCCCACACCCTCAATAAAGGAAAGCAAGGTGATCTATCAAACTAATCACCACTGTACTTGTCAGTTAGAATTGAAAGATGATATATCTTGATTATCTCATGCATGATCTCTGCTTGATGAAATATGGCTTTTTCCTGAAAACTTATCATATATGGCCTTTTTCCAGTTCTGCCCCTTTGACCTTTCCATGTCCGTTCTGAGCATTTTCCCCTGCTTCTGTTTTGTTGTGCAGCTTTCATGCTGGCAACGCAGCTGAACTCTCTTGTTGACCAGGGACGCTTGGCTGCACATGCCATCTGCAAGATCAACCGGTTTATCGTTAACGTCTTGAAGGATGGAAGGTAATTGATTGTTCTGCAGTGTGTTCACACTGCTTTTTAGAAGTTGTCACATGACTCATGACTGTAATTTAATCCAGTTTCCTACAGATGGCCCTTTGGGACTGCGGCTGGAAATGTTTTTTCTTCCCTTGTAGATGCAGTGGTGGGGCATGGAGTGGTCTGGGATGAAGGTACTTTCCTCAGATTTCTCTTCTAGGCTTTTACAACCCTAGGATTTTTCCTACCTGTTATCTTAAGAATTTTCCTATCTTGAAGTTGAATCAGGCAGACTGGTGAGATGACACAAGCTGTTAGGTAGAGATTCTATGTCAGTTTCTTTCCTTGATTCATTTGATCAAGCTATTAGAGGGGAATGGGCCATTCTTGTTGTTGTTCAGTTGCACAGTCGAGTCTGACTCTTTGCAACCCCATGGACAAAGTCACACCAGGCCCTCCTGTCTTCCACCATCCTCCTTCCACCATCGGAGGATGGTGGGCCATTCCAGATGGTGGTAAAAACATGGTGACTGTATCAAAAGAAGAACTGTTCTCTAACCTTCTAATACTGTGGATGTTCTTAAAATGCTGTTAGTGGATGCCTTAATCCTAGGGGCCATTTTCCCAGAGGATGGTGCTAATGCCTTAAAAAAATAAAAGGAATGAATTATCTCTGAAACAAGCACATAAAGTAGGTATGACAAGAACACAAACATTTGCTTCAAGCATACAGCTCACTTGAAATGTCCTTTTTGTCTTCTGTTTGGGGAAAGAAAGTTTCTAAGTCAGTTTAAGGCTAAACTCTTCTGAGCATATGAAATTCAGAACCCCCAGCTTTCACACATTCTACCAGCTGCTACTTCAGCTGGCTGTTCCTCAGCTGCTTCCTTAGAGGAAATTTTTAGGGTGGCTACCTGGGAATTGGCCTCATTCCTGTGGCGCAGAGTGTTAAAGCTGCAGTCCTAAGCTCTGCTCATGACCTGAGTTTGGTCCCCGGCGGAAGCTGGGTTTTCAGGTAGCCTGCTTGAGGTTGACAGCCTTCCATCGTTCCGAGGTCGGTAAAATGAGTACCCAGCTTGCTGGGGGGAAAGTGTAATGACCAGGGAAGGCAATGACAAACCAGCCCGTAAAAAGTCTGCCGTGAAAATGTGAAGGCAATGTCACCCCAGAGTCGGAAACGACTGGTGCTTGCACAGGGGACCTTTCCTTTCCTTCCTTTGTGAAGCACTGCAAGGTGGGTTCTTATGTGCTGAAGTTGCTTTTGGTAGACATCTGCCCCAGTGGTCCCCTAATAACTCCTACTCAGGATGGCACAGCTCTTCATCATTCATCTTAAGCGTACCTTCCTCAACTACTGGCCAATGAAACGTTGAACTCAGTGTGAGGGTTTTTTCTCTCAGTGCACTGGAAAGCATTTTTTGCCATTTAACTGTGAATTTGGCATTATAGGATTTAAGACATATTACAAATACATCTTTGGTGCCTTTCTGCATTGTATTTCTTATGGTTCAGTAACCTTTGTCAGTGTTTTATCTGCTGTTAACACTTCTGTTAAAATTCTACTACATTAATATCTTTAGTAAGTACACTTTCCCCCCTCAATGTTGCTACTGTGGTAGCTTTGTAAGCCATGAACTGGGAGTCTACCTCCAATTGGTTCTGTAAGTTTTCATAAATAATTTGTATAAGCCTTTTCTGTGGAGTGAAGAGGGGGCATAGCCCTTTCACTGATACCCTCCAGTCCACTGATGAGGAGAGTCTAATGTTTCATTCTGTCTGAACTGGAAGATGAAATGCCCATGTTATCAAAGTAAAGTCATATTTATAATTAGAATGCTGAACCAGTTGCAGAGATTGTGCGGTGGTTCCTACACATAAAGTAAGTGCAGAAGGTCACACAAATGGATTCTGGTCCCACTGGTGGACCTCCTGATGGCACTTGGGTTTTTTGGCCACTATGTGACATAGAGTGTTGGATTGGATGGGCCATTGGCCTGATCCAACATGGCTTCTCTTATGTTCTTATGTTCAGTGCTTGAGACCTGGATTGCCATTCCCTTACTTCCCTGTATTGAGCCATAATAAAGGCATGGACTACCGTGCTATGTGATGACTGACCAAGTTGTTTTCCAGGTAGTGTTTTCTTTACAAGGAAAAGCAGGCTTTCATAAGCAGATCCTTTCAGGTTTAAGAGATTAAACTATGTGTTAAGTTTAGGTTTTGTTGTAAATCAGCTTATTTTAAAAAAGGAATCTTAGACCCAGAACTTTAAAAAATGATTTCTCTTTAACATCTTGATTTTTAAAAAATGCAGCTATTTGTGTCCACTCTAGGTTAGCAATCTCAGTTGTGTTTCCTGCTTGAAGCACAGCATATTCTAGATTCAGAAACCTTTTAAGGATCATCCCTTAGCCACTGACTTTGTGACAATTAGCCTTGAAGTAATTGAGGTTGTAGAAACCAGGGCAATATGTCCCTGGAGACATATATTTCCTCCTCTTGTCCCATATTCTCAAAGAAGTTCCAGGAGCTATATCATTATGAACTAATGAGTATCATTTTTTAATTTTGTTTGCCATAAGATATCTTCTAATAAAGTGGGAATAATTGCTGCTGATATGTTTGATCCCAAAAGAGGGTAGAACTGTCCCCCCCATGTTATTGTTTGAGACCATTGTGATAAAGTATAGTAAAGATATGTTTGGAATTGCTGTCTCCTTCCCTGCTTCTGATGTTTTTCTTTGTAATGTTTCAGCCTGGACTTGAAGATTCAAATTATTCCAAGTAAAGTTTAAACTAACTCTTCATTAATTTTGCAAGTTCAGTAATTTTTAGTGGGAGAGCCTGGAAGCTTGCATCTTAAATGCAGAAAGAAGTGTAACTAAATATTTCAAAGCAGTGATTGTGAGAAGTAACACTGAAAGCCACAGTGAGGCTGTTTGTAACCCTAAATTGTTGACTGTTTTGCCATGCATCCTTGATTCTTTTGCTAAAATGTTCTCTCAAGAAATTATACTGGTGAGACCATTTTATCCAGTTCATTCTCTGCCATACCCTAATTCTACATATTACAGCTGTGTGTGACTAAATTAACATGAAGAGGAAGGGTCTATAGTACCAGTACGTATTCCAGATAGACACCAGTGTTCCAAAAATCAGAAAATATGTATAAGCACAGATTAAACCACAAAATCTATACCAACATTAAACTATTTGGGCTATAGCAGTTAGCTGGGGATGTGAAATTGTCATAGTAATGCAGATGCAGAAAATTAGGGGAGATAATTATTTGTTGCAACTGCAGATTAATCAGACGCTAATGAAATTTTTAAAAATATCCTGCAAAATGCTGACAGGATAATCAAAGGAATTATTTCACAATTGTACGGTATTTTGTTTGAAGAATCACAAGAACAAAGGCACTCTATATGGAAAAGTGGTTAAACTTGGAAATAGGATGGGAGGATTGGCAGACAATTTGCTCAGATTTTTCCAGTTCTTTTAAATTTCTCAATTTTTGGTATGTAACTCTCCAAGTAAGAGAGAGGTATTATTGTGGTCAGGCATTATGTTGGAAATGGTGTTCCAGAGTAGGTACATATTTTGTGTCTGGTAAACCAACATCAAAATGGAAAAATTTTGGAGAGCGATTCATATTAATATTAAAAGGATTATTGGCTGTGATTTGTGTTTTAATCCAGTGACTATGCTGTTTGGATACATATGTGATGGAGGTATGACCTATGCTTATAGAAACATAATCAAGAATTTAATAGCAATTGTTTATCTTAACAATTGCGGTGGAAGAAACCAGTACCCCCAGCTGAGCATGAATGGGCCCAGCATGTTTGGGATCTTAGAGTTATTAACAGACTGTCACATGACATAAGGACTCTGTAGGGGAGACAAAAAAGCGGGGGTCATTTCATGGGGGGATTGATGGCTTGTAAGCAGAAAAGCCTCTAAATTGGGGAAAACTCAACAAATAGAAGACAACATGTTATAACTAATGTTATAACAATTATGCTAGTTTATTATATGAACAGGCAACTAAATAGACAGGACTAGGGTTGCAAGCTGCAGCTATCCTCTCCCTAGAAGGAATTGGGTGGGAACAGGAGCTCTGGTGCATGATGTCACTTTTGACAAAAAACAAACAAACCTGGAAGTGACTTCATTATATCAGGGACGCATTCTACAATTCACCCAAAGGCTACATGGTTAAACCATAGAATTTTGGACATATCCTAGAGCAGGGGTCCTCAAACTTTTTAAATAGGGGGCCAGTTCACTGTCCCTCAGACTGTTGGAGGGCCGGACTGCCGTTACTGTACAAGGCCGCGGGCCGTCACTTCTCCGTCTTCTGCATCTCTCTCCCTTCCCCACACCACACACCCCGGCCTGGGAACTCACCTCACCTCGGTATCACCTCACACTCTGTCTCCGCCGCCTCAGCCCAGTGCCGGAAGTGTGCGTTGCTAACGCGAGTTTAGGTCGAACGTCACTTCCGGTCTGATTTTGCCATAACCCGGCGGGCCGCATAAACGTCCTCAGCGGGCCGCATCTGGCCCGTGGGCCGTAGTTTGAGGACCCCTGTCCTAGAGTGTCACCTTTACATATCGATGTCATGTCCAGTTTTTTGACTCAGGTCACATGGTGCCAGCCTGTGAAGAGCAGATGGAATGGGGGTAATCCTCTGTAGCTGGAGACCTGGCACCCCAGGTCGGAGGGGTGGGAGGGAAGTGGATACAGTAGGTATAAGTTTCTTTTTAAATTGTTTCTGTTGTTAAATGAAAAATGAAGAAGTTTTTTTACAACATGCAGGCTACATCCTGAGAAGAAAACAGCATGTTCTTTGTAAAGTGCTGAAAGAATAGCAGTCTTGATAGTGCTGTTTCATCTGAAACTCTCACATACTGTGCCAGTCTGCAGGCATCACTGAAGTGCCATATTGGCTCAGTCTTTTCTACTTATGCTTGTTTGTCTTTGAACAGCTTATGCTCCCGACAGTTTATGGAGCTTTTGTTCCCATCTGTCTTCCCAAAGGTGATTGACTGAATAGAACCCAAGAGCCTGCATATTGTTTGCATTTCCAGTTCATGGGCTTTAAAAAGCGAGTAGGTGTCAATAATCAAAACTAATTTTTTTGTCTTTGCAGGAAAGTGATTATCTTGATGGATTTAGATGTTGTGAAAACTGCTGACGCAGTGGGCGGTAAAATCGGCAATCCTGTGCAATATGCTGAAGGTAAGAAGTTTGCCTCAGGTGGTTTGTGACGCTTATTCCAGAGACTTAGCTGCTACGTTGGCTTTTGAATAACGAGTCTTCCTGTTTTTATGCAAAATAAGGGTTTAATGCTTTTCAGCATCCCTCTTTGGTGTGGGGTCACTTATCAGATTTATACTCTTTCCATCTCGGTTGGTATATATTTTTGGTATATATTGGTATATATTTTTCTTTGAAATGGAGGAAGGCAAAATCTGATTGAAGTGCCCAGTGTATCCTAATTATTATTATTGATAATACAGAATGAGGCATGATTGGGAATTTCAACATTGCAATTAATGCTTTTCAGGCAACTCTCAGAACTGTGTGCAAGAGTACAATGTACTTTATTTGTAATTTGTGGGATGTGGGTATAAAGCCACAGGTAGTCCAGATTTAAAAAAAATTAAGGTATGAACAGCTGATTGGCTATGCAGGTCAGATCAAAAGCAAAGTTAAAATTCTTGTGTATATATGTATCTCCTTTCATGTGATGGAAGATATATTGTCATAGCCAATTTGATTCTGAGCCAATGTGTAATGCAAATGAGACTGTATCAGTAGTGGGAATGAAATTGGGGCATCCCAGTAAATTCTGAGGAAGGGAGCTAAATTCTGTTGATGAGATGAATATGTGCTCATGCCCTCAGCATATCATGTGTGCAAATGAGTGTGCCAGCAGTTTTCAGCAGTTTATTCTGTGTGTTTTTATTGACACAACGTATGAGAAGTAATATGTGAAATTCCTGGAAGTTTTGAAACCATTTCCGAGGGGAATGGAAATTGGGGTGGGTGGGAATTAAATATATGCAATATTTACTTTCCTATCCAACCTAAATGTATTTGATGTAGCATATGCAGTTGTTCTGTTGGGCGTATGTATGGCGTTGAAAAGCATATATATGTTCATTCACTGCAAGACAAATTGCAAGTATATTCAATACTTCAGAAACAGTTGCAAAATGCTGCACCTTATGCTACTGTACCACATATATCTTTAATGTTTACTGTCTTAGAGGTAAGGAATATACAAATTGAAGATAGAAAATAAATTCTGTAGTAAACAAAAGTGTATTGTTTAGACTGAGACTGTCATTAGAGTCACAGCAGGTAGAACTTCTAACATGTTTGGGTATTACACTACACTTCATACTATTGAAAAAATGAAATCTTTAATAATGTATTATCATTAAATGTTTATAGCAGGGGTGGCAAACGGTAGCTCTCCAGATGTTTTTTGCATGACCAATGGCTGGGGCTGATGGGAGTTGTAGGCAGAAAACATCTGGAGAGCTACCGTTGGCCATTCCTGGTTTATGGCATTTCTGGGGGGGGGGGGGTTGTGTGTGTTTGTGACTTAATAAGGCCTGCCCCCATCACCCGACTGCTGGTATTCCTTGGAGGTCTCCCATTCTAGTACTTGTCAGAGTCTACTCTGCTTAGCTTCCAAGATCTGACATTGGGCTTGCCTGGGCTATCCAGGTCAGGGCTCAGGAGTAAATAAAATGTTTTGCAAGACAAGGGTTTTCTTTGTCAAAAAGAAAACATTTTGTAGTTTCTTTTCAGTGTTTCCAGTGCTTTGTTAAATTTTCCAATTCCCACCCCAGCCCCGCCCCCAGCCCTTAACTTCTCTAGCAGGATTTACATGTTGTAATCTTCAATTTTTACAAGCACTGTTCTGTTGCAGGGCAGACAATTTCCACATAAAGCTTTGCAACTGTAGTTTAAACGTTATATTCAAACGCTCGATTGCTTTGATTTTTTTCACCCTTGGTCAAATATTTTGGATTCAAGTGCCTGCCCATTCTTTCCTTCTCCTAGTTGTTCATCCCCATCACTTGTACTTTTCTCCCTCTCCCTCAGTCCCTGCTGTGTCTCCTCTCTCCTGGCTTCTCACTGTTCCTGCTCCCCCCCCCCCCGCTCCCCCAGGGAGCTTCCTTCTGTTTGCTGCACTACTTGTCAAGTGTCATTTTATGTTTCTCTGCCATTTGAAGTTCTTTATTTTTTTCTGCGTTGCATGGATGTTGCTATTGCTATTTTTGTAGCCTGCTTATAAAAATGTTTCATATTTTTCTGCAAACCTAAGCCTTCTGTTGGATTTGCAGCAATTTATACGCTAGCCTCAGGTGGTCCTGTTTTGTTTCTTCTATGGTGTGTGAGGGAAAACATGGCTGTTAGCTATATAGATTACACTGATATTCTAGCCCAAAGGAATTTTAACTGTGTGATTAAGACTCATGAGGTTGTTGTGTGTTTTAAGTCAGGAGGGATGCCATCTTTTCTCTCGGGGTTTGCTTTTGGGAAGGGAGAAAGTTAACTCCTCAGCTGAGGGCAGTTGCTTCATTGAAATAGCTTTCCCATGTACTGTTAGACACTTTGGGAACTACCAAGTTGTTAGAACTGAACTATGCTGTAATTTAACACATTCATTTTCATTCCATTAGTTCTCTTGAAATCTTTTTACTTGTGTTTGTATGTATGCCTGGAAGTCATGGACATTCAGAGACGTGGCTTCTATTTCATAAGAACGTAAGAGAAGCCATGTTGGATCAGGCCAACGGCCCATCCAGTCCAACACTCTGTATCACACATTGGCCAGTAATTTATTTTTATACACACACACACACAGTGGCTAATAGCCACTGATGGACCTCTGCCTCTGCATCCAGGCCCTGGTATTCCTTGGAGGTTTCCCATTCAAGTACTTGCCGGGGTTGGCCCTGCTTAGCTTCTGATGAAATCAGGCTTGCCTGGACTATCCAGGGCAGGGCAGGATCTCTTGAAATATTAATCAGTTTCTTATAGTCTGTGCATATGTAGAAATGGTACAAAGACATCTTCAGAACTAGTGTACCTTATTTCTTCAGCGACTTACTTTATCTGATTCTTTGTATGTTCGCAATCTTGATAGAACTAAAATGCAATTCAGAATACAAACTATCAATGGAGAGGGTTGTCCTTGTGATGCTTAAGCCTCCCAAGTGTTCTGTAGACAAGGCTGTGCAATTCCTTGTATGATTTCCTGTTGTGACTGGAAGTGTTTTCCCCAGCCCGTGCCCTGCCTATCTCACTCCATTCTCTCCTTCCTTAAGGCCTGCTTCCTTTTGTGATGGCAAAAAGCCATATTGATTTTTAAAATTTATTTATTTGCTTTATGTACAGTCTGCTTTTCTCACTAGAAAATTACTCTAGAAAAGTCATTTAGAAGCTTTAGTAGTCTCTTTGACTCTATATAGTGCAATTAATACTTAATTCACAGATCTTAATGGTAATTAGCCCCTTTTGTGGGATCTGACCTTTGATCAATGTGAGGGAACAGGCCTGCTTTGATGTGCACCCCTCCTTGGTGTTGCCAACTCATAGAGGGGGTTACTACTTCATCCTTCCACTGCCACCACCACCTTCCCTTTTGGGGGAAGTTTCCTGCTAGGAGGGACAGGTCTCTTAGCTCCCTTTCCCAACCTGAGGCCCTGCTTCTATGTCCTACCTTACTCAGAGCTTGGCTACTATGGTGGGCAGTTACAACTTTGGGGCTCCGCTGGAGAAATAGTTGCATGCACACAGACTGCTTTCTTCCCACCCCAGGGGCCTCTCTTGCACTAGCATGTTCAAGACAGTGAGGGATCTAGGTGGTACAGAGACTGAGAACCAACCTCCAAAGTAAAAAAAAAGATTTATTGAAAAGAAAAGATTTACAAGCATCTTTAAGCACAGTACTAGATCAGCAAACAGATTTTGAAATCAAATTGGCCATAAGCACAATTCCCTTTCCTTGTTCTAGACATACTGTAACTGATGTTAAAACAGGTCAGGCACTCATAATCTTAAAAGTAAAAAGGTTCCTATCAACATCCAGAGATCTTACCTGGGAGACCGCATGGTCAGCAGATGGCTGCCTGCTCACAGACCAGAGTACAGTGTCCTCCTCAGCCAAGCATCTCAAGGAAAAAGAGGGCTATTTCTTGCAAGGATGTTTTCTTAACCTTCTGTCTCAACCCACTTTGCATCACCCCCTTCACTCCCTTGAACCAGTCTGCCCAGATCACAGGTGCATCCTGGGAGCCCTCTTGGAAGTTATTCTGGAATATCTCCAGGAATCACCTGGAGAATTCATAGCACTAAATTCCTTAGTTGGTTTTCCTACCAAGTCCATTAGCATATGTATAGATGTAATCTAGCAGGCAATTGAACTGGCTCCCTGCCACTTCCAGAGAGAAACCCTCTCCACACTTTTGAAACTCAGAGTGGGGAGGGGGAGGTTCTCAGCAACCAACAGTTTCTGATTCAGACTTAGAATTTAAATGGGATCTAAATGAGGCATTCTCTTCTCAACACACTATGAGTTATTAATGTTTTATTAAGCTAAACCTTCTAACTTGCTATACTGTAAAGCATATAATCAAGGAGAAAAGATAACCTAACATCTATGACTGTCTAACATCCTCTTGTATACAAACATGAGCTCCAATGCCAAAATCTCTTACCTCGGTCTGTTTGTTCCAAGAGGATCTCTTTTAGATGTGTTCTAACAGATCTCTAAATAAGAGTCTGAAAGGGATTGCTTTTGTAGTGGTTTTTTAAACAAAATCCAAAAAGTCATTTTGCTCAAAACCCAGACTTTTCTCTTGACTTTTTCTCTGACAGTTCCTTATGACATTATCAGGTACAAAAATTGCCTTGTGATCTACTTGATCTCATATCCTGGGCTGGTCAGATCAATCAATTGATAGTTTATTATGATCCAAGATCAGAAGTTTGGTCCAATCTTGAAACAAGGATTTGGGCTCATGGGCCTCACACTGAGCAGCAGTGAACAGGTGGGCAGGATCAGGCCAAGGAATATTTAAACAAAACCAAAGCTTTATGTAAATCACTTATTGCATCGTAGGTTAACCTGTTTGTATTCCACGCTTACCCCAGTGTTGTCCAGACCTAGCCATGTGCACATGCAGGAGACCTCCATTGACAACTGGAATGAGAACTACTCTGGCTCATCTTGGCTGAGGACAATGCCAACTGTGCCCATGTTTCAACACAGGTGCTGCTTACTTCATAGGACCCCAGTTCTCAACAAACTCTGCCTACATGCATACATAACAGTAAAAAACAAATAGGGAAACCCTGGGCTAATAGACGCAGATCTGAAGGCCACTGTTCTACATACAAACTTCGAAGGGAATATACAACGTGAAAGTGCTGAGCTGGAACTCATCAAGAAATAAAGCACTTTCTGTTATCCTAGTTTAAGCAGAGAACTGGATTTCCTCACTGTATTTGTAACAGCCCAACAGTATCTACTTTTTAGAAATGTTAGTGGACTGTTCTTAACATGTTACATTATAAAATAATGTTTTACTTTTAGAACACTTCTTTAATTAGTTTATTGCTAACCTATATTGCACTTTAGTTTTAGCTTCACCCATGAGACACTTGAACTTCAGACATCTGTTCTTACACGTGAACTGTCCAAGTCTCTTACATAGAGAACCACATGTGATTTATGAATCTTTTTTCTCGACTTCTCTGTTTCATCCTTCCCTATCTGTGATTTTCTGCATAAACATGAAGAAAATGTTGTTCATTCTTTGCATCTGAAAAAGTAGGATCTAACTCAAGAAAGCTCATGCTGGAATAAATGCTAGTCTTAGAGCTGCTGGACTTCTGTCCTGTTTTCCCAGTCACAGCCAGTGTTCTTTTTCTGGGATTTACAATAGCAGACAGAAGTTACTTCGTGAGAAGTTATTTCAGCTGTTATCAGAGTTGGTTTATGCTAGCTAAACAGATTTCTCAAGGACAGTAGGTCTGCATTAAGATACTGAGAAAGAGAAATGCCTCATCTGAGTTGTTGCAGAAAAATATAAACAGATTTAATGAGC
This sequence comes from Heteronotia binoei, assembly GCF_032191835.1. Lineage (NCBI taxonomy): Eukaryota > Metazoa > Chordata > Lepidosauria > Squamata > Gekkonidae > Heteronotia > Heteronotia binoei. Next base: position 33,785,989 of record NC_083240.1, read on the forward strand.
CATTAGTAATTTGGGCTGACTTATACCAAGTAATGATACAAGAATGCATACATCTGGCACACCATGCATGATTTTCCATTAGATCTTATCATGGGCTCATTTTTCGTATGGCAGCAGGAGATGAACATGGTAATCTAGGGCTTCATATCATTAGTGAACCAAAAGAGCTTGACCAAGAAGGTTAAGGAGCAATGAGGAAGGGCAGAAAAACGTTTGATACTTTTCAGTTTAGAAAAAAACAACAACTAAAGGAGGACATGCTGAATATTTATACCATTAGGAATGGGGCAGAGAGAGTTATCCTGGTTTAAGCAGAGAACTGGATTTCCACACTGTATTTTTTTTTTTTTAATGTCCAAAAACTTTTTTATTGAATTTAGTAAACATACAAATAAAGCAATCAATGACTGTATCTGCAATCATTCTTTGTGTATAAGCATAGCATACCAGCAGAAAACAGAATATATATATATACACAAAATACAAACAAAACAACACATACATACATTCACACATACATACATACTTGGCAGCTGAATTAAAAAATAAGTACTCTGTCCATATGTTAATTACATCAAATTAATAATGTCATAATATCTACCAGGAATACATGTACGCATCTGATCTACAGGACTAAAAGAAAATTTAAGAAATGGAAGCCACTTGTACATCAGAGAATCGTTACCTTCTGAATTATTTATATTGCATAAACTATCTGCTATCTTGTCCATAGCATAGACCTCCCAGATTTTAGCATACCAGGCTTTAACTGGAGGAATATTGGGAGATTTCCAAAATTGGGCTAACACCATTTTAGCAGAAGCTAGTAAAAGGGATATCAGGGATTTATTGAGAGAAGTAATAGAAATACCTTTCCAACAGTCAAGCAAAATGAGTTCCAATCTTAAAGGTAAACTATAGCCCGTGATATCCTTGATTTTTGCCACAATTACTGCCCAAAACGACTGCACCCTCGGGCAAGACCACCAGCAGTGTATAAATGTGCCCACCTCTCCACAATTTTTCCAACATTTGGAGGATTGATTTATCGCCATATGGCTTAATCTCTGAGGTGTTAAATACCACCGGAACAAAATTTTTTGAGTTTGTAATTGTATATTCAATGATTTTGAAACAAACGAAGGAGATGACCAGATTTGTTGCCAAACATCCTCCTGAAAATTAATTGAACTATTCCTTTGCCAAATTTCTTGATAGGATAACAAATCAACAGCATCAATGTCTAGCAAACCCTTATAGATAAATGAAATCAGTCCCTTCCGCTTTAAAAAAGGAGATTGTAGCAAGGATTCAAAGAAAGTAAGAGGTCGATTGAAATTGTATTTCTTTGAGAGTGATGTCACCAAGTTGTTAATTTGCAAGTATTCAAACCATGGGATTTTTGTCCCACCAGTTTTCTCTTCTAAAGATTTTTTGTCGAGCACTTTTCCATTGGACAAAATATCCACAAACCTATAAAGATTATATTTTTTCCAAATTGGAAAAGACTTGTAAAAAAACCCTGGTTGAAACCAAGAAACATCCATAAAATGAGATAGTGGAGACATAGGAGGGGCTAAAAAGAGGCGGCGTTTGTCCCAAATCTGAAAAATGGCTTTAAGGAAAAGGTTGGAGGAGATATTAGGAGGTCTCTTCTTTGGAAATTCCCATAATGTAGATTGAAACGATTTGTTATTTAGATAGGTATCTTCTAGGACCTTCCAGCCTGAATTTAAATCAGCATCATGGTATCTGACAAGGCCTCCTAAAATGGCAGCTTCATAAAATTTATGCAGATCCGGAAGAGCCAGACCACCTGAGGATTTAGAACGAATAAGAGTTGCATACCCTATTCTAGATAAGCCCTTGTTCCAAATGTATCTTAAGAACGAACGACGCCAACCCACAAATAAGTCCTCAGGAATAAGAATAGGAATGGCTCGAAATAAAAACAGAAATTTGGGAAAAATAAAAGATTTAATAATCTGAATTTTTTCATTCCAGGGAATGAGTGAAGAATTTTTATTCTTTTGCATAGTAAGAATGTCCTTAATCAATAAATGATGATTGACTTTAAAAATATCTCCCAATTTTAAAGGTATATTGATCCCCAAATATGTCCAATATCTATCCATTTTTTTGAAGTGATAATTTGAGTAGATGGAATCTTGGAGAGCATCTGAAATTGTGATGGGATAAAGAATGGTTTTAGATGGGTTTACTCGAAGACCCGATATAGAAGAAAATACAGATAATAAATCAAAGACAGCTGGTAAAGAAGTCTTAGGTTTTGTAACAAAAAGCACTAGGTCATCTGCAAACAAAGACACCTTAATTTGTTTCTTTCTAATAGGGATACCAGCAATAATATTGGTATTACGGATAGCATTAGCAAGAGGTTCAATTGCGATTGCAAAAAGCAGAGGAGACAAGGGGCAACCTTGCCTCGTCCCTCTGAAAAGATTAAATTCTTCAGAATCCAAATTATTAATAGAAAGAATAGCAGAAGGCGACTTATATAAAGAATGGATTATCTTCAGAAAATTCGGGCCAAAATTCATTTTCTGCAGTAAGGTTGTAAGATAAGGAACTTCAACGGAATCAAAGGCTTTTTCAAAATCAATAGACAAGATAAAGGAAGACTCAATATTAAATTTCCGGCAGTATTGAATAACATCAAGGACCATTCTAGTATTGTCCGTTAACTCATGGTGTGGGATAAAGCCCGATTGGTCAGGATGAATGTAGTTCCCTATAAAAGTATTAAGCCTAGCCACCAGGGCTGCTGTAAAAATCTTGTAATCGCAATTAAGGAGCGATATCGGCCTGTATGAACTAGGGTCTAGCAAGTCTTTGTCTTTCTTTGGAAGAAGAATGATTTTTGCCTGTGACCAAGTAACTGGAAAAGAACCAGACTGTACAAACTGATTACAGGCGTCCGCCAAGATGGGAGCCAACAAAGTATTAAAAAATTTATAAAATTCTGGTATAAAGCCATCTCGGCCTGGAGATTTATTGGATTTCATAGACTTGATAGTCTCCTGTATTTCAAGTGCAGTAAAAGGTTTGTCCAAAAGGGATTTAACCTCAGGAGAAACAGGCTTAATAACTGAGTGAGTGTCTAAAAAAGATGAAATAAGGTCTGATGCTGGATGCTGGGAGGAATATAGAGATGAATAGTATTTTTTAAAAACTCCTACAATATCCTTAGTGGAATGTTTCAAGGTACCGGATTTAGAACGAATGGAAGAAATAGCCATTGAGGATATTCTCTTTTTAACCTTCCATGATAGGAGTTTAAGGGATTGAGGAGTTCGAAACCAATATTTTTGTTTTATATAAGCCATTTGTTTTTGAATCTTGGAGACGTCAAAAGATTCTAATTTTTTCCTTTCTATAAGAAGTTTTGAATAAGTTTTTTTGCTACCAAATTTTTTAAATTTCTCTTCCAATTTGGTAATGTCGGCAACCAAATCTGATCTAATTTTGTCTTTTTCTTTTTTATACGAAGAGGCAATAGCCAAAAATCTGCCACGAATTACAGCTTTAAACGAGTCCCAAACTATATGCTGAGGTACTCCACACTCAGTATTGAATTGAAAAAATTCTTTAATGTCTTTTTCAATGGAATCTGTAACCGATTTCATAGACAGAAGTTTACTATCCAATCTCCAATTAAAAGAAAAAGATCTTTCAGTGATTCCTGACATATAACCTTCCAACCATGCATGATCAGACCAAATCATTGGGCCAATGTCTACTTTAAAAAAAAGGTTAGAAATAGAATCCGAAACTAAAAGAAAATCTATTCTGGAATAAGTTTGATGACGAGAAGAAAAGAAGGTATAGTCTCTTTCTTTTGGATGCCTGCTTCTCCAAATGTCTGACAGATTATAGGATTGAAAGATTTGAGCTAAATCATTTTGGCCATTCGAATCTTTTGATTGAGACCATTTATTGGCAGATAGAGGTAGCAGGCTTTTTTGAGATCTATCTAAAGAAGGATTGACAACATAGTTGAGATCTCCTCCCAAAATAATGGGCCCTTTATGAAAAGTTTGAAGTTGTGACAACGTATCTTTAATAAATGCAATTTGTCCATCATTTGGAGCATACACCGATGCCAGAGTATAAGGGCTACCATTAAAGACCCCATTGATAAAAATATACCGACCCCTAGGGTCAACTGAGGAATTTTCAAAAGTGAATTGGACTGATTTACCTATTAAGATGGCCACACCTCTTGCTTTGGAGGACCCGTAAGCTTGAAATTGATGAGCAAAAAATTTTGACTGGAAGACCTTGGGCTGGTTACCCTTAAGGTGAGTTTCTTGCAAAAAAACTATATCTGGTTTCTGATGAGAGATGGCAGAGGCAACCCGTTTTTTCTTAATTAAATTATTTAGCCCATTACAGTTTAGAGATAGAAATTTCAAGTGGCACTCTGCCATAGAGGAAAGAGGAAATAACCAAGGTTATCAAAATTATTGCAATTCATAGCTTTGAACCCAGGTGCCACCAGGATAGCTAGAGGCGAATCCTGTAGATCAAATTTCAAAGGTATGAGGACAGATTTCAGATCAAAGGCTTTAAAAAACTTCCAACTAAATCCATAATAATTCAATACAGTTATCCTGCCCGTAACACAAACAAAAAACCATAACCAACACCAGTGGTCTAGCATTAACAGACACTAGCCACTAACTCACCCTCCAACTCTGTTAACCCAAACTTGGGAAAACAACAACTATTTACTTAAAAGGATAAATTTGAAGCGGAAGTCTTCGTTACTGAAGACACCACACAACTAGTAACAACTACCAAATGGAGCTAATTAAAAAAAACTGAAGTTCTCCATTCTCCCTCTCTGCCAAAAATGCTTATATTTAACACTATCAACCCAGCAAAAATAAAATTTATAAACAGAATAACAGAGCCGAATGTATAGAAAGTTTATAATGAAAGGCCAAACAAAGCTGATCGAGTCAAGGCTAAAATGCCTAGAAAGCCACATATAATAAAACCTGTGCCTTTTACCAACTCAGGTTAGTGAATTAAAGATAATTACAGGCAAACTAATATACCATGTGTAACAGCATCAGATCTCGATCACAAAGTTATTGTAAGACTTAAGACACTATGATAAAAATACAATGAAACTTTAAACAGAACTATGAACGCTATTAAATACTGGTCTCCCCAAACACTCCCCACCAACTATCCTTCAGCCACTTATAAGCCTATGTAGGGAGATATGATGGTGAGGGAAACAAGTTTCCAAACCTTCATAGTAGCATAAGGCACAAACTGACACACACATACATTCCCTACCCACCCTCTGTCTCACAGATTCATTTCCATTCAACAATTCACACAGGAAGGGAAAAGGTCCTGACAATTCATTAACTCATAGTAGAAAGAAATATATTGATATAAAACCCTAATCATACTATTCAAGTTTCTCACTCTGATCTACCCCCCCTCACTCACTCTCTCTCCCTCCCTCTCTCCCACTCCCTCACTCAACACCCAGCCTCCCCATTCCAGCTCCTACTCAAACCATATATTCCAAGTCACCCCATTCTTCCAATCATGCATACCCAATCAACCAAGAAGATTTCCTTTAATGAGTTGATTTGAATTAATAACTCCCTCACATTCATAACATTGTGTTCAAAAGATATAAATAACCAAAAAAAGGGGGGGGACCCCCCAATTTCGTATATAAACATTGCTTCATAGGCACGAAACAATCATCAGCATATTTCTAAGCCGTGACAGAGTTACACGTAGGCAAAGCTTATAAGTCAGCAGTTCAGTAGGCAAAGCTTATATGTCAGGGGAAAAAAAAAAGGGGGGGGGACGTCAAGAATCCACACAAAAAAGGGAAGATTTCTGCATAGCAACAGTTCCAGCGTTTAGCTTCTAGGAGAAACAGGCCGATCAGGACGGTTCATAGGCACACGACGCCATCTAGTGTCTGAAGTTATTGAGTGAACATGTGAGACTGCTTCTATAAGGCCGGTGGGAACAGGAAGATTCAAATCTCTCAGCATGCTTAGGCCTGAGTCAAGGCCTCCAGCGACAAACGACCGATCCTGTACAGTAACTTGCAGCTTGTACGAAGCAACCCATCGATATCTGATGTTTTCCCTGTTCAGGATTTCAATAATTGGCTTCAAAATTTTCCGCCTTTGCAAGGTTTCAGAAGACAAATCCTGTAGAATTTGGATGTTGTAATCTCCTAGCAGAAGTGGATTTATAGCCCGGGCTTTTTGCAGCAGCTTGGATTTAACTGAGGCAGAAGAGAAACGGACTAAAATGTCCCTAGGCAACGAAGTTTTCTGTCTGCGCAAAGGGCCAATTCTATATGCAGCCTCCAGGGCACAAAGATCAGATTCAGAAAAACCCAATGCCTTTGATAGCCAGGAGGCTATAAGAGATTTTAGGTCAGAGGGAGAGGCAGAGTTCTCGGGGAGCCCGCGAATTTTAACATTCCCCATTTTCAGTTGGTTCTCAAGTGCAATAATTTTATCAGTGGCCCATTCATCTCTTTTATAAAAATACTGAGTGTCCTCCTGCACAGCACATGCCATGTTAAAAGCAGAATCTGCAGTCTCTGCCACCTTCTCTAAGGACGTTTTGAAACCCTCCAACTGAGCAGAAAGGGGCTGGATCATGGCAGATATTTTGTCAGTCATATTTTTTTCCAGTTTTTGAAAAGCCTCCATTACCTCAGAACGAAATGAAGCTAGGTCTGCTGCTGTGTTTTCCCCTTCTCCCGACGCCATCTTGCTTGCAGGGCTGCTTGCTTTTCCTGAGGCCTTAGCCTTAGGCTTTTTGGGAAAATAGTCTTTAACAGAGTTCCTTGAGTTTCTTTTTGATCTGGATTTTTGACCATCTACTGTTCCCATACTAATTAAAGAAAAAAAAGAAAACAAACAACAACGCTGGGCGCTTACTTAAGTGGATTTGGCAGGGGTAAGTAAGGAGCTCTGTTTTCAGGCGTCCATTCCCTATGCGTGCGACGCCACGCCCCCCCACACTGTATTTGAACAGCCCAACAGCATCTACTTTTTAGAAATGTTAGTATACTGTTCTTAACATGTTATATTATACAAACCTGGGGGCACTCAATGAAGTTAATGAGCAGACAAAAGAAACAGACAAAAGAAAATAATTTACTCAATGATTAAAATGTGGAATTCACTACCGGAAGATGCAGAGGTGACCACAAGCATAGATGGCTTTAAAAGAGAAGATGAAAACGATATTGGATTTATATCCCACCCTATACTGTGAATCTCAGAGGCTCAGAGCGGTTACAATCTCCTTTACCTCCCCCCCGACCACAGACACCCTGTGAGGTAGGTAGGGCTCTTACAGCAGCTGCCTTTTCAAGGACAACTCCTACAGGAACTATAACTGACCCAAGGCCATTCCAGCAGCTGCAAGTGGAGGAATGGGGAATCAAACCCGGTTCTCCCAGATAAGAGTCCACGCACTTAACCACTATACCATACTGGTGTATCAGTGGTTGTTAGCCATAGTGACTAAAAGGAATCTCCACATTCAGGGGCAGTAAACCTCTGAATAGCAGTGCCAACATACAGAAGAAATTACAAAATTCCAGAAGACCCTAAAATAACCCCCTTTGAACTTCCAGAAAGAGGAAGGCATTGGCCTCTGTGCCCTGTTCTTGGCTCTCCAAAGTAACTGGTTGGCTACTGTGAGAGACAGGATGCTGGACTAGCTGGGCCATTGATCTGATCCAGCAGGGCTTTTATGTTCTTAAGATCTCTTAAGAAATTACTATTTGTAATTAATGATAAATATCAGGTCAGAGAGAGGTGGTGGGAAAGACATTGTTTGCCCTGTTGCTACACAGGAGTCAGGAGGCTGGAAGGAACAAATAACAAATTAACTTTTATTTCGTTTCTCCGAACAGCTAGGAGATTTACTGTGAATGTTGGGTGACTTAACAGTTGTAATTCTTTTTACACTGGACACAGGCCAGAGGAAATGTCAGGGTTGCAAAATGTTTGTACAGAGGCCAAGAGCAACAGAGAGCCAGGATTGTGAACTTTTACCTTAGAAGGCTAACATTTAACCTTAGAGGCTTAGCTTTATTGTTTCTCTCTTCAGAAGTCACAGATCTACCAGGTTCTTGTGTAGGACTCCTGATGCCTATTGTCTTCATCCCAGTATGTGCTTTGTACTTTCCTTTTTTCTTATAATAACAGCTATGTGTGATCTCAGCCACCACACTTCACTAATCTGCCTTAACAGAAGTCTCTGAGATCCTTGGATTTCTTAAACTGCAAATTCTGTCTGAGTTTGTCTGAATCTCACTCCAGTTTTGTAAAGTGCCATGGGCTTCAATTGGCTGTTACTTGTTCATCCCACCTTCCAACCAGACATTAAGAGATTTGTTGTGAACAGAAAGAGGCAGGCCATTTTTTTTTTTTTTTGCCTATCACAGACGGCTTTCCCACTTTCTTTGCTTACTGGGACAATTAATCATAATCTTGTTTCTGAAAATTTTATATATTTCAATCCTTTCCACTTACATTCAACTCAGTTAGAGGCCTGCTGTGATAGATGGGTGTTATATGGACAGGCAAAGGAGCTAGGTTCAAATAACAGGTAAGCCAGGAGGAAAGGATCTCCATGTCTTGAATCAAGCTGCTGAATGATTTGTCATATGGTGCAAAAGTCAAAGACCAGATGTAGGAATGCCATTTTGGGGGAAAGCTGTCTTGAAAACATAGATTGAAATCCAAAATATTGCAGACTTCCATTACATCACTCTCCTGTTGGGCAATTCTGCAAGTAAGGGACTGGTGGAAAAAGCTCTAAAAAGCACACATGCACTGGCTCCAGTACTTGCCAGTTCTTCCCTAATGCCAGTCTTTACATAGCTGGAAGCAGCTACGAGAAGAGCTGGCCCCTTTTAAATATGTACTTTTAAAATAGAACTGCTTATTGCGAAGAAGCGGTTACCTCATGTTTTTTTACAGGATGTACAAATGCATGGAAATTGGATTTGGGGAAACCATTAGGGGAAGATGCCTAGAACATTGCAGTAATGTGCTCCAAATTCAAAATGTGTTAATGTTTTTTAAAAGCATGTTAAAGTTATCAGCAGATTGCACCTATATCACCGAACAAGCTCAGATAGTTTTTGCTTCTTGCTTTGGGTCTGTGCTGTTGATTGTGGTTTGGGGGGCTGTTTCCTCCATGTTTGTAAGTCTCATGTAGCAAATAGGAACTGATTTCTACACACAAGGGGTACAATAATAAAGATCGCAGCAGAATAGAAAAAGCCAACATTTTCTGTCTATTTTAACATGGATCAATGTTGAAGGTAAAAAGTATCCAGGCAGCTTTATTGAAAAATGGGATAGCCATTGTTATTATATTTGGATAGCATTCTGATTAATAAGTACATTAAAAAGGATTATTCTGTTTATCTCATTTTTATCCTGCTCTCCCTCCCAAGAAGCTTTGACTACCATACATAACTCTTTTTGTAATTTTACAACAACCCTGTGAGATAGATCAGAGTTATTGGCCTAAAACCTGAACCAAGGACTTGGTTGTCCCTGGTTGAAGTTCAGCTCTGTAACCTATACCATTCTGGTTCATTTTCCTCATTTCAGTATATTAACTATAAAACCTGTCTTTCAACTTTAAAGCTCCACATCTTCCTTTTATGTTGTAAAGCAATTTAATGTCTGTTTTTCTGCATCTTTTTCTCTACGAAGAAATTTAGACTATCATATGGCAACTTGGATAACATTCTGAATCCAACTGGGTAGCCGTGTGGATCTGAAGCAGCAGAACAAAGTCCAGTGGCACCTTTAAGACCAACAAAGTTTTATTCAAGGTATAAGCTTTTGTGAGCATGCACACAAAAGGTTATGCTTTGAATAAAACTTTGTTATGATGAAGCAAATGTTTATGTATGTATGTATAGGTGTACTAATTGCATTGATCTGTAACAAATTTTCTTCAGCTTTACAAGCCGCCTCCAAATTTTAGGAGCCAAACTTACTTTTCAGCCTTCAAGGTTTTACATTTTAATTATCATACTTTTTCGTTATTGCTACCTCGAAACCTAATCCTAAAACTAGAGTTGTCAACCTCTAGGTGGCATCTGGAGATCTCCCACTATTACAGTTGATCTCCAGACAACCAAGATCAGTTCCCCTGCAGAAAATGGCTGCTGTGGAGGCTGGACTCCATGGTATTATACCCTGCTGAGGTCCCTGCCCTCCCTAGACTCTGCCTCTCCTAAATCTCCAGGTATTTCCCAACCCAAAGCTGGCAACTGTATCTTATATTCACAGTTTCTTCTTTTAATACTATAGGAAAAGTGCTGTAGTATATAAATAAATATGGGGTAACTTTGTTAGTCATCACAACAAAAAGCTAACCTCTATTCTCTCTCCTAAATAAGCTTTGTACTACTGAGAAGCACCAAGAGCCACTTAACAATAAATGACTGCTGAAAATATTAGGCTCCCCAGTGAACATATGAAGTTGCCTTATAGTGAATCAGACTCTCCGTCCATCAAAGTTAGTGTTGTCTACTCAGACTGGCAGCGACTCTTCAGGGTCTCAAGCTGAGGTTTTTCACGCCTACTTGCCTGGACCCCTTTTTAGTTAGAGATGCCAGGGATTGAACCTGGGATCTTCTGCTTAACAAGCAGATGCTCTACCACTGAGCCACGTCCCTCCTCAAGGAAATGTCTAGGCACCAATGAAATATCTGGAACCTGCGATTTCTCAAGCCTGGATTTTTAGCTTATAAAATAAAGGTATTTAAAAAATGAGACGCTCCACTTTGCGCTTTCAAGGTTATCCAGCTGCAATTGTGGTGTGTAGACAAGGGATGCTGGAGAATCAGGGCCTGCCTTCGTGGTCAAAGCCTCCCTCACATGAGGGTTGTGTTGCCACTGACAGCGCTTCATGTATCTTTGACTTCTGTTGGATGTGCAAGAAAATCTCTGCCATGGTATCAGTCTATGTTCTACATTTGCTATTCACGGCACTTAAAACGACCTTTCTTTGGTTGGCAGGACCTGGGCAAGGAGGGCAGCAGCAGACTTCTGCTTTTGCAGCCAACGAAGCACCAAGCAAGCCACTGCAGCAGAATAGGAACCCTGCAGCAGGTAAGGGGCTTGCAGTTGAGATGGTTGGTGGCAAACAGAAGAACAGAACAGTTGCAGTGATGAGAGTGGTAAAGACCCATGAGCCTTCCCTCTTCTGTATCTCGGGGTTTGGACTGAAAAACTATTCATTGAAAATGTTTCAGTTTCGAATCAGGGACCAGTCATAGTCCAAAAGTCCTCTCATATGATAAAGCATTTTTGCCATCTCCTGTTGCTCTTTCATTACCCAGTTTCTGCCAGATGTCTCTCATGCTGCATTGCTTGGATCGTTTTGGACACTTCTAATTTCAGCCTTAGCCTGGTAGCTTATTTGCAGTAGATGTTTGTAATTAAAAACCCTTTTGTTTCCAGGGGAAGTACAGTGATATACAGCTTAAAAAATAAATGAAGGAGGGGAGAAGCTGATAAGAAAATTGAAACTGCAAAATAATATTCTAGACCCTGTCATGTTGTAGTGGAGCTTCATTAATAATCTGGTCATTTTTCTAGTTTGCCAAAATACTCTATAAGAGATTTTGCACATACATAATGATGATTGTCTAAATGCAAAAACGTCTTACGTTGGCAATAAGTGGACAGCCTAATCTCTTTGTGCTGAACGTCTAGTTAAGGCATAAATTTTCAGTAGAGATAGGAGGACAATCTGGAACCTTCAAGTTGCCCTTTAAGCTGAAAGAGGTAGCAGACCTAGCTTGTGAGCAGTAGTGACTTGCACTGTTTGGGGGGCTTCTTCCCACACTAGGCCTGCCTCATGTCAAGGCAGCAGGGTGGAATTTGGATTTCCTGATGGGTTGATTATGGTCTAGAGCCAACAAGCCTAGCTTCTTTCTTTTCTTTCTTGAATTCTATTTTTTTCTGTCCACTTTTCCTATCCTTTATGTCTGATGAGGGACATGGGTACCCCTGCGGAATAGGAAGCCTGAAGCCTCTTGGGTTCCTACAGATCCCTCCTGCTTGGTCTTTTCCTCAGAACTGGATCAACAATGAGGAATACACAGTGGCTGCTCAAGCCTCCAGCAGAGTGAGTGATCTGGCTTGTTTCCATTTAGCCATTTCTTATGGCCTGGGAAACGCGGCAACGCTTCCTCCACAGCAAAGCTGGATGGGAGGCAGCCAGGTTGGCTGAGGCACTTTCTCCTCAGGTCTGGTGGTGGGGACTGAAGGGGCTGTTATGCTGAGTTGGAGCTGTCAGCTGACCTTGCAGGGTGCTTATCAGCTGACAGTGACCTTGAGCACTTCTTCTCCCACAAGCCCTAGACAGGCACAACATACTAAGGACTATCCCCTCAGTGGGGTGAATGACAGCAGTAGTTTTTTCTTGGAGCAGCTGTCAGGTCATTTTGCCTCCAGAGAATCCAGGTTATCACCGTCGGATCACTTAAGAAGGAAACAGCCAGTAGGGTGGAGGGGGAAAATTGGACTGCAGTGGCACCTACTGGCTCTTTGAGGTGTAGCAGGTCTCCAGTTTTTACTGTTGCTGGTAGGAGGAGAGTAGACAGCAGCTTCACTGGGGAGGAGGTTGAGAAAGTCCTGACTTGACCTCTCAATCCACACAAAAGGAGGTGGCTCAGATGCAAGAAGAAGAAATAGAGCCGGTTTTATACCCCTCCCTTCACTACCCGAAGGAGTCTTGGAGCAGCTTTCAAGCACCTTCTCTGCCTCTCCAAACAACGGACATCCTGTGAGGCAGGTAGGGTTGAGAGAGCTCTGAGAACTGTGACTGATCCAAGGTCACCCAGTTGGCTTTATGTGGAGGAGTGGGGAATCAAACGCAGTTCTCCAGATTAGAGTCTGCTGCTCTTAACCTCTAGACCAAACTGGCTCTCAGAGGTGGTATACTTTCTTCCTTTAACCAAACCTGCGTGGAGAAGAGTCTCGCATCATGTTCATCAGATGGGTTCAGAGCATAAAGATGCAGTGATTTCAGGGCATGCTGCCTTCAGCTCTGGCCAGACAAGCAGGAGTGAAGCAAATGGTGCAGCAGATCCTATTCTAAGTTACCACACAGAAAGAATTGTGACGGCCACAACATGAATGGGAAGCTGGGTTCCAAAGGAACTTTTAGGTGTAAGAAGCATAAAAAGTACTGCAAGAGTAGTTTTTCATCAAACAGCACTTCTGACAAAAGAAGTCAAATGTGGACATACAAGGCATCATGTGCAAGTTAGCCGCCGCCCCGCCCCCCATTCAAGGCAGTATTCTTCTCTCTCCCTGTAACGGAGGCAAAAGAAGTTAGTCCTTTGGATTCCATTCTTCACGTAAGCTCCCTAGGCACTACTGGGGAAGGAGGAGATTCATCAGAGGAGGAATTAAACAAGATTCCCAGGCTGGTTGCTTCTCCCTGACAGAAGTCCGAACTCTCAGAACATACCTTGAAGCCAGCAAGCAAAACTTCTCTACTCCCAAGTCTTTGACAGGTATGTCAAGGCAGAAGAGTGGTCCACTTTCCAAGGACAAGTGCAGTACACTGTTAGATCAAGCTCTGCTGGCTGCCAGCTGACATCATGGTGTTGCTCAAGACACCTTTGGTGGATGTCCCGGTGTCAGCACGCTCTTCAGCTGGAATTTCTTCAGAAGGTGGGTGAAAGTAAATGGGACCAAGGAATGCCTGTGACAAGCACACGGAGACACCACTGAAGAAAAATGGAGTTGACTGTGATGTCCTGTAGAGCCTTTTGTTACAGGCTCAGTGCTGGCAAGGGAAATGTCCCTGTGGAAGAAGCAGCACTGACCGAAATCAAACCACCTAAGTTAGGCAGTGGTGGCTTTAATGAAACTTCATTAGTAATAGCATTCAGGGTGGACACTGCTGGATGAAATCACATTTGGCTTCAGAGCAGTGGCATTCCAACATGTTCAGGTGGAACGTTTGGCTCCGTCACTGGGGTGTTGTCCTAGGGTGCTGTCAGTTTTTGTGCCAAGCATTTGAGAAGACTCCTCAGGGCAGTGCTTATGGAAACAAAATATAAAAAGAAGGTCTTCCTGAACTCTAGGGAAGATGATCACTTATATGCATGTGTGTGCATAGAGCACGCAGATATATGTGGAGAGGAAAGTTTGTAGACAAGCTTCCCATCTTGGTGACAGGCACAAAACTACCCTGGCAGCCCTTAATCCTTTTCTCCCAGCTTGCTGGCACTAGTCATACTTTTGCATGTCTTGTTGGCACTAGTCATACTTTTGGGGGTCAAGCTAAAGTTCCCTGCTGAATCCAGTGCTGGCAAGTTGTCCATAATTCTGGGCTACTGATTTTTAGGGCTGCAGATCTGTGTGGGATATTAAAAACAATCCGCCCTGTTTTTGAGACCAGAATTGAGAATTGTGCCCTGGCGGTCTTCCTATTGGAGAGCCAGTTTGGAGTAGTGGTTCAGTGTGTGGACTCTTATCTGGGAGAACCGGGTTTGATTCCCCACTCCTCCACTTGCACCTGCTAGCATGGCCTTGGGTCAGCCATAGCTCTGGCAGAGGTTGTCCTTGAAAGGGCAGCTGCTGTGAGAGCCCTCTCCAGCCCCACCCACCTCACAGGGTGTCTGTTGTGGGGGAGGAAGGTAAAGGAGATTGTGAGCCGCTCTGAGACTCTTCGGAGTGGAGGGCGGGATACAAATCCAATATCTTCTTCTTCTTCTTCTTCTACTGCCTACTCTCCCTGAAGTTGTCCTTCTCCCATCCTGAAGTAGATTAAAGATCAAGTGGCCCCCAATCAAAACAAACCTGTGTTGTTTCAGGGCTTATCTGCTCCTTTCTGGACAATCCAGATCACACATCAGTGTCTCCAAGATAACAGCTATGCAGTGAGCAGAGAAGAGCGCTTTTATATACAACTTGGCTGTGGAACTTGCACTGCGGGACTTGCATGTGCCTGGACGGACACACATAAGCACTACCTGTTCCTATGAGAAGAGAGAGGGAAGAAGGTGATGGAGTTGATAAAATAGGTTTGAGTGTTGCAGTTCCCGGTACTTTATTTTAGTTGAACATCACAGCAAGAGAATACCTTGACCCTAGTGCAGGTAGTGGCTGCAATAATGTCATGGTGGGAGATTGTAAACTAACTCTGGTTCCATACAAGACCACTCTAAAATTTCCTTCCCATCCTTCATAAGGAAGCCACTGTGTAGTTTAAGCAAAGCTGGTCACCTCAGATTAGATCAAGAGAGCCCTCAGCCAGAGGCTGGAAGAGGGCAGTTTATTGCAGTGGGTAGGTTTGCCACATTGGTAGGATTTATTGCAATGGGTGGGTTGGCCACATTGGTAAAGTCAGTAATTACAACAGATGTAATTGGGGGGAGGGGATGAGCTGAGCAGCTGCATGAGAGGTCAAGTGGTTGTGGGAATTCAGAACAGCCAGGAATCAAGAGAAACTGGCTGGGACTCTGAGCTATAAATGTAGCTCTCCGGTCTTTCCGCTCTGATCTTTAGAATCTCATGTTCTCATTGGCAGTGGGTTGAATCTAGCCAGCTTTTCCATTGGTGAAAAGAGGAGGGGAGTTTCCCCTTTGACCACCAAGAAGGCCATGCTTGGGATCATAGCATGTATGATGGCGGCTGGAATAAGAAGGAATTAGCTGCAATTGAGTGAAAAAGCTGACTGGATCAACAGAAGCTTACAGGAAGTTGTTGTTGTTTTTAGTCCAGTTTATTAATCACTCTATCTCATCTTGGGTCAGGCTCTCGGCAATGTACAAAAGAGGCATACTGCCATAAAACAAAAATAAAGGTAAAGGTGCAAGCACCAGTTGTTTCTGACTTTAGGGTGACGTCGCATCACGACATTTTCATGGCAGACTTTTTACGGGGTGGTTTGCCATTGCCTTCCCCAGTCGTCTACACTTTCCCCCCAGCAAGCTGGGTACTTATTTTACCGACCTCGGAAGGATGGAAGGCTGAGTCAACCTTGAGCCAGCTACCTGAACCCAGCTTCTGCCAGGATTGAACTCAGGTCATGAGCAGAGAGCTCGGACTGCAGTGCTGCTGCAGCTTTACCACTCTGCGCCATGGGGCAAATATACAAATACACAGCACATTAAAATTCAGTATAACAAAATTAATAGAAACTAGTGAAAACCAGATTAAAAAGGTCCAAGATGGTGTCCCTGTAAGAATCTTAGTTCTGGACCATCTGGCCACTTTCTGGGCAGTGGGAGAGGAGATATAAAGTCAGAAAATTCTGGGAAGAGGAGGGAGAGAGGATGCCAGCCAGAATAGAAAACTATTGCTGTCCTCAACTAAAAGCCTGGTGGGACATCTCTGCCTTACAGGCCCTGCAGCCCTTACAGGGAGGACAACTCACTGGGAAACTGATCACATCATTAGGTTGGCGGGGAAGCATCTAGCAGAGCACCTACAGGGAAGACAATACAAGAAATTAAGTGATTTTTCAAGTCTGAGTGTTCCAAACAATAACCAGGCACTCCATCATGAACCTGTTGGTCACAGCAGTGATCAAACAGACGGTGAGGGTCATGACTTGCTTTCGTCGCACAGAAGCAGAAGGCATAGATGAGCAACAATGGCAACAGGGTCTTCCGATACGCATTTCCTGGCATCCTTCTGAACCTCGGTGTTCAGTGCATCAGATGCCAGAAGGCAGACTTGATTGTAATCACACCACTCTGGCCCAGGTGGCCCTGGCTTCTGGAGTTGATCTTTTATGTCAATGGCATCCTTTCGGCTGCTTCCAGAAAGTGGGGGGTGGGGGGAGGAAATCTCTTCTTACATGGCCTGATCATTCATCCTAAGCTGGAAAAATAACAATTTGCAACTTGTGTGGGTATTCAGATGGAAAACTGACAACCCTTCTGCTATTTATCCTTCAATAAAGCATATGTTGTCACCTGGAAGACATTTCCAGAGGAATGTGATAGAAGAGGCAATACCCCCAAGAGACAAAGATGCTTCGCTGGTTTCAGAGTTCCCAAAAGGAGCCATTCACAGGGGCCCGCTCAGCTCCAGGACCTTGAAGAGGCAGGTTTCCATACTCAGAAACATCCTGGGCTGTGAGGGCAAGAATCTCTTGCAATTTACCCTGACATTGTTGGTTGTTTTCCTAACTGGAGTGAGCTTTTCTAATTGGAGCTCTTATAAGTCCCTTCCCTCTCTGAGCTGATGGCTAACATTCCTTTGAAGATAGATCCAGGTGGGCAGCCGTGTTGGTCTGAAGCAGTAGAACAAAGCAGGAGTCAAGGTTCACCTTTAAGACCAACAAAGTTTTATTCAGAATGCAAGCTTTTGTGTGCTAGAAGCACAATTCGTCAGACAATAGTATGGAATGGCAAGCAGTCCTGAATATAGAGAAAGTGGGCAGCGAGTTAGCATGCAAAGTCATGGGAAAAACATGCTAAAAACATTGTCTGATGACACAAAAGCTTACATTCGGAATAAAACTTTGTTGGTCTTAAAGGTGCAACTTGATTCCTGCTTTAGTCCTATTGAAGACTCTCTGGTGGCTAATATTTTGCCAAGGATGGTTACAGAGACTTGTTTGATTCACTTATATCCCACCTTTCTCCCCAGTGGGGACCTAAAGTTGCTTACAGTTTGGTGTAGTGGTTAAGTGTGTGGACTCTTATCTGGGAGAACCAGGTTTGATTCCCCACTCCTCCGCTTGCACCTGCTGGAATGGCCTTGGGTCAGCCATAGCTCTGGCAGAGGTTGTCCTTGAAAGGGCAGCTGCTGTGAGAGCCCTCTCCAGCCCCACCCACCTCACAGGGTGTTTGTTGTGGGAGAGGAAGGTAAAGGAGATTGTGAGCCGCTCTGAGACTCTTCGAAGTGGAGGGCGGGATATAAATCCAATATCTTCTTCTCCATTTTGTCCTCACAGCAACCCTGTCAGGTAGGTTAGGCTGAGAGAATATAACCGGCATAAAGTTCACCCAGCAAGCTTCTATGGGTTAACCGCTATAACACACTGGCTCTCTTAGTCCTCTAACTTGAGCCTGTGTGTTTTCTATACTGACAAAGTAGTTCTCATATTAAACCCTTCGTTTGTACCAAAAATTAGTTCTATGTTGCATAGAGCCCAGGAATTGATTCTGACTCCTCTTGGTCAAACCTTGTGCATGTCCAAAATTGTGACTGGCATAAGGTTAACATTAGGAAAGAGATCTGACGTCAGGAATTCAGAAGCCGTTTCTTTTCTGGAGTATTTCTTGGGGCACCAGTAAGGTTTCTATCTCTGTGTTACCAGTGTGTTTAAAAAGCGTTGAAAAGTGACATAAGAAATGTTCAGAAAATTTTCTGTTCTAGAATTAATTACCATATAGCAATTCTATGTGGTATAGCCAGGAGAGCCAAAGATGGTCTTGGCAGCCTTAAATTCTGGGGGGTTTTATATGAGCTTCACTTATTTTTTGGGGGGGGGTTGAGAGAGCTCTGAGAGCCGTGACTGACTCAAGGTTACCCAGCTGTCTTCATGTGGAGGAGTGGGAGTTGAACCCAGTTCTCAAGATTCGAGTCTGCTGCTCTTAACCTCTGCACCAAGCTAGCTTGTCTCTTCTAGAGATTCAGAGACATTTTGCTGGGTGGATAGTACTGGCAGCCTACTTGGGCTAATGTGGCAGATACCCTATGAATTTCCATGTATTAATTGAGATTATTAGACTGACATTCTAGAAGAAGAAGAAGAATTGCAGATTTATAACCCGCCCTTCTCTGAATCAGAGACTCAGAGCGGCTTACAATCTCCTATATCTTCTCCCCCTACAACAGACACCCTATGAGGTGGGTGGAGCTGAGAGGGCTTTCACAGCAGCTGCCCTTTCAAGGACAACTCCTATGAGAGCTATGGCTGACCCAAGGCCATTCCAGCAGCTGCAAGTGGGGGATCAAACCCGGTTCTCCCAGATAAGAGTCCACCCACTTAACCATTACACTGAACTGGCTCTATCACAACATACTGGCTCCCTTCTACATTCCAATGATTCTAGAGTGTCCTCTTGTCTTCACTTGAGAAAGGACAGGTTTCTTACCTGTAACTGGTGATCTTCGAGTGGTCATCTGTGCAATCACACATATGGGTAATCCGCAGGATTGGCCCCGACCTCGGAGAGTTCAAAGCAATCTTGATCGTAGATCTGGCGCGCCTCCCACTTGTCCTGGGAGGAGACAGCTACTGCGCATGCCTGGACAAGGGGGAGGTGCTTAGCCACTCAGTTTCTTCCCGCCGCCGGATAGGTGGAAATAACTGTGCTTACTAGCTTCCAGCAGCGGGGAAGGCTGGGTGGGTCTGTGTGATTGCACAGATGACCACTCGAAGATCACCAGTTACAGGTAAGAAACCTGTCCATCTTCTTCGTGGTCTCTGTGCATTCACACATATGGGTGATTAGCGAGCCATTTCTTCGGAGGTGGGTGCTGGACCTGTAAGAACATGAAGGGTTAGAGCGTAACGTAATGATAGTGGTACTCACAGTGGTTAGTCGAAGATCGATCGTAGCACTGCTTGTCCGAAGGAGGCATCTCGCCGGGCACGGACGTCGAGAGCGTAGTGCGAGGCGAAGGTAGATGTGGAGGACCAGACGGCTGCAGCGCATATGTCCTCTATAGGGATGCCTTTCATGAAGGCAGACGAGGTAGCCACGGCTCTGGTTGAGTGGGCTCGTATATGTTGAGGGATTGGTTGTTTTGCCAGCTGGTAGCAGAGTTCGATGGCAGCAACAATCCATTTGGAGAGTCTCTGAGTAGATATTCTGCTGCCCTTATTATGGGTAGCGTAGGTGACAAAGAGTCTAGGGTCTTTACGGATTTGGCGGGTTCTGTCTATGTAGAAGGCTAGGGCTCTCCGTGCATCCAGGTTGTGGAGTGCCCTTTGTCCCGCGTCCGCGGGGTGCTGGAAGAAGGCTGGTATAGTGGACTGTCTTCCTAGGTGAAAGGTAGAGACGACCTTGGGTAGGAAGGTCGGGTCAGGTCGGAGGACCACCGTACTGTTATGAAATATCGTATACGGTGGGTCTGCTCTGAATGCGCAGATGTCACTGGCCCTCTTGCCTGTGGTGAGGGCCGTAAGTAGTGCCGTCTTCCATGACAGCAGGTGTAGTGGGATGGAGGCCATGGGCTCGAAGGGTGGTTTCATGAGTTGGCTCAGGACTAGGGACAGGCTCCAGGTGGGTAGAACTTGTTTGATTGGTGGGTGTAGGCGAATGATGCCCTTGAGGAAAGCTCTGGTCGCGTGGTGAGAGAATACCGTTGTGCCATCGATGCGGGGGTGGAAGGCAGAGATGGCTGCCAGGTGTACCTTCAGGGAAGAATACGACAGACCCGCTCTGGAGAGCGTTAGGGTGTAAGTTAGTACCTGAGGTATAGTGGCGAGGTTGGGGTCGAAGTTGTGCTGTGAGGCATAGTGTGAGAAGCGTTTCCACTTAAATAGATAGGATTTCCTAGTAGATGGTTTTCTGGAGTTCACTAGGACCTGACGGACCTCCGGAGGGAAGTCTAGAAACTGATTCTCCAGGCTGTTAATTTGAGCGATGCCGGGTTGTGGTGAAGGACCCTGCCGCCCTGTTGAGAGAGGAGATCCCGTGTTTGAGGGAGCTGGATGAAGGTATTGTTGGACAGGAGCAGCAAGGTCGTAAACCAGGGTTGGCGCGGCCACCATGGAGTTATGAGGATGCAGTTTGTGTGGTCTACCTGAATCTTCTGTAGAACTCTGGTGATAAGTGGAATGGGCGGAAAGAGGTAGTGGAGTGTTCCTTTCCAAGTTTGTATGAAGGCATCCCCCCTGGAGAGGTGGGATGGAGGACCTCTCATGTAGAAGCGGGTGCATTGGGCATTTGACGGTGAAGCAAATACATCTATCTTCGGTTGTCCGAAGATGCTGAATATCTGTCTGATGTATCGGCTGTTGATAGACCACTCGTGGTTGTTGGTGGAGTGGCGGCTCAGGGCGTCTGCCTGGGTGTTCTCGGCCCCTGGTAGGTGTACGGCCGTGAGGAAGATGCCCTGGCTTATGCTCCAATGCCACAGGGCTAGGGCTCTCTTGCAGAGTCTGACGGAGGCGGTGCCGCCCTGCCTGTTGATGTAAAAGACTGTGGCGATGTTGTCGGAGGTGATCTGGACGTGCTGGTTCCTTAGCGATGGGAGGAAGGACCGCAAAGCCTTGTGCACTGCGATGAGCTCCAGGCAGTTTATGTGGAGAGAGCGTTCGTAGTCTGTCCACTGGCCCTGCACCGTGAGGTCTTCCAAGTGGGCTCCCCATCCCCAGTTGGAGGCATCTGTGGTTACAATCACCGAGGGCGGTGTCTGCTTGAATGGCATGCCCTTGTAGAGGTGACGTTCCTTGGTCCACCATTTGAGGGATGGTACAATGTGTAGTGGAAGGGTGAGCAGTGTGGATTGATGTTGTGTGTGAGGGCGGAAAGTTCTTACGAACCACATTTGGAGGGGACGCATGTGCAGCTTCGCAAACCGCAGAACTGCTGTGGTTGCTGCCATGAGGCCTAGCATTCTCTGGAAGGTGAGCGCTGTTTGGGAGCGCTGGGCGATGATAGTGTTGGCCAGTGACATTATGGCGAGTGCCCTGTCCTGAGGTAGGAAAGCCGTTTGCGAGAGCGTGGAGATGTCTGCTCCTATGAATTGGATCCTCTGGGTAGGGACTAGTTTGGATTTTGAGAGGTTGACTAGGAGGCCTAAGGTGGCCAGGGTGGAGAGGGTGGTCGAGACGTCCAGTTGTAGTTGCTCCCTGGAATGGGCGACGATCAGCCAGTCGTCTATGTACGGGAAGATTGATATCTGCTGCTGGCGTAATGTGGCTGCTACTACTGCCATGCACTTGGTGAAGACCCTTGGTGCTGTGGAGAGACCGAAGGGAAGGGAGCAGAACTGGAAGTGCTGCTTCCCTATGGCGAACCTGAGGAATCTTCTGTGATGATGGTTGATTGTAATGTGGAAGTAGGCGTCCTGGAGGTCTATGGACGCCATCCATGCTCGTTCTGGGATGAGCGGGAGGATTGCCTGAAGCGTGACCATACGGAATTTCTTGTAGGTTATGTGTAGGTTGAGTTTGCGGAGGTCGAGAATGGGTCGGAGTCCTCCGTCCTTTTTTGGCACCAGGAAGTACCGGGAGTAGAAGCCGGTGCGATGGTATTGGGGTGGGACTGGTTCTATCGCGCCTTTGTCCAGCAGAGACGCGATTTCCGTCTGCAGGGGTGCGGACGGGGGTGTGGTGAGGAACCGGTGGTGCTTTGGAGTGGACGTAAACTCTATTAGGTAGCCTCTTTGAATGATGGCGAGGACCCAGGCGTCCGATGTTATGGTCCTCCAGGCAGTGTAGAATGGTTGTAGTCGTGTTGATGGGTTTGGCTGATGGAGGGAGACTGGACGGCTCGGGGCAGGGAGGTCAGAGAGACGGTTTGGGTGTGGTTGAAGGTTTCTTGGTTGTTTGGCGTCTGTGTTGAAAGGAAGGTTTGGACTGCGGTGGTTTGCGCTTCCATGGTTCCTGTTGCCGTGGGGATCTGTTCCCTTTGTATTGGTTGGACCTCCAGTTCCTTTGTCGATTGGTTTGGGTCAGAGGTTGGGAGACTCCCAGTCGTCTTGCCCTCTTCCTGCCATCGTCTACAGATGTGAGGATGTCATCTGTAGAGGAGCTAAACAGGCCAAGGCCATCAAAGGGCAAATCTTCAACTTTGTATTTGATGTCTGGTTGGAGGGAGGAGGACCTGAGCCACGCGTGTCTGCGGAGTGCTATGGCTGAGGCCAAGGTTCTGGAGGAACACTGTGCAGCGTGACGGGCAGTGTTGATTTGCTGTTTGGTTACTCTGGCCATCTCCTGCAGGGTGGTGGTGGCTGACTTTTGGGATGCCTCGGGCAGGGATGGTACCAATGCGGCGAGGGAGGTGGTCAGGTTGTGGGTGTATGCGGAGAAGCATGCCATGTAGTTGAGGATTTTGGTTGTGGCTGTAGTGAGGGCGTAAATCTTTCTTCCGATCGTGTCGAGTTTTTTGCCCTCCCGTTCTGGTGGTACCGGGTGTCTAGTCTGCTTCGACTTCGAGGACGAATGTACAATGATCGAGTTCGGAGCCGGGTGGGTGAACAGGAACTTGGAATCAGGTGCGTGTATCTTGTACAGCGCTTCAACCCTCTTGGATGTTGGCGGTACCGATGCCGGTTTGTCCCATGCTTCTTTGAGTGTTTCTAGTAGAACGGGGAGCATTGGGAGAGAAGAGCTGGATGGAAGATCCGCGTGGACTAGATCAAAAACGACGTCCGAGACTCTGGGAGCGTCTGTATTGAGCTTTAGATTTAGCGAGCTTGCCATGTTTGCTACAAGGTCGAGGTAGGATCTTGGGCCTTCAGACGGTGATAAGTCTGCTGGCTTGGCTATGTCGGAGTCTGGGGATTGTAGGTCCGAACCCGAAGAGTGGTCGGAGTCGGAGAGTTCCTCCTCGGATCCGTCGTCGGTTCCTTGAGGTAGGTCGGGCTGAGGTGTTGTCTTGGGAGCCGTGTGTAGGGATTCTAGTGGTGACGGGAGCTTCGGTTCGGCGCCGAGGTCCGTAGGGTCGTCATGGTGGTGAAGCGATTCGATCGATGCAGTTTGGAGTCTGTGTGTGCGATCTCGGTAGCGCGGAGACTCTTGGTAGCTGTGGTAATGGCGATCGTGGGATGGTGATCGTCGGTGCCGTCTTCGGTGCCGTGGGGATGGAGACCTAGATCTCGATGGAGAGTAATAGTAGTGTCTCCCCCTGCGGTGGCTGCGAGAGCGTCGGCGGCTGCGGGACCTGGTGCGGCGGCGACTGCGGGACCTGGTACGGCGGCGCTAGTCAGGGGATCTCTCGGGGTCGAGGGTTCTCTGGTGAGCGCGTGGGCGTCTATCGGCTGTGAGAGATCTATGAATTTAGTGGGGTCGAGAGTGTGGGTCCTAACGGATGCGGTAGAGTGCGTATCCAGCAGCTGGTCTGGTGGGGAATTCGGAATGGACGGCGACTTTGATGAGATGCGGATGATTTCCAACGGAGTGATTGACGGTGTTGCCGTCGACTTCGACGTCGGAGTCTTCGGCATCGATCCGGAGGCAGTGGCGGTCGGGTTCGGGGCCTTCGGTTTGGTGGTCGGGTTCGAGGCCGAGTCGAGAGGGCGGGTCTTATGCTTTTTTGAGCTAGTGCTACCCGTCGGGTCCGAGTGGGCGGAATCGGAGCGGCGGCGCTTTTTGGGGTCGTCCGACTTCTTAGAGTGCTTGCCGGTCTTAGGCTTACAGGGAGTCTGTGCCACGGAAGCTGCCGACTGCGCCTCTCCCACGAGGTGTGGGGAAGATGGCGCGGGTTGTTGTTGTCCGCCACGCGGCATGGCCGGTCGGAGTGAGGTTTCCATGAGGTGGCTCTTGAGTCTCGCGGCGCGGTTCTTGCGGGCCTGTTTACCAAATTGGCTGCAGTGCACGCAGGAGTCTGGACGGTGTGCCTCTCCAAGGCAGAACAGGCAAAGAGAGTGGCCGTCGGACGAGGGGATTTTGGATGAGCAGCTGGTACAGCGTTTAAAGATTATCTTGTCCCTTCCTTCCATCCGCCCGGGAGGGGGGGGGGAGGGAGGGGGAAAGTCCAGAAAGATAGTAAGAGGAGGCTTTTTTTTTTTTTTTTTTTTTTTTTTATACGATACCAGGAGAAGTAGAAGATGAAGAATTGAAGCGAAGAGAAGGTAGTTGTTGGAGATTGCAATGAAGAAGTTGGAGATCAACGAGGAAGGTGCGATCCGGTCGGCGGTAAGGAAGAAACTGAGTGGCTAAGCACCTCCCCCTTGTCCAGGCATGCGCAGTAGGTGTCTCCTCCCAGGACAAGTGGGAGGCGCGCCAGATCTACGATCAAGATTGCTTTGAACTCTCCGAGGTCGGGGCCAATCCTGCGGATTACCCATATGTGTGAATGCACAGAGACCACGAAGAAGATGTGGGATTTTTCTTTTTGGGAATTCCTGTTTTCAGGAGAGGCAGGAGGGTTTTTGAGCTACTGCTAATTTGATTCAGATGGTAGAAGTCCATTCTTGTCAGTAGGATACCTGTGGAGGAGGCAGCCAGGGACTCCTGGAATTAGTTCCTTCTCTATCCCCCTGATTTGTTTTTGTTGCGTTCTATTATTGAATAACTAGTTACAGTAATTGTTAGGCATTGTAGGAATTATTCAGGTTCTTTTTGGGTCTGGGAAGGGTCTCCCTTCAGCATTGGACTTGTAATTTGCAAGCTAGCTGTACTTCCTTCTCCAGCTTTAAGGGGCAGTGCCAAAGGTTCCAGAACTCATAAGAACATACCGAAGGCCCCTCAATTTTGTTCACAATGCGGCCAACCAGCTGCCTTTAGGAAGCCTGTGAGCAGGATAATTGCAACAGCATCCTGTCTCATCTGAGAATAGGAAGATGTTGTAGAAAAATGCCTATTTATCCCAACACTGAAGCGGTAATAATAATATTATTATAAGCAAGGTGACACGTGTATCTATTCTTTTGCTTGTGTGTGTGAAAGGGTTTACTTAGTGAAATAACTCTTTCAAAGCTGCAGAGTTAGCATGCCCTACTGCTAGGAGGGTTTCTTTGGTTTTTGCCTGGTAGTTCACTCTTTGCTCCATGCTACATAAGATCCATGACTAGAAAGAGTAGCCATGCTCTGTTCCTTGCATTTTGCTGTGGTTGGTCTCTTTGGACAGAGCAGGATGATTCTGACTTTCCTTCCGAATGAAGGCTGAATAGAGTAAAACAGGGCTTTTTTTGTTGCAGGAATTAGGCCACACACCCCTAATGTAGCCAGTCCTCAAGAGCTTAGAGTAGGCCGTGTTATAAGAGCCCTGTAAGCTCCAGGAGGATTGGCTACATCAGGACTGTGTGGCCTAATATGCCAAGGAGTTCCTGCTACAAAAAAAACCCTGGCAAAAAATATCCAGTTTTGGCAGTAGACATACCTGATGCAGGATTGAAAGAGCAGCTGAACGGCACCACAGCCAGCCTGCTTTGGTTTTATGTAATTGAATCTGAGATGTCTTACCCTAGGACCTCCGGCAAAGCACACCAGCCCCCCGCCGATGCTTGGGAAAGCAGGTGGTTCCAGCTTCCTGAACACTCCTGGTGGCTCTCAGGTGAAAGTGGTGCCCATTGCCAGTCTGAATCCATATCAGTCCAAGTAAGTCAGCCGGCTGCAGAACTTGCTGTGACTTTAAAACACTGCTAGAGGTCTGTTTCTTAACTTCTGGGGGCTCTTCGGTGACTCTCTGTTTTGCTGCCTTTTTCCTTGTTTAATCCCAGAGCTGCAGGTGTGATCTCTTGAAGTTGGTGGATTTGTTTTTAAAAAGTGGGTTCCAAAGTCTGCATGCATTCTAATTTGAGGGAGGTTGCTCCAGCTGTGTAAAAGATGGGGCAATCTGACACCAGCTGAATTGTCCTTCCAGCTTCTTTGGTCTCCCAGCAAAACAGCGTGTCATTAAAACATCAGAAGAGCTTTGCTGGATGAGACTAAAAGTCCATCTAGTCCAGTGTCTTGTTTCCCACAGTAGCCAGCCAAATGCCTCTGGGAAGACTGTAAGGATTAAAGACCTCCTGTTTGCGTTTCCATCCACTGATGGAAGTAGGCTGTTGCCCACACAATTCTTAGTTACTCAGCAGCTGGTCTGCAGTATGTGTAGCAGGCGTGTAGTATGAGAGATGGCCTCGGGTTCTGTGAATTAAAGGCTGGACTGGGCCAGCCATGCCCACAGTTTGCTGAGATGCTGGCTTGCATAGATTCTGTTAATTGCAAGTCATTTTCAGATTCTGCATTTAAAGCACACAGGTGACAGTGGCGAGGACTAGCTCAATTAAGTTAATAGGGCTCGAATTCTTGCTCTGCGTTTCCAGGTGGACTATTTGCGCACGGGTGACCCAGAAGAGCCATATCCGGACATGGAGCAACTCACGCGGGGAAGGGAAGCTGTTCTCCATAGAGCTGGTTGACGAAAGCGTAAGTGTTTCAGTGAATGCACTGAGGATCAGGTTGCACCCTAGGAAAATGTGGAAGCAGATAATGAGCCCCTGCTCTGCTAATGAGAGGATCAGTTTTTAGAGTCCAGTGAGAGTGAAGTCTGTGGCAACAGCTTCTGCTCAGTGTTCTAATCAACCGTTCCTCCTCATCCTATGTTGAAGAGAATGTCTGGCAGAGACGCATAACATGAAGATATCCTTTCTCTGCCGCTGTAGTTGGGGCTTCTCCTAGTAGACCGACTCTGCTCCTTGCCATTCCAAACTCAAAGCCTGCTCTTTAGCTATTATTGGTTTGATAGTGTTTCATCCGTGCTTTGCAGCACAATCAGAAGAGAAACACTGGCTGTGGTATGAAATACTCTTTGCAGTTAACGGTGGAGACAAACTCATGTGATAGAAATGAAGCACATGCCTCAGGTGGGAACTGAATGGCTTGGGATTGTCACAAGTCATCACATCCCTGTGATGAATGAGAAAGAAGCCAGGGCTTTTTTTGTAGCAGGAACTCCTTTGCATATTAGGTCATGCCCCCTGAGGTAGCTAATCCTCCTGGAGCTTAGAGTAGGCCCTGTACTAAGAGCCCTGTAAACTCCTGGAGGATTGGCTACATCAGGGGGCTGTGGCCCAATAAGCAAAGGAGTTCCTGCTATAAAAAAAAGCACTGAAGGAAGCTATGCTGTACACCCTGTTCCTCTTCGCACCTCAATCTCTTTACAGTTCCTCTTTATATATGCGAATGATTGCCTTGACCTGGATAGCCTGATCTGGTCATATCGGGGAAGCTAAGCAGAGTTAGCTGTGTTTCGTCCTTAGATGGGAGACCACCAAGGAACACCAGGGTCACTTCACAGAGGCAGGGAATGGCAAACCACTTATGAACATGTCTTGCCTTGAAAACCCTACAGCAGGGGTATCGAGCTCATTTGTTATGAGGGCCGGATCTGACATAAATGAGACCTTGTTGGGCCGAGCCATGTACCTGTTTAAAATTAGGTGGCAGAGATATAAACTTTATAATGGACAAAGACAATTAAATGTATATATTTTTAAAAACTTGAAACATGCTAAAAACAATAGCATTTGTTGATCTTAAGGGTGCTTTCTTTGTATTTCTTTTATGGGATCCAGGGAACTGGGCAAAGGAAGCTCCAGCTCTTTCCTTCCTTCCCCAGGGGATAGGGGGGAGTCTCAGCTAATAGAAGGAAGAGAGGCTTGGCTCAGTAGCTCTGCTGTGCAGTTGAGAGAGCCTGGAAAAACAAGCACTGCCTCCCCGCCCATTCCTCCCCAAGGGGGGAGCCTCAGCCAATGGAGAAAATAGAGGTTTTGTTCTGTAGCTCCTGTGCAATTGAGCAAGCCTTGCAAAGCAAGCTGTGATGCAGAAGGAAGCAAGAGAGAGGGAGAAGGAAGCAGATGGCAGCCAGTTGCTCAGGGGCCTGATAGGAGCCCTCTGAGGGCCTGATTCGGCCCCCAGGCCAGATGTTTGACACCCCTGCTCTACAGGGTCTCCATAAGTCAGTTGAGGCTTGATGGCAAAAAATAAACTATTAAGAGTCTCCTTTCCATTGGAAAGTAAAGATGAAACCTGAGACAGTCAAACCTAAAATAAACATGAAACTTTGGTGTTTAAGCATCTGGATCAGTTTTACAGCCCTTGGCCTATAGCTTACAGAGGAAGAGCTGCTTGAATGTTGGAGGAAGGTTTTGAATTTTGCTGAGCGAAGTGATAGGATACAGGCCATTAGCTGCTTGGTGGCCTGTGCTCATTGGCCATGCTGTGGAATTATTTTTAAGACCGCACAGTGTAGTTTTTAAATTCCTGATACATCTTTTATCAGCTGTTCATTTAGCTTCTCTTCGCCTTGCTGTTGGGTTTTTGACTGACAGCTTTTATTACATTTGTAATACTCCTATTGCATAAACATTTTATCTGGTGGCGCTCTAGCACTCCTTTTAATTATCGCTTTTGGAAAGGGCTGTCACAACACTAAGGGTGCTGCCACCACATGGGTGATGTCACCTTCTAATTTGTAGAGCTAGAGGTAGGTATTAGTGAGCCTGTAGGTGGACATGATTCAGGCTGCCTGCCCTAAGAGGTGTTTCCTTCCCACAGGGAGGGTGCAGAAAGTACTTAGTGCTACGTTGTGCCTTCCCTGGAGTTACTCATGGAGCGTGTAAGGCAGCTTTCAAGTGGGTGAGATTTCATGCCATCTGTGAGGAAATCAATTACCAAGCATGGGTATTTATTAGGGTTTCAACCAATTATGTTGTAATTCTTCATCATCTGCTTTTGAGCAGATTGATGTAATTTTAAATGTTCTTGCATGTTAGTGAAACTTCAGCATAGGTGACTTTTTTGAAATAAGGAATTGCAAAGCAGCTTATAGGTAAACGAACAGAAGATGCCACTCAATATATTCTTCCCTTCTAACAACTGTCACTATGAGTTATAATTATGTATCACAACAGAAATAGTCCCCCAAACAAGTAGGTCATTTCCAACCTCATCAGTCTTAAAATTGGCCTCCACTGATCAGTGAACCAATAAACTATAGTTCGAGCAACTCACTAAAGGGTGACCCATGTGGCTTTGCGGAAAGACTTGCTCTGCTTGTGTCAATCCTGTGGTAGCATGGGATGCAGCACTTCTCAGCTCTTTCTCGAGTATTGGGTGTACTTGCAATTTTTCTTAAAGTAACCAAAGATGTTTATGCTTTTAAATTCGCAAATATGCCAAGCAGTACAATTTTATATGCTAAGTTATAATCAGTGCGTTTTATGTTGTCAAATGAATAAAAGAAGTTTAGGTTTGATAAGGAAGTATTGCATGTATTTGAGTTTCCCCCCCCAAATTTTTGGGGTCCACCCCTTTATGACTTCAACATTTCCAGAAATTTGATAACCCTCTCCCTAGGTCAACCTCTCTGTATTGCTGACCATAACATGCTGAGAGTGCATTCAACAGAGGTGCCAGCAGAGTATGTAGTGGGGAGGTCTCATGAGCTCATGTATTGCACAGTAGACAAGGGGGTGCAAGTGTTTATCTGGAAATCCCTTGGAATCTTAATGCTTCTTCTGTCTTCTTTCTTCAGGGTGAGATCAGAGCAACTGCCTTCACGGACCAAGTGGACAAATTTTTCCCTATTATTGAGTTGAACAAGGTACAGTACAGTTGACTCTCATAGCAGCAGGACAGGCATTGTAATGTGACAAAGGAGTGTGAGAGTCCTACTTGATGTTGCTCTTTTTAAGGTCTTCTGTAATCTACATTAGGACCTGGTAATACCGTGGACACTTGGAAGAAAGGCAATTGTGATAATTGTCCCTGAGAGTAAGGAGCACAGGTTGTATCCTAGAGCTCTTAGAAGAAGAAGATATTGGATTTATATCCTGCCCTCCACTCCGAAGAGTCTCAGAGTGGCTCACAATCTCCTTTACCTTCCTCCCCCACAACAGACACCCTGTGAGGTGGGTGGGGCTAAGGGCTCACAGCAGCTGCTCTTTCAAGGACAACTCCTACAAGAGCTATGGCTGACCCAAGGCCGTTCCAGCAGCTGCAAGTGGCGGAGCAGGGAATCAAATCCGGTTCTCCCAGATAAGAGTCTGCACACTTAACCACTACATCAAACTGGCTCTTACGTCTACAGTGGTGTCTTAAAAGTTGTGTAGCTAACTGATAAGGAACCACTTGATTGTTGTCCTCTCTATGCAACCTGGCGTGTACACTTGACCACAAACTCAGAGCTTTCCTTGGATGTTTTTGTTCCAGCCCACAGAATAGCGTGTGGAAACATATCCCTGTACTTGTGAACATGACACCTATTTCACCATTTTGCTGCTGATTTTTGGTAGCATTGGTCATCTTTGGGGCATCCCTGATGGAAGGAGGGGTAGAGATTGTGCAAAGGAGCCAGCACTCATCCTGTGAAACATGGAATGTGACTGCAGGCGTGTTTCATGCTTTAACCCCCCCCCCCTTTTTTGTAGGTTTATTACTTCTCCAAGGGCACCTTGAAGACAGCTAACAAACAATACACAACTGTGAAGAACGATTATGAGATCACGTTCACAAACGAGACTTCTGTCATACCGTGCGAGGATGCACAGCACCTCCCCTCAGTCAAGTTTGACTTTGTTTCCATCGGCAACCTGGAGAACGTAGCCAAAGATACAATAGTGGGTAAGTCTGTCTGAACAGGGTTTCAGACAAAACTGGAGGGGGGGTGCGGTTGAAGTGTGCTCTGTCACATATGGAAAGTTCCAGTGGCTGTGGCTGAACACTGCTTTTAGTTGCCAAGAAACTGACAGACGTGGCCATCACCATTTGTCAGGATTGATGCTTCCACTAGAAAAGAGTGGCGGAATTCCTTATTTGGATAAGTGGGGCTCTTTGATTTCTGATTTGTAGTTGCTAACAGGCTACAGAAGCGCTTCCTGGGGTTGTCATGTCGCTCTGTCAGCATGGTTACGTTGTGACTTGTGTGGATTCTGTGCTGAAAACATCTAGGGAGATCTGTAAATGAAGTAAGAACTTGTGAGAGCACCAGTTTATAATGTGTCTGGTTTATGGTAGAGGAATTTTAAAAATCAGCACTTATAGACCAGAGGTATCAAACTCATTTGTTATGAGGGCCAGATCTGACATAAATGAGACCTTGCCAGGCCGGGCCATGTGTGTCATAAAATGTAATGCCAGACAGCAGAGACATAAACTTTATAAAGGAAACAGATAAACACAATTAAACATTTTTTAAAAAAAAACTTTAAATAAAACATGCTTAAAAGATTGGCACTCTTGCAATATTAACAGTCTCAATTAGCAGCAATTTAACAGTCTCAGATAACTGAAGGAAGCAAGAGAGAGGGAGAAGGAAGCAGACTTGCTCATGGGCCTGATAGGAACCCTCTGAGGGCCTGATTTGGCCCCTGGGCCACACGTTTAACACCCCTGTTATAGACCCATCATGTGATCCTACTGCACATACTCTCCTACACACCGACATAATGACAGTGTAACCTTAGTTGGTATCTGGCATTTTCCCAATAGAGAAATGGTGAAGAAACACCATTACTTGAAGTCTTTGGCAGCAGCACTAGTATCTCCCAATCACAAAAGGGCATTCTGGAGCTTGTACATGGAAAGAACCAGTCTTCGCTATTTATTTATTTGGGCTATATGTATCCCACTTTTCTCTCCAGTGGGAACTCAGAACAACTTACAGCATTCTCCCCTCCTTTCATAACTTACCACATGAGGTAAGGTAGGCTGATGAAGAGTGGCCCTAGGTTCTTGGCAGAGTGAGGATTCAAACCTGGGTTTTCCAGATCCTAGCCCAACTTGCTAATTACGCTAGACAGCCCGACATACTGCTGTGACGCCACAATCCCCTACTGCATACAGTCAAAGGATAATATGAAAGCTACAGAGGCAGCATTATATCCTAAGCTGTGTGAGCCACTGTAGTGCATGCATTCCAGCGCCCTATTACCATTTTCCATGGATCCCTGCAGATGGGAATTCGAATCATTTTATGCTGCACAAACAGTTCCACCTACTCCCTTCATGGTTGCTTGTTAGGGGTGCATTATCCTTGGATCCCCAGTTGGAAGATTTGGCTCCTGAGAATTTAACACTGCAAATAGTGACTGTAGCCATGAAATTAAAAGACGTTTGCTCCTTGGGAGGACAGCTATGGCATACCTAGGCAGTGTAATAAAAAGTAGAGACGTCACCCTGCCAACAAAAGTCCGTATAGTCAAAGCGATGGTATTCCCAGTGGTAATGTATGGTTGTGAGAGTGGGACCATAAGGAAGGCCGAGCGCAGAAGAATAGATGCTTTTGAGCTGTGGTTCTGGAGAAGAGAATCCCTTGGACTGCAAGAAGATCAAATCAGCCAGTTCTAAGGAAAATCAACCCTGACTGTTCCCTGGAAGGCCAGATGCTGAAGCTGAAGCGCAAATACTTTGGCCACCAAAAGAGAAGGGAGAAGATCCTGATGCTGAGAAAGACAGAAGGCAAAAGAAGAAGGGGAAGGCGAAAGATGAGATGGCTGGACAGTGTTACTGATATAACTAACATGAATTTGAGCAGACTTCGGAAGATGGTGGGAGACAGGAGGGCCTGGCGTGACTTGGTCCATGGGGTCGCAAAGAGTCGGACTCGACTGTGCGACTGAACAACAACAAAAGTGTTCTGTGAATGCAAGTGTAAGCAAGAGTCTGTTTCTAGATTTATGAGCCTTTGCTGTTTGTGCAAAGGGCCCTTTGCTAGAATCACCATCAAGTTCCCATTTGAATGTTTTAAATGTGCGCAATGTGAGTGAAATTATGTAGGTCCATGCTGTGTACTCTCTTATCTGAGAAATGGGTGGCCTGCCTGGGAGTGTGATACTGCTGTAAGTGAGTGTGTTGGAGACCCGTGCTGCATCACAGCTGCACTGTGCCAGTGGAACAGATTTTTCTTCCTCTCACTGATTTCGGTGGGATTGTCTGCTGTAGGGATCAGATCGAATCTCGAGGAATAATTTAGTTGTTTCTCTTAAGAACATAAGAAGTGCCATCCTGGATACATGTAGTGATGACTGCCAACTGGAAGGCTTTAAAAGGGAGTGGACAAATTCTTGGGAGGATGAGGCTATCAATGACCTCTCAGGTCCAGCATTCTGTTCACACGTTGGCTAACCGGCTGGCTCTAGGAATCCCACAAGTGAGAAGACTGTAACAGTATCCATCCTACTGGAGGGAGTAGATTTTTTAAAAAATATTTATTTATTATTTCTGATTTATAGCCTGCCCTTTCCCGAATGGGCTCTGAGCAGGTAACAGTAATACAAGGTTAAAACCAGATACATATAATAAAACAATATACAATCTAAAAACAAACTCCAATTCTGCAGTTGGTTGTATCAGTTGCCTCCACTCCTTCCATACATCCCCCAGCTGGTATAAGATAAATTGGTTGGCAGATTTATGTCATCGGGGGCCCATCATGACTAGTAGCCATTGACAACCCCATCCTTCATGCATTTCTGTACCCTGTTTAAAGCCTTCCAGGTTGGCAGCTGTCACCACATCCTGTAGCAGCAAATTCTACACTTTAACTATGTCCTTTTGGAGAGTCCTTGTTGTCAAAAGTTGTAAAAAACAGAGTGATTTTTGGCAGATCTTCTTTTTAGGGTGATATGACAGTTACGATATATTCCTCATGGATTCCCTCTTTGCCTTTCAGATATAATTGGAATTTGCAAGAGCTTTGAGGACGACAGAAAAATTGTAGTGAAGGCTTCCAATCGAGAGGTGTCCAAAAGGGATATACATTTGGTGGACATGTCTGGGAAAATGGTGACGGTCACGCTATGGGGAACTGAAGTAAGTTCTTCGCATTGTTTCTGAGAGCTGAACTGGCTGTTTTGCGAGAGGTGTGTCTGTTGCCTGGCCATGCTGGAGAAGTAAGTGTGTGTGAGAGAGAGAATAAAAATACATGCACATATTCAAGCAGGAGAATCTCAGGAGCAGAATTCCTGTTATAGTGGGAGCAGTCTGTGATTGGGTTATGTTCCATCTTTGGAACAAGAAAAAGCACAATTTGATAGGTGACTCCTTAGCAGTAGGGTGGAGATGGTTGCAAGATCACTGGGCGTCCTTATTCTACCATGATAAAAGAAACAGATTTTTGTCAGCTCTCTGTAGTTTCAAGCTAGGAAAATTCTTCATTTGCAGATTTGTATCTGCACACCTTCTCTTTTTAAAATGAGGGTCCTGATTTCTTGGGGTTAATTGCTTCAAGTTCTGGATTTTATCCAGGTTAATGATAATGCTTTCTGAGGTTGTCCCTCCTACCTTGTTTTGTAGTATCCGGATTTGCAAAATGGGAAGCTCTGCAAACAGGGCGCAAATGCCAATTTCCCTGCCATTCAGAGCCAAACTACACAATATGTTTTTAAGGCATCCAGGTTTTCCAGACATGACTCACTTTCCCCACAGCTGTTTTGAATGTCGTTTCAAAAGTCTGTGATGGGGGCTAGAGTTGGCAGGGAAGTTGGTGTTTGCTGCATACAATGCAAGGGAGGAGGGGTTCCTGCCTCCCCCCCTCCCTCACAATGCTGTTTTCCCGAGCTAGAATATGTGGGGAGGGGGAGGCAAGAATCCTTGCTTATCCCCTCATGCCACAGTCCTAAACCTTATCCAGCCTCCACAGACTTTTTAATCAACGTTCCCCATGGCTGTGGGAAAAGCAAGTCAGGTTCAGGAACCTGGTCCCATCTTGTTAAAAAATATGTAGTTTTGGCCCAAAAGTGAAGTGCTGTTCTGTCTAGAGATATTGCTGTTCTTTCCGTGTGTAATACAGTTCCATCTGCTGGGCAAGTGGTGGCTGCAAATGCATTCTGAAGAAGGCATCCCTGGCCCCCAGTGACCTAAATAATTATTTTGTGGCGGCCAACGTTCCGTTCTTGGACAAGGTGTTCAAGCGAGTGGTGGCTACGCAGCCTCAGACAGTCTTGGAGGATCCAGGCCTGGGTTTGGGACTGAAAAATATACATTTGCCTTGACTCTCTTTGCTGATAGAGCGAAGAGGGATTTCTTCCCTGGTGATTCTCCTTGACCTCTGGGTTCCGTGCTTCGATGGTTCCACTGTTACTTGGCTGCCCAGTTCCCAAAAATGGTGTTGGGGGGCTGCTGCCTGGCCCTGTGGCATTAATGCTGTGAGGTCTCACAGTCTCTACTCCCATGCTGTTTGACATCTTCATGAAACCACTCGGGAAGATCATCCAAAGATTTGGAGGTGCCACCAATATGCAGATGAGACCCAGCTCTCTTCCTCTTTAACAGCTGAGCTGTATGGGCTTATGAGGCAGACGCCTGCAAATGGTCATGGAATAGAAGAGGACAATAAACTGAAGCTCATTCCGGGCAGCACACAGTTGCTGTTGATCAATGACAACGTTACTGGAAGATTGA
This sequence comes from Heteronotia binoei, assembly GCF_032191835.1. Taxonomy (NCBI): domain Eukaryota; kingdom Metazoa; phylum Chordata; class Lepidosauria; order Squamata; family Gekkonidae; genus Heteronotia; species Heteronotia binoei. The sequence goes on from NC_083240.1 coordinate 33,822,043, forward strand.
GGAGTCAGCTTGCCTGGGAGGCAGGGAGCATTTGGACTTCTAAAGCAACATGTTCATAGCTTGGGAGTGCTGCTGGTTCCTGTACTGTCCAGCCTGCCAGCTAACATCTTCCTACAAGCCTTGTTCCTCTGTCCCCTCTACCTGCAGAGGTGTGGGGCAAGTGGCAACCAGAAATGGAGCTTTTTCAGCAGTGGCCCCCTCTTGAATGCTGTTCCCCTTCAGGCTCACCTGGCATTCACACTTCTCATTTTTAGGCTCCAGGTCAAAACATTTCTTTTTGTCCACGCTTATAACTAGAAGGTTGATCTTTTTATTGGGTTTTACAATCTGCTTTTTGCTTGGATTTCAGTTGTTTGGCAAACAAAGTAAACCTCTTGATGTCTGCTTCTGAGCTCTTATGTGTTTTTGTGTTTTGTTGACTGGGTTGTAATGGTCATTCATTTAAAGGATTTTAGAGCTTGTTGGATTTATTTCTTTTTTATCTTATGAGCCACTTCAAGCAGGTGAGATGGCATATAAATAAATAAAGTGAAATAAATACACATGGGAGTGCTTTGGTTAAGCCTGTTTCCATGTGCAAGTTCAGTCACACTGCAGTATAGTCGGGAGAGTGTCACCCACATCTCTGTCTTTGCAGGCTGAAAAATTTGACGGCTCCCGGCAACCTGTGGTGGCCATCAAAGGAGCCAGACTCTCGGATTTTGGTGGCCGGAGTGTGTCTGTCCTTTCATCGAGCACTGTCATTGTGAACCCTGATAGTCCAGAATCCTTCAAGCTACGTGGATGGTATCCTTCTCTCTATTGTATCAGTGGCTGCCTGTTGCTTAACTAATTTGGTGGGGGCAGAAGGATCTGCTTGCCGGCAGAGTTGGGTGCTAGGAAGGCCTGGCTTATAGCCTGATGCTGCTGAGTTCCTGTAATTAACTTCAAAGAAGTTGGTGTTCATATAATGCTGGAAAATAAAACTCTTAACAACTTTCGGGTGCCATTAAACATGGCACACTATGTGAGATGAATCTGACCCATGGGACAGGCCATCCATGACAGTTGTGCTTTTGCAACACTTCTCTTTGTTCCAGTGGGTTTTGCCCAGCAAAATTTCCCAGTGGGCAATGCCCCAAGTCAGTTGGCGCAAAATGGGTGGTTTGGATTTTCCATCTCTGATATCTTGGACAAACTGGGTTTGAAAGTTCCTCTTGAATGTCCCTTTCCTGCTGCATTTGCTTCCAGAGTTTATTTGCTCAAAGCTCAGAGGGAAGGATTCTGCTTTCTCATCCTGGGTTCTCTCCAGTGTTGCTTGGCATTTGACATAATGCCAAAAAGGGTATTTTGCTGTTGGCAGCACAGACCTGTGATTCCCAAGTTGCTTGCTGGTGCTGCCAGCGTGCAGGTTCCTGGGAAGCAAAGAGACTTTGCTGCTGGTATCCTGAAGTTCATCTCGGAATGGAAGACCTTGTATTTAGGAACTTTTGTCTTTGTTCCTGGATAAGTCATAGATTCCATGTAACAAGTTTTGAGTGAGAGTTACTTGATCTTGAGTCTCAATCCTCAGTTGTAGAAATAGGGCAGGCACACACTTTCTCTGTCTTGCATGTTGCAGAGGACAACAGTCCATTAGTAACGGATGTACTTTAATGCACTCAGTTGCATTTGGTGCATTGTTCCTCTTAAGTGCTCTTGGCACACTCAAGGCTGTGCCAGAGACAAAAGAGGCAGCCTGTCTCTGCTCACCACCCCCCCCAACCCAGAGTCTTCTGTTTAATTCGATGGCCAGTATAAAAACCTATTGGGAGGGGTGTCTCTGTCTTTGGGTGTTGAGCGTCAGCGTGGGCTGGTACTCATGATCCATTTCGGCTTCAGGAAGAATTTAAAAAGAGTCTGGATGTTCTGGAATGACAAGAGTGTGGACAAAGGGAACGAGTACAGATGAGAGAGAAAAGGATGGGAAATGAGGAAGGCTTCGAGAAACCGTGGCAATACCTTGGATGGTGGGGAGCAGGACATCCATTAATCCTGGGCTCCAAGCTTGGTGGTGGTGGGGGTTAAAATTGTTAAATTGGGTGGATTTCAGAATTTTCACATTTTATGGTTTTATGTGCATCCCTATCAGAAAAAAAATGTGACACACATTCTCAGCTTATATTTATTATGTCTGGGGGACCTCAATAGCCAGAAGTGGCCCAGGGCTACCTGGACCTCTGAGATGAGGCCTGTCTATGAGATCAAGAACTCAGAGGTGTATTACTGGAATGGTTCAGGAAAAAGCCTTAAATCTCCTCAGAAATGTAGGTTTAGCAGAGCAGTATATCTTCTGAATTGTGCAGGAGACAGGTTATTCTGAGTAGGGGGTCTCAGCCTTTTCATCAGTCATCACTAAAGGTTCGCTGGTGTGAGTTCAGACCCCTCTTGGCCTTGAGGTTCATTGAGTGACCTTGGTCTTTTTTTCCGTCTCAGCCTAACTTTCCTCACAGGAACGGTGAGGATTTGCGTCATTTATAGTCTGCCTTTGTTGCTGAGGCTCAAGGCGGATTGCACCATAAAAACAATGCCATAGAAACAGTATAATACGTGCAACAAGTACTGCAATCAAAAACTGCATTATGAAATTATAAGAATATGTGAGAAAACTGTATAATGTGTGCAGCAGAGTGGGTTTACAAAAGCAGAGAACAATGACACAAAACAATATAGAATATTCAGTGAACAATGTAATGAAGAATTCCCAGACAATAATTACAACCTTCCTGAAAAGGAAGGAGGGAGATCCGTACATGCTGCTGTGAACCTGTTGGCTGAGGATGCGATAGAGAAGAAAGACCGAAGCGTTACCCCACAAGCATAGGTATATTGTTATCTGTCCCTTTTCAAAATTTTGGCCTCTCTGTATTCATGGATGGGCAGGGCTGTGTTGCCTTTTTCCCCTCTGGCACCAGCTGCTGGAGAGCCAAGCACTAATTCCAGTTCTGAGAGAGAAGGGGAGGGGATCAAGAGCTCCTATGAAGCCGCCTTAACACTGCGTATGAAAATTGGTTTGTCTAGTTTAGTACTGTCTGCTCTGACTGGCACTGGCTCTCCAGGGCCTGAAACTGAGAATGTGACGCCTTCTTCCCTTTATCCTTTAGCCTGGTGGGTGGGCAGGAGGGCCTGGGAATGAACTTGAGATTTGTTGCAAGCATGTCATGCTCAGTAGCCTTTCCTTCTCTTGCATTAGCCAGGTGAACCATAGCAGGCTGTACATCTCAGGGAGGCTTGCGAAAGGGAAGGGCCTTAGGAGAGCCTGAGGTCCACAGAAAAGGCAAATACTGAATGCCGATTGAGCAAGCTTTTATCTGGGCAGTGCTCAGTGATGTCTACACGCTTCCTGGCCTTCCTAGCAAACACATTTCTGCCCTGTACCATTGTGTGTTGGTTGAGAAATGATTCCTCCCTCCCCCCAAGAGTCTTTTCTTCAGTCTGTGTGCATATCTTTGCACCATTGACAGGTGTCTTGGATTCCTTCTGTTGCAGACAAGCCCAACAGTATTCACAAGTGCAGCTTGCTGCAGTTCACAGTGTAGTCATGTGTATTGTGTGCATGGAGGAAAGAGAGCTTCAGAAGCAAGTGCTTCTGTTTCCCCTTCGCACACAGGTTTTGCTGCTGTTTCAGTGGGATTACTTCTCTCTGCTACTGCTAGCAGTACCAGATAAGCTGTCACTGAGCAGCTCTTCCCTTCCCAACATGAGCCGCTTGTTAGCATTCCTTGATAGGCTCTGGTGAATCAAAGCCAGTGGTTTACTAAAACAAATTAAATTGCAGTGCTGTTTCAGTGCCAAGGTAGTAGCATCCACTTATCTTGTCGGCAGGGGCTATAGCTGCTACTGATTTCAGACATGAGACCTTCGAAGCTTAGTCTGCATTTCTTTCCAAGCTTCTGCTAAGATAATGGTAGCATATAATTTCAGTCTCATTCCAGCGGCCTTATGTCTGTTGAACTGCATTTGTATCTTCTGAAACGCACACTGTTTAACTGGCCACTAGCTGGTGTGGAAGGAAAGTGCAGCGTATCCCCTTTTTCTCCCAATTATAAAATATTGCACTAATTAAAAACAGCATATTAGCTTATCTTGAAATGGCTGTTTAAGTGAGTAATATACACACGTTACAGTAATTGTTTCCTGTGCAGCTATTGATTTAAAAAAAAAAAAAATCCTCCTTGCGTTGAGTGCAGGAGACCAAAAATAAAATCCTGTTTGTGCTGCTGCTTCCTGGAACTGGGAGTAATCTCCTTTTTTTCACATCCAGGTTTGACTCTGAGGGCCAGCTTCAAGAATGTGCCTCCATCTCTAACGCACAGGGTGGGCCTGCTGCAGGCGGAAACACCAACTGGAAAACTCTGTATGAAGCTAAATCAGAAAACCTCGGGCAAGGAGATAAGGTAAAGCAGGGCCTTGAAACGGCAGGCGTGGGGTGTTTCTTGCAGAGATAGGCTGCTCCCCGCGGGTCTTAGTTTCGGAGTGGTGAGGGATCTACTAAAAACTTGCAATAAATAGCCAACTAAAAATAAACACAATAGAAACACCTTAACTCGTGTGCAATTTTTAGAAACCGCTCTTGATTCCAGCAGAGCAGAAATGTTAATGCCCAAATGGCAGTCTTTAAAAAAAAACAATTAACTGCTTTTAATAAGAGTGACTGATCCACAATCGTGCTAATGTCTTACTGTGTTTGGGTATCAATACAGTGAGACCTCAGTTGTAACCAGGGAATTGTCGAGACCGGCACCAGTCTGATCCTCAGCTCATTCTCTTAATGGTTAATCCGTTAATCAACCAATTAAGTACCCCAGGCATGTGTGAGAGTATTTAATGAATGCATGTCTTTATCTTGGCCCCTAAATAGCATGGATACATTTGCACATTGTGCAAACCTTTTGATTTTAAGACCGCCAGTGCATGCAAATACTAATGGAGAAGAGCTGGGGATGTGATAATGAAGTCCAGGAGTTAGGGTGGCAGTAAGATCAGTGAGACCCCAGACCTCCAGCTTATTCTTCAGAGATCAAGCTGTGATGATGCCTCAGACATTACAGATTTGGAAAATGAACCAATCCCACCTCGTGTGTTTCTTTATGCTTCCCGTCTTTCCCTTCAGGCAGACTATTTTAGTTGTGTGGCCACAGTGGTGTATTTGCGCAAGGAGAACTGTATGTACCAGGCCTGCCCATCTCAAGACTGCAATAAGAAAGTGATCGATGAACAGAACGGGCTGTATCGCTGTGAAAAATGTGATCGGGAATTCCCCAACTTCAAATATCGCATGATCCTTTCAGTAAGTCCAAGAGCAGTGTGGCGCAATTTTTGGCTGGCCACCTTTCTTTTGAAGGGTGTGTGAGTGCGCACACGCATGTATGCAGAGGGTTATATATGTGTTTAAACCAAGGAGTCTTTCCTGTGCAGAAAACAGAAAGAGCAACTGTTTCTTAGCAGAGTTTTTCTTATCCGGTCAACATTAATGGCCCTTTTAATGGCTTGTGAATGTTGGCCTGAAGCTTGTGTGTGTGTAGGAAGGTACACTCTCTGAAATTGTGTGCATTCCTTTGAACATAGATGTGAACAGTGCAGCAGTGCAATAATCATGGGTCCTCTACCACCTGTTAAAAGTGCCCCACGCTTCACTATGTCCTCTGAGAGTTTTGTGCAAAAACAGCCAGATCCTGCCCCCCACAAGTATTTCTCCAGCTGGATTTGCATTTTGTTTTTGCACTGCCTCATTCACTTCATTGCATGTGCATTTCTGAATTGCTCACCTTTTTACCTATCTTGTCTTTTTTAAATTGCCATTTTTGCCATTTTATGGCACAGTGCTGCCGTAATGTTAAGCCTCCATTCAACCTAGCCACCCATGCTGTGCAAACCCAGCTCTGGCGTATTGAAATTCCTACAAGTGACAATATGACTGTGATGCTTTTGCGCTGAGCTTGGGAGTGTTTTCCCAGGTCTCCTGTGAGGGAAACGGAATGAATCGTTTGCTCTGGTCCAAGAGGTCCTGGTTGGATGCACCAAACCGGGGCCTCTGCCCTCTGACCTGCTGATTAATTCAGTGTTGAACTGGTGGTCTGCATCGCATCCAGCAAGCCCACGTGACTTGTTTGTGAGCATTGCAGCTTGTGCAAGAAGCCTTGATGGGCTCACACCTTCGAAGATAAGCTTAATGTAGAATGACATTTCTAGAGAGTGGTAATTGCCCTTATTCAGCTGCTCCCTATATTTAGTTTGCTCTATTGTGGGTAATGTTCTGTGTCTCATGCATTAACGAAACCTGCTTCAGAGCGGTATGTCTGAAGGCTGCCATTGTGATGCCTGCTTGCACCCTTGGAACACAGCTGCTTTTTCAGCCTTCTCTCCTCATAAAAGTGCCTCCAAATTAGGGCCCTGTGTCTTGCCTTTAGAAGCTCTCATGCAGGGAGCCTGCTACAGGGAGGGTTTTGCTGCCACTGGGGCTTCACTTCAGCTAATAGAGCAGCTAAACAAAAAGGCTCTCCAAATAAATGGCCTCACCTTATTAGAACATTTGAGAGTATGGAAACTGTCCCCCTGGGGAAATAATTTATTGTGTGGAATTGGGAGGGGGGGGGAACAGAACTACTTAGGAATTATGGGCCGCTCAAGTTCTTCTCCTGTGTTTTGTTCTGTGCTAACAAGAGGTTTTGCCAAATACAAACAATAGAAATTGAATTCCTTCCCGACCCACTCTACCCCTTGGCCCCAAATGGCACGGTTGTGAGGGAGCGAGACATTTTGCAGGCTGTTTAAACGACAACGCTGGACTCTGATGCGGATCAGACCAGGATTTTTTTGTTATGGTAGAATTTGAGCGAGCTGATTGCAGCAAGAAGGCTGTGAGCAAAACCTCTTTACCATCTAAGGGGCGGCCACTGATTGCTGCTGGGAGTGCATTTGGGTGGTTGCTGCCCTGTTGTTGGTCCTGTAGAGGAACTGGCGGACCACTGTGTGAGACAGGATTGTGGACTAGATGGACCACTGGTCTGATCCAGCAGGGCTCTTATGTACTTGCATTGGTTTGCATATCCAACGCTTTGCTTAAAAGCTCAGTGTGCTTGACCTTTTATACATAGGAGGCGAGTCTCCCCAGTTTATTTACCAGGCTTAGGCTCTATTGTTTCTCTGTATATCAAGAAGTAGACCAACTCCGCAATAGACCTTTAATCGTGCTTCAGCCCTGTCCCCAAACTGATTTTCTACACTAGACTCTTAGTCACATAGAGTTGGTTTCTATGATTCTAGTGTAGAATGTCAGTTTGGGGACAGGGCCGGACCAGGATTAAAGGTCTAGTGCGAAATTGGTCTCAGTCTTGCAAATCAGAACTGGGTCTGATCCAAACAGAAAAAATGCCAGTTCTGCCACCTCCTTCCCTTATCTCACCTTCCAAAACACTTTTTTCTGCCTTGAAGTTCTCAATTGGTGGAGGTGGAGGAAGGTATTGGTAGTATGAAAGTGAGCCTCCTCCTTGCTCCACAAGCAGGGATTATGTAAATTAATTGCAGAGCTTTTTCTAGTGGTCCCATTCCAGGCCCTTTCTGTCCTCAGTGTTTCTGTTCTGACTGTTCTAGGCCTTTCATTCCCTCTGCCCTCCTTCTGCCTTAGCTAACTAGGGATGGGAGTTGGCAAAAATGCCAAGGAAGGGCTGTTAAAAGGAACACTTTTCTCACCTACCTCACAGCTCACTGAAGAGATGGCCAAAGCAAAGAGTGGCAGCTTCCAAGGCTCAGAGGGAGGTGCCTGGTGATGCCCCCAACACCATAGCATCCTTCAAGCATGTAGAAACCTGCCCAGTTTCCCTTTTTTGGGGTGATAGCTGCTCTGTGGCCAGAGGGGACCATCAGTGGCAGCAGCATGACTCTCAGCTGCACAGCTTCAGTATATTTAGGGACCGCAGTAAAAAAAGTCCCCACAGCTCCTAATGAGTGGTTAGCCAGTCAGTCCCTTGAGGGAAGGAAGAGAATTCATTGCTTCTGTACTCTTATCATAGACTCCCCTCCTCCACCACCCAAGACTTTCTGGGTGAAGCATCAGTAAGCTCCACAATTCCACTTTCCTCCTCCACAGAAAATACCACAGAGTTGCAGAGCTTCTTCCCAATCCCATGATTCTTAACAACAACTTTGGCCACTCCAGTAAGCCTCCCTTTGCCTTCAGGACATAAATGTATACCTTTTCCTGGATGACCACCTTCTCAACTAACTAAATATCCAGCACACTGTCTGCTGCCTAGAAGAACATGGATTCTTATTTATTAAACTTATGTTTTATTTATTAAACTTTATATTTATCCTACCCTATTCCATGAGTAAATCTTGTAGAATCCTCTCGAGCCAGTTTGATGTAGTGATTAAGTGCATGGACACTTATCTGGGAGAACTGGGTTTGATTCCCCACTTGCAGCTGCTGGAATGGCCTTGGGTCAGCCATAGCTCTCGCAGAGTTATCCTTGAAAGGGTAGCTTCTGGGAGATCTCTCAGCCCCACCTACCTCACAGGGTGTCTGTTGTAGGGGATGAAGGTAAAGGAGATTGTGAGCCACTCTGAAATTCAGAGTGAAGGGCGGAATATAAATCCAATAACTTATTCTCCAGCCTAGGCAGTTTTGCACCTGGAGATCCTTGTTGGCATATTAGCCAGCACTGGAGCATTCTTCCCTGTGGACAGATGAAACGAGCCCAACGAAGCAATATACCACATAGTCCACAAAAAATCATGACTTTAACTTAATGATATTCTGTCTCAGTACTGTCCTCTTGGCATGGCTCTATACTCCTCACCTCCAATGGACACTGCTCCCTCTTGAGGATTGCATAGCACAGCAAGTCCTTTCACAAGTCACTCTATTGTAGAGGGTACTCCAGTCCTTCCACTGCTAGCTTCAGGATCACAACCTGGGGACTGGCAAGCCCTTCCTAGGCCTGCTGTGTACATAGATCAGAGCAGGAGATGTGACAGCTAGGCAACACTGCTGAATGGCAACACAGGTACAGAGTGCTAGATGTATAGATTAATCAGATTTTTGGTGGTAGCGGTTGTTTCCTGGCTTGTGTTTGGTGGCCCTGGGAGGCAAGGGAGGAGGATGACATTGTTGAGTGGAAACTTGGGACAGCCAGAGGGTTTTCTGACCTCCTGGGGTCCTATCCAAAGGAACAGAAAGCATTCATAAGCATTTGTTTCACTCATAGGCCAGAGAAGGTGATGCTGAACGTGCACATTTTAAAAGTTGCCCTCTGGTATCTTTGCCTAGCTACTTTTTATTCCAGGCACACACATAACCAAGGAGACCTCCTCTGCTGCATATCTATGCTGTCAGCTTTAGACCCTCTTTTACGTATTTTTTGAGGGACAGTGGTCACAGAAACAGGGGAGTTGTGTTCTCTCTCCCCTCCTGTGTTTGCTGTGGGCAAATAATAACCAATGATGGAGGTGTAGAAGGCACCTGTTCCCCTTCTGGCCTGCTGTTCTGAGGACTGTCACCAGCTGTTTGCAGTGGCTGCTGGTGTCCCAGGCCCAACTGCCATATCTGTTTTTGAAGCACTGGGACTGGTTTGTCCATGGGGTGTTGTGAGGCTGGTATCCCCAGTCAGGCTGTGAACACAATGGACTGGGGGGAGGAGCTAGGCAGGCAATAATGTTTTATCGAATAGGCATGCAATAATGCATTTGTGTCCATTCAGGTGCAAGGCTAAGGAATGTTGGCATTTTGTCTTCTTTGTCTCTCCCCCAACCCAGATAAATGTGGCAGACTTTCAAGACAATCAGTGGGTAACTTGTTTCCAGGAGTCAGCAGAAGCCATTCTTGGGCAGAACGCCGCTTACCTCGGAGAGCTGAAGGAAAAGGTCAGTCAACTCATGTTGCTTATTTGTTTCGCGGGCAGGCGGGAGCTTCAGGGTACATGTTTCCTCTTCACCACCTAGGTGTTCATACGCTGACCGTGGCTGCAACATTCCGAGGAGGCTTGTCAGAGGCCTTCCTCTCCCGCTGCTTGACAAGAATAGGCCAAAGTGGGATGTCTGTGGGATGGTGGATGAACCATGGAGAAATCACCCCCTTCAGACCGCTGTGTGCCCTTTCGAGGCTGTTCTTTTTTTATTATTATCAACTGCTTCAGCATTCCGTGGCTCCTGAACCATGTTCAGTCCTCATTAGGATGCTCTGGGGGGATTTTCCCTTCTTGATAGATGGTCATATTTTTATGCATTAACTGTGGCATACACACCCTCCTTTATATAAAGAGATCCTTACTTCATCCGTGGGAGGCTTGGTTCTGCTGCTCTTATGATTGGTAGGGGTCAGCCGCTACTATTAGATGTAATACGAGCTTGAGAGCCTGTGAAGGACTGTGAAAGAAGGAACAATTTGTAATACCCCCCTCCCCCCCCCCAAAAAAAATCCCTTCCCTCTCTAGAATTTTGTAGTCTCTTGGTGACTTGAGCAAGCTAATTTCCTCTCCCCCCTTCTTTTCCATTTAACCGATAGTCAGCTACTCTTAACATTCCATACTTACTCTGCTTGTGAATCTACAGGGCTTTTTTGTAACAGAAACTCCTTTACATATTAGGCCACACGACCCTGATGTAGCCAGTCCTCCAAGAGCTTACAGTAGGCCCTGTAAGAAGAGCTCTGTAAGTTCTTGGAGGATTGGCTACATTGGGTATGTGGCCTAATGTGCAAAAGGATTCTTGCTACAAAAAGGCCCTATGAATCTACATTTTTGTTTCTGTTTTGTTTAAATGGCACAGTAATTTTTCTGCATGTCTGAGAAGTCCCCTAAATATCTACCTTAAATGTAGGTGGACTGGTTTTATTGTTGTTGTGATTGGTCCAAACCACCTACGTTGCTATTAAATAAAGCAGATGGATACTCCCCAAAACATTCATGGTTTGGCTGTCTTGCACCATGTTCTCTTCTCATTACATCTCCCTCCCCTTGTAGGATCACACTAGTGTTGCTCTTGATGTAGGCTTTATTCTGTTCCAGTACATTGTTTCCTCTGTTTCAAAACTGCATAGTTCACGCCAAGGTGAAATTTTGATATTGACTCCCATAGATACCGATGTGAGTGTGCTGCTGCATTGGTGAATCCTCTGTAGGTAAACTCTGTGAATGAGGGTTCTCACGAGGGAAGAGAGATTTTGTAGAAATCTTGGATAATGACCTTTCGATTGTGACAGCTTATGTAGTAATAATCACCCACTTATCTCAAAATGTTTGGCTGAGCAATATTGACACACAGGTATCAAATTGCCTGTGTCAAAATGAATGCTGCGTTAAGCATTCTGAGGGGCTCTGAGTACTTCAGCATGTCAAGGCATATCCTGTGCTCCGGCACCTCTCCCAACAAATTCTGTCACATAGCTGTACTCTTTTAGGCTTTTTTATTTCTGCTTGATAAGCACATACTTCAGATTTTCTTCTCCTGTAATAACCTAGATTATTTTTCAAATGTTTCCCTTGTTAACACTGTTGTGCATAAATGTCTCAGGCCCTCTCTTCTTTGCATTTGGCATGTTCCTACCTTTTTTAAAAGTTCCCCTTCCTAGATACCAGTTACCATCCTCAACCATATAGGAATGCTGCACAACAGCCATCTTTCTTTGTTGTGAGACAACAAGGGTTGAATTTGTCCCAGCCCAGTCAAAGGATGAAAAAGAGCCAACAAGAGGACCAAATAATCAGAACACTTTCAGTTTCTTATCGGAGATCCTCAGAGCCCCATAGTATTTACAGGGGAAGGGATTACAGCTCCTACAAGCAGCTCTTGTCCCTGGGGGCAATAGTTCTCTCTGCCCACCAGAAGTAATATATTTCCTTGCGTTTCCCAACAAGAGGTAATGGTGCAGTCTTTAGAATCTAAAAGAGCAGACTTCTCGTGTCATTGTACAAGGCATCCAAGCCTCTGAAATTTGACTAGAAGAATGGCCAGATGAGATCAATGTATCATGGGCCTCCTCCTTTAGGTCTTTGCGGGTTTTCATCTAGCAAGCAATTTCACCATTCTCTAATTACTTGGCAGGCATGCCAAGCAGTCTCATCCAAACCTGAGAGAGATCTCCCAAATCTTCCCTAGATTTAAGCTTGCCATGCCTAGCTAATTCCATTCCCGTAACCCTTTGAAGATAACAAGATCCTGCTTAGTTTCTCTAAGAACAGGGCTCTCACTCTAGCTGTACTTTGGGCTCCCTTAGGATAACACAAGTGAATAACCCCATAGTGACTCTGGTCTTGGTGCTGGTTCCTGATAATGGGAACAGTAGTCTGAGAGACCCAGGGACATAAAGATTTGCCACAAAAAGAATAACCTTGCAAGGTCCATGAGGCCACACTCCTAGGCAATTAGAGCTTGAGCTGGAAATTTCCTCGCCTCTAGAGTTGTACTTTAGGTCACAAAGCATGTTGTCTCTGTCTGGAACCCGCATGCTGACTCTATCAGGCTGTGCAATAATCTTCTAAAAATTTTGTGGCTGCTAATCCCGTGATAATTTATTTAAAACATGTATTAGGTACCTGTCTACCTTATGGAACTCAAGGTGGCTCACAATGTAAATAGAATATGATAATAAGCAAAACATATAAAAGTCCATGGATTAAAATGACAGTTTAAAACCACCAATGGGCACAAAAGCTAAACTTGAGCACTGTCCTGAATAAAACCTTTTTCAGCTGACTTCTAAAGATTGAGAGTGATGAAAAGAGATCTCTGGTTAAAACACTGGAGCATAGATCAAGGTTCAAAAACGTAATTTTCTCTACTGCCCCCTTTAAGGGAGGGTAATTATTTGAGGATTCGGCATTCGGATCTTAAGGACCAGAAAAAAACCATGCCCTCCACTTCCAGCTGATATGATTACAAACTGTCCAGTCAAGAAATCTCTTCCTTTCCTTGCCATGGGTCCCAATTCGATGCCAGGGAGTGCAAAGACAGTAAGTCTTTAAAACCTTCTGAAAACAGGCCAGGGTTCCAGGTCCAGCTCCTTCTCTTCTTCCAGTCCAGCTTCTGTTCCTCATCAGCCAGAGAACAGGGCATAAATCCTATCAGGCATGATGCCAGACTTCCACTAATCAAGGGAAGCCTCAAAAGATTCTGTCCAGCCTGGGGAAAGTCCATAATGGATCTTTGGGTGCATCAAGCAATTCTCCGTGGGTATAAATTAGAGCTCTCCAACAAGTTAATAGCTTCTCCAAGGCCTAAGAAATTACAGAACCATCAGACAGTACTTCATACAGGCAGTCCGCTGAGAGACCCAACTCCAATTGAATTAACGTACACCAGCCTGATGGGTAGGGGGGCTCAGTACCTCAGCCTCTTAGCCCAGGGCAAGTGGTCCACAACAGTCAACACACAGCATAAATTGGCTAGAGTCACGAGCATCAGACTAATCCTTCATGTGTTTGTACAGTGTGGAAGAAAAGCATGTTAGAATCTTGATGGACAGCACCATTGGGACAGTGCACATCAGGTGCTGATAAGGAACAAACAGTTCCTACAACAGGAGGATTCTCTCTGTGATGCAACCTATGAATTGGTGATCCTCCTTCCCCTGGAAATAGAAGGTCTCTGCAAATTTGTAGCACACCCCTGCCTCTGAAATCAGTGGAATTAGGAATACATTCAAGGATATCCTCCGCTCCACTAACGATAAGAAAATGCTCCATTGTTTTGTTCTTTCACAAAATCTACCACAATTATGAGTAGTTCGCTACTGTTTTTCTTCCAACCATTACTTTCATCTGTTGCCAGCTGTCTCCTAACTGCTGGTTCTGCACACATACACACCCATACATGCATCACTGCCACAGCTTTTACTTGTTTAACTTATTCCTGAAGTTCTGTTCCTATAAAAGGACTTTAGGGGTGATAATGTAGTAGTAATAGCGCAACAACAATACAGGAATCCCTTCTTGTCCTAGAATCTTCCTTGTCAAGTTTCTCTGAGCTCTGGAAGGCTTGAGCTGGCTCCCCTGTTTCTCTTTAATTAACACTCAGATGTCCTCTTTGTTCCATACCTCCAGAAGCATACGCAGTCCCTGTTGTGGCCATTCCCCCTCTCCCCCTTTTGAGTACTTCTGCCTTGTTTGTGGGTGGCCAAGTTCTGTTTTCCTCATCTGGGGGGGGGGGGCACTGATAATTTACTATGAGAGAGAGTGATGGCACATTTTGTATTTTTGAAACACTGAAATATGTTTGCTTTAGAAGAAAGCAAGACATATATTGCAGATATTTTAAAAACCCAAGAACTTAATTGCACTGGACAATTCCAGCACTGGGTGAATGCTCTGATTCCCCCTGACAAAGCCTGCACAGTGAAACATGTTGGGACTTTGTACAATAAAATGTTAGTCATCTATTACCTGGCATTTTTCCTTTTTGTTCTGTTGGCACATTGCTAGATGCAGCCTATTTTGTCTTCATCTCTAGACATGTTAAGGGCATGGCTCACACCAGCACCATAGGGAAGATCATGATTGTGTTGTCTTCCAAAGTTCTCTGGATTTTCAGTGCTCTCCCTGCAATGGAACACAGGTCATTCTTATTAAACTTCACACAAACTTCAGACATAGATGAGGGTTCTTATTCGTCATGCCTAATTTTTAAAAAAGAAGTTCCTAAAACTGAAGCTTGCCTGGGAGCCCTGATGATTAATCTGCAAAGCGCAGCTCCTTCATTCTGTGTATGTGGGGACAGGCTGCTGTCCCTTGGGGTGAAGGGAAAGCACTTTGTGTACACAGTGAGCCACTGCTTTCTCTAATTCTAACTTAGCCCTTGCATTGAAATGCAGTTCTGTGGCGCCGAGTCTTGGCATGCATTGAGCCTTTCTTTTAACTTCCTTCTCTGAGAACAAAGAACAGGAGTTAGTGACAGATGTCTGGGAACATGTTAGCTGTACATTTGTATGTGTTTTGTCAATACATTATGTAGTTCCAAATTACCATTAACATTCTCTCGGAACCTCAGACAATCTGTTCAAATTACAAATATAAGAAAATAAAAGCTGAGGCCCCACCCCAACAATATTAGAGATGCAATTGGTGTACCATTAATACGGGTGCAAAGTCTCATTTTTTACTTCATTTGGTGCTGGATTTCAGTCTAAACTCAGGTTCAGAAACGCTGATCTTTCTGCCCCAAAGAAACCCACATTGGTCTAATCTGAATGGTTTTATATATGTGGCAGTGCTTGGTCATTAACTTGAAATGCTGGGATTCTGTCACTAGGTCAAATAAGCACAGCATCCTTCTGAATTCAGGGTGGAACAGAGATAAAAAATAAGACCCTGTGGCCTCTGAGAATGGCTCATTGGAGTAGGACTTGGGAAATCTGTGTTCAAATGCCACTCAGCCTTGGAACTTATTGGGTTACTAGGCCATTCACCCCTGGCCTAATAGGATGGTAGTGACTGAACTAGAGAAGGGTGAACCATGAATTTCTTCTGACATCCCCCTGTAGTGGCATAAAAATGTGACAGCTGGTAGAAATCAGGTTAGTTTTAACCCTGGGAGAAATATATACTGGGAAGACTGTAGAGATTGCTTACTTAATGAACCAATCTCCTTTATTTTGTACCCTGATGCTTGGTATTTATACTGCAGGTTCATCCTTTCTCATTCAGCTCCAAAAACCAGCCTCCCTCCCCCAGTTTGTTACAGAAACCAAAAAGGCAGTTAGCGCCTGTCCCCTTTTGAACAACTAGAGTGTCAGGACATGACTTGTGCAATATGCTGAAAGGCTGTTAATAAGTTCCTGACAAAACATCTGTCCAGGTTGGCATGCTGAGTGATCATAAGAAAACATCAGGGTTGACCAAATGGGAAGCCCCTCCGGCCCCCTGGGGTTGATGTCTCATTTTGGATTAATGTGCTATAAAGAGGCTTCTGAGCTTGGGATAGTAATGCTATGCTTTTTCCCCCTGTCAGAAGCTCTGAACATAGGGATGGAACTCAGGGGAAGGCTTAATATGCCATAGTTCTGTTCTATTAAAATTGTTGTTATACCTTTTCTGTCCTGTCCCCCTGGCTTGCCAAGATATGGTGGACTTGAGAAGTATCTACAAAGCTCAGTCTTACCTGTTGACATCTGCTTGTTATGTTTTGTTTTCTCTTGAACAGAATGAGCATGCTTTTGATGAGATAATTCAGAAAGCCAGCTTCACTACCTATGAGTTCCGGATCCGAATTAAGCTGGAGACTTTCAATGTAAGTCTGATGTGTACTGAACAGCTAGTAGATCTTTGGCTCTGTGTCTGGAATGCCTTTTTATAGGTTCAACTAGGGATATGCTCAGAAATATGTTTTGTTTGCTGTTGCTTTTTTGAATTATTAGATTCAATTTTTTAAATGGGAAACACATTTTCATATGTAACTCCATTCCCCAACTTGTGGGAAGAAGTTATGAGGGATTTTCAACCAAGGGATTTGTCATATTTCATGCTGATAGGAGAAAACATCTGAGTTGTTTTAAATAGGCAGTTACAATGCTCACTTTTGGGGGGTAATTCAAGAAAGATCATGGGCATGAATAATAGGCAGATCCTTACATTGGAATCCACTCACTCATCTTGTTTTTATGCAAGATCAGAGCACATGGGTTGAACTATGCACCCCACCCACCACGCCTTACTTGCTGGTTTCTGGTGCTTGTAGCATTTTATGCTTGTCTGCACTCTGGGACTGGAGGTGAACTCAGCTATGGGGGAAAATTCATTGTGAATTAGGCACGGAAAGGTGGAGTTAGCTCCCCTTGCCCTTCATGCTTTGTTTTTGTTTTAAAATAGGAGCAACCTTCACATTCCTTTTTTTTAAAAAAATACACATGAATATTAAGTTGCCAGTCTCTCCCTGCCCCCCACTGGGGCCAGTAGCATCTGGAAGGGGTGGAGTCACTCATGAAATATTAAAGACGTCAAGAGAGCACTGATCGCTCATGGCTCATTGGGCTGTCCATAGTCTCTTCCCCCCTCCCCATGCACCATTTATTGCAGCACATATATTAAGATGAAGTGGCAAGCTCCGTTTGTTATTGGTGGGTGGGGCATTTGCCTCTCACTCTGCAGCAGAGCTTACCTACATTGCCAGCACGTGCCAGCAAAATGTTTACCCATATGCTGTTCTAGAACAGAATAGCAAAGCAACAGGAGTCGCTGCGCTTACATAGAATCAAATCCAAGCTCTCTTCAAACCAGCATGCCAGCGATGTGGTTGGTGTAAACAACAGATTGGAAAGGCAAACCTGCAAAGAGGCACAGCACTCTTTGGTGGTAAGATCTGTGTACAGCTCTACAAAATGGTTGATGTCCCTGCTCATCTCCCTGCCGTCCCACAAGGGAATTGTGTGTGAAAGCCATGACCCTTTGAAGCTTATTCTGAGTGCAAGGCTCTCCTCTGACAGTTTTTTCCACCTCTGGATTGAGTGAGGGAGAGAGTGAGAGTCCCAGTTCTCCTTCAGTTTTCTCTGCTGGTGCAGGGAGAAGACACATCAGAGAGTTCTTATGTGTGGATTCTGTTGAAGATATGCACGAAGGAAAGGAGTAAGGTTTTGTTTCTTTCCCTTCCCTTCATAGTGCACAAAGCATGGGGAAAATAGTATAGTCAGATGATTCTGCATTGTGCGTCTTTTGTCTGAATAAAGGACATGTTTCTAGAGCAGGGGTGTCAAACTCATTTGTTGTGAGGACTGAATCTGACTTAAATGAGACCTTGTTGGGCCAGGCCATGTTGGGGTGAAGTGATGCCAATTACAGCCTGTCTGAGCTTCTGGCATTGAAGACCAAGATTAAATTTAAGTGCAGATAAAAGTCAAGACAAACTAAACAGCAAGAAAATCTTGCTTTTTCTGTACCACAAATATACCTGATCTCCCTAATGAACTGATTGGAGAGGCCTGTTACAGTACTGAGGGCCCGATGGAACCATTATTTCCATTTCAGAAGGAGAATGAGGAGGACATTCACATTCCTACAATGTGCAAATCCTCTCCCCTCTCAAGAGGAAAAGGATTATGAAGACAGAGCAAGAGATGTGTGGGAGGTGTTCAACAGAGACTGTTATTTTGAAAGATAATAGCTGGAGCCATCGCTCCTCCGGACATTGGGTTCCTTATTCTTCATACTGCGCACCAATATACTTCGTTTTTTGAGATAACTGGGACTGCAGATACCTTCTCTGTGGCAGAGACATACTCACAGATGCTCACCTTCATACTCCAGGGCCCAACTTCTGGAGAATTTATCTTGAAGAAAGGTTACATCAGTTCCATGAAACACAGCTCCTTTCCAAAGTGACATACTCTCACCCAGACAATAGCAGATCTGGTTACAGTGCCTGATGCAGAGTCTGATGTCAAGTGTGAAACATTGGCATCACAAACTCCAGACCCTGTCTTTTGCTTTCTTCAGTCTGAAACCATTGGAATTATAGCATTCTCTGTCAAGCAGGGACTGTTGAGCATTCAGTGGATCCATGACAGTCACTACTCATAAGATAAGTATGTTCAAAACAAAAGATTCATTCTGTTGATCTACTGGGCTGGAAAGTTTATTCCTCCTTAGCCTAATCCTTGCAGAGAGCCAGCAATCATGGCATTGTGGATTGTTACCAGATAGTTTGTAGGAGATAAGGAAAATGTGCAGATGATAAGGAAAAGTTTGTACAAGTCTTATCGACCAGGGACATAAAGCTACTGAAATGGAACTAATAGAACAAAACACATGGCTGATTGTATGGCTTGGACCCTGTTCACAGTGACCCTTAAGAGACATGTCTGGCTGATGTCTACTGCATTACCTGTTGAGCTCAAGACTAAGATGAAGGATCTGCCACTTGCGAGAGCTGAACATTTCATCAGCTATGCAGATGAGGCATTAGAATTTACTCGCTGCTTCTAGAATTCACAAAATGCTTTCATCCGGAAATTTGTAATAACATTGAGTAACATCCCCTGGCAGTTCTGCAGTCTCACCGGAGAGTTCTTTGAACACATATGCCACAAAGGCTATCTTGCCTCTGTGGCTTTCCTTATTCCTAGCCAGCATAGTAAAGAAATTACAACTTCAGCACATAAAGGATATCTCCTTTTTTCCCTTGCACCAAAGGATGCCACTTGATCTTCTGAACATCAAAATCCACCGCTGAGTATCTGAGATTCACACACTCCAGAGCCCAGGGCAGAGAACTATTGTTAGCATTGTTTTCCCCTACAAATAATGCTTTACTAGAGATCTGATTTTCTGTTGTAGAAGGTAGTATGATTATCTCTGGGTGGGGCTGGGAAGCTGAGAGGCAGCGGCTTTCCATATCAGGCAGTTGCTAATAGTACAGCATCCCCAATCATGGTCTCTGCCCTCACCTGATGCTTTTCTCTTCCCAAGGACGAATCGCGCCTGAAGGCTACAGCGATGGACATAAAGCCCGTCAACCACAAGGAGTATAGCAAGAGGCTGATCATGAACATCCGGAAGAACGCTGCACAGCTTGCATGAGCAGCCTGGCAGAACAGAACATCTTGAAACACAGGTGTCAGTTGGTTTCTCCCCACCTTGTGTCAGCCCCATTCGGCACAAGTTCCACCATGCTTTGCAACTCTCTCTACCAACTTGATTGTCTCCTGTGTTTTTGAAACATGGCTGAGTGCTGCCATTGGATGAAGGAGAGGGTGCTGTGCTAAGTGGCAGAGAAAACGACATTCTGCCCTGGGATGTCTGGTTGTGCCTGGCATGGAAGTTCCATTTTATTTAGGCAGGGCTGGACATAACTAGTGAAATGTCTGGTTTTCCTTCTTCCCAAAATTCTGGAAAGGCTAGTGATGGGTTCTGTTTTAGAGAGGGTGGAATAGAACCCCAGGTACACCCTTCCCCGGTGCTAGAGTGCAGATGCTTCTATTATCACAATCCAGGTCCTCCCCTCTTCCTTTGCATTCAATGACTTTCTTCCTGCCACAGGTACCAGGCAGTTGTTACTGCTTGGAATGACAATATGGTAGAATTATTAATCAAAGACATATCTCTTCTATCTGAAGAATATCCTTCCTTCAGGGTTTAATAGACTGAGTCAGATGGGCCTGATATTAATCAAAATTGTCTCTTCTGAGAGAGGCTGATAAGCGTTGACTCTTCATCCCTCTGGGAAATCGAGGCAACTACAAAGCACTGCTTTAGTTTTTCACTTCAATTAAGATTGCATTTTTGAGGCTGCTGACCGCACGGGGTCTGCTGCCTGTCCATATATATTTCTTTGTGTTTGTATGCCAATGATACTCTTTTTGGATTTGTTTGTAACTGATGTGAACAAATGGGGAAGTGATCATTCAGATTGAGGACATAAGGTGGGTTCCCCCCCCCCCTTTTCTCAATAAACAATGCTTAGTTCTTGTATGTTGTGCATTCCAATTCTTGTAAATGGCAACAGTTTTCTCATTACTGGAAAGCAATTAATTAGTTTTCATAATACATTGTCTCTGGGAAGAGACAGTACCTTATTACCAGCGCTGAATTTAGCTGCATGGAGGAGCGGAGTTTTCTCAGCAAGTGTCAATATTGATATGTGATTGTTGTTTTTCTGGTGAAGGTGGCATGGGGGGGGGGGTATTAATGTGTACACATCAGCCTGAAACTAACTGGGCCTCGAGATTCTATGCATACAGTGCCCTGGAATTGAAAGCAGTAATTGTGTTGCTGGGCATTCCAGTTGGTAGAGCAGCCTAGCTCTGCACGCTTCTGATCACATTAATTATGCATTCTCTGGCTGCAGCAAAGCATTGAATATACAGCTCCCAGCAGCCATGCTGTGTTGCAGTTTACCTTTGGTAACAAAATGTGTTGCAAATGGTTTCTTGTGCATATGGAGGCATTCACTGCCTGTCACATGCAGGCTTCCCCTTCTCCTGTCTGCTGACCTTTCCCACCCCAGACCGAACAGAGAGCCCTTGTTGACTCTGGTGGCACTTCTGTTTCTGAATTTCATTACGGGGTCGTACCTTGTTCCTTCTGACCTTGCTTATGAAGTGTTGACTGAAACTTTGGTCTTCGGCAGCCTTCACGGTTGTCAAAATTATAGGTTAGAAGTGATCATCTTTCCTTCTGCTCCACTTAACCAGACCTTTGCTTCTGCCTCAACCTGCTTACTTTTTCTTCCCTGAAATTGGGAAGAGCTAGAAGCTTTGGTGCACAGCTTTGGCCTTGTTACTGAAGGGGTGAAAAGAAGGGATTCTGTAGTCGATGCCTGCCCTGTGGGGCCATTGTGAGCAAAGAAACATATTGGCCAGAAGTGGGTTCTGACCAATCGCATCTTTCTGGCTGTCTCCTAATTAGGCACAGGCATGGAGTCATTAGCTTCCTCCTGGAAATAGAGCAGTAGTAAAGGGCAGCAATTCTGCATTCTAACAGTTAACTGTTTAAGAGAAGTGAGTGGGTGAGAAAGAATTGCATCTTGTGTAGTTGTTGAACTGGGCAGGGGGGGAATAGAAAAGAAGAGAATGAAATTGTTTCACTTATTGTCTTTAAATGTTCTGTAAATTCCCTCCTGTGTCGTTGTGCAAGAGACTGTAAAACAGATAGCGATCGTTTTGATTTCTGTCTTTTTCCCAGTGCTGCATCTGCTTGCCGAAAGACCCCAGACGATTTCTAGTGGGTTTTGCTACCATTTTGGATTTATAAGTCCAAAACAGGGGCCCTTTCTCCTCTTCCTGCCCCACTTAAAACTTGTCTTTGAACTGTATAGGTGTTATCGATCCAGGTATTTAATACACTAATGAAACAGACAGATATTGACTACGTAATTAATATACTCTCTGAAAGCGAAATTTGGCAGCACAAACACTGAAGCTGTATTGACTGGTGCCATTCTGGCTGAGTGCCTCTCTTTTGGTAGCCTTCCTTATAGGAAAGGGGAGCAAATTCTTTTTTTATGATCAGGCTCTCTTTTCTACACCAGAAAAACTGGGTTCTTCGTACCTGCTTAAAGACTTGCATTTTTCCATGATGGTGTTAAGTCCCCAGCATTTAGCTGTTCTAGTTAATGTCTTACTTAGCACAATAACGTTTGTGTGTGCGTGTGTGGCAGGGAACAACAGAGTTTTATAGCAGTCATTTGGAGTCTTTCAGGATGCTTTTTCCCCTGCACACTAGTCTGTAGCATAGACTTAATGGTTTGACATCCAAAGGAGGAATTGTGTCAGTTGCTTGGGGAGACGTAGGCATCTCCTTGCTTTGTGGTGTCTTTGTGCCTTTATTGGCCACATACAAGACAATATACAAAAACAATCCTCTCCACATTTTTTTCATTGCCACAAATGGCATATGTGGAAAGCCCACCTGTCATCCGCTTGTGCTGTGTGGCAGGACTGGGGCCTTCACTGGACTTGACCATCAAGGTCTTTGATCTACCCTAGCTAATCCAAGAGCAGTGGTCCATAGATGTGGTTGCCAATGGCGACCATACATTTTATGCTGGCAACCAGCAGGGAAAACCTTTTGTATATTTCTATAAGAGTAGGAAGTAGTTTTTAGAAAAAGTCTAAACAACAATCTGGCTTCCAAGCGAATCTAAAATCTGTGGGCCTCTGATTTGGACATAAATGAATTGTGTTTGCTGTAACATGCCAAATGTTCCAGTGCTAACATTTGAGAGTCCTCCCTCCTCCCTGGTGTCTTTGCAGTCATAAGAGGTGGAGACATGCAAGTAAAGTTACAATAGCCCTAGTACTGAGAGCCAGTTTGGTGTAGTGGTTAAGAGTGCGGACTCTTATCTGGGAGAACTGGGTTTGATTCCCCACTCCTCCACTTGCACCTGCTGGCATGGCCTTGGGTCAGCCGTAGCTCTCGCAGGAGTTGTCTTTGAAAGGGCAGCTGCTGTGAGAGCCCTCTCAGCCTCACCCACCTTGCAGGGTGTCTGTTGTGGGGGGAGAAGATATAGGAGATTGTAAGCTGCTTTGAGTCTCTGATTCAGAGAGAAGGGCAGGGTATAAATCTTCAGTCTTCTTTCTCTCAATCATATGACTGTGGGGGAGGGCAGACAAAAAAATTAGAGACACCCAGTTCAGCCAGGACGACCCTTAATAACAAGGTGAGTCCAACACTTCTGGATTTCATCTTTATGGCACCAAAGTCAAAAAGCTCTGGTTTTGGTGGTGATGGAAAGCGCTATCAAGTCACAGCTGACTGACTGACTGTGACTGACTTACGGCAACCCTGTAAGGTGTTCAAGGCAAGAGATGTTCGGAGATGGCCTGATATTGGTTGCCTCATAGTGATCCTGGGTCTCCCATCCAAGTACTAACTAGGACCGACCCTGCTTAGCTTCTGAGATCCTATGAGATCAGGCTAGCCTGGGCCATCCAGGTTAGTTAGCCTGGGAGAAATGGCACAAACCAGTGTGTATCATCATGGGATCCTTGGAGGAAAGGCTAGATGAAAAGAGCCCAGCAAATTCATGGCTGACATAAAATTTGGGACATGCTGGCTAAATCTCACAGTAGCTGCATCAGGTTTCTTGTGGCAGAAGCTGCCATAATACTACTACGTTACTTCTTATCTCTGCTAATCATACCCGCTGGTTCGGACAGTCCCTGATCACTCTCATGCGTATACAGAATGTAACCTGAAATCATGGATGAGGTAGGTTTGAAGATGGCTGCAGCCAGAAATAAGATACAGGGTAGTGCAGAGTTCTGTGGATTATTGGCCGAAGGGTTGGCTTGATTGGCAAGACTTGGGTTCAGATCCCCACACTGCCACAGAGCTCACCACTTAACCTGGAACCAGCCATTCAATCTAACCTACCTCAGAGTTGTTGTGAGGATGGAGAGAAGGACTCTTGTATGAAGTGTGAGGTTAAAATGTGGTTTGTGCTCCCAGTGATTATGCTTGTTCTGAACACACATGAAGCTGCCTTATACTGAATTAGATCATCGGCCCATCAAAGTCAGCATTTTCTACTCAGACTGGCAGTGGCTGTCCTGGGTCTTAGGCCAGAGGTCTTTCACATCACCTATTGCCTGGCCCTTTTTACTGGAGATGCCAGGGACTGAACCTGGAACCTTCTGCGTTCCAAACAGATGTTCTACCATTAAACCATGGGCCTGTCCCTGAAGGTCTCACTGGTCACTATTTTAGGGATTGCTAAGATTTTTTCCAGGTCATGATGGCCAGTAGTTGGGAAGGGGGGGCATAAATGCCAGAAGAGGAGAGTTTTACCTGCATTTGCAATGTATGACTTATAAATGCTTCTTACAGCACTCCTGAGAATTACTTGGGGCATCAGACTTGCATGGGTTGATTGGGGCTGATGTGACTGAGATATGGATATTCCTCACTGCAAAGCACTAGGTTAGCCGCCCTTTTCAAATGCTCACCCCCACCCCCACGCATACTCTATGGTAAGGCTGTAGCTCAGCGGAACACTTTAATTGGAGAAAGTCACATGTTTAGTCCCCGGCTTCTCAAGATAAAGGGAGCAGGTCAGAGGTGATGTGACAGACCCTTTTCTGTCTGAGACCCTGGAGAGCAGCTGCCAGTCAGAGCAGACAGGACTGACTTTGATAGACTCAGCAGAGGAGCTTCCTACATTCAGGATCCCTGAGAGTTGCTGGTTGACCAGAAAAGACATTACTAGTTTAGGAAAGGTACATGCATTGATCCCTGTCAGCCATTGTTTATGGGACTCAGCCCTGCTGATCTACTGACTACGAAGGCTGAAGCTGCGGCCCTCTTGGTCTGCAGGAGGCCAACTTGCTCCAGTCTCTGACCCCGTTCCTTCATGTCCTAGAAAGACCTGCTTGGGGAAAGACTGCTTACCAGGTCTAGAAACTGGCAACTGTTTGTTGGGATGAAGCAGCTTCGCATCTGTGCATCCCCAGATCACTTTTGCCCTTGCAGTAGGAGAGGATGGATACAGTAGCAGATGTATGCAGCAAATAGCCAATGGGAGGGGGGGGGGCTAAAGTGTCCCTGCTTGCAGTGGGGTTTTTTTGGGGGGGTGGATTTAATTCATCATGTCTACAAGGGTGGGGGCCTTTATTTTAAAGGCTTCTGAGGTGGTTGAATGCTTTTGGGGTGGGGAAGTTGGGGGAGACCACTGAATCAGAGGTCTGAGCAGAGGTTGATAGAACTTTGGGTGGGGGGTGCACCAGGTAAGAGGTAATCATAGCTGGCACTTTTGCCTGTTCTTTCTTGCAAACTCTCCTCTTGACATCCATAGTCATGGCCAGCCACCGTCAGACCTCAGAGTTCCAATCGCAGGATGGTTCTAGAGCAGAGGTGTCAGACATGCGGCCTAGGGGGCAAATCAGGCCCACAGAGGGCTCCTATCAGGCCCCCAAGCAACTGACTGTCATCTGCTTCTTTCTCTCTCTCTTGCTTCCTTCTGCATAACACCTTGCTTTGCAAGGCTTGCTCAGTCACACAGGAGCTACAGAGCAAAGCCATTATTTTTTCCATTGTCTGAGGCTCCTCCCTTGGGGAGGAAGGGGGAGAGGGAGATCTTGCTTTGCTAGGCTCTCTCAATCGCACAGCAGAACTACTGTGCCAAGCTTCTCTTCCTTCTATTAGCTGAGGCTCCTCCCCCTCCTTGTCCCCTGGGAAAGGAAGGAAAGAGCCAGAGCTTCCCTTGCCCAGTTCCCTGGATCCCATGGCAGAAATACAAAGAAAGCACCTTCAAAACTGAGTGCTAATGTTTTAAACATGTTTTTTAATTTTTTTGTTAAAAAAATCTTTGTGTTCTTTATAAAGTTTATATCTCTGCTGCTTAATTTAAAATAGGAACACACATGATGCAGCCTGACATGGCCCGGTCCAATAAGATGTCATTTATGTCAGATCTGGCCCTCAGAACGCCTGTTCTAGAGCACAGTTGGCTCAAGTGTTGAATTACTTTCTATACAAGTAGTTTGAGGATGTTGATAAGTGAGAGAAGGGATGATTAGTTGGGCCCTGAAATTGATCAGTCGTCCTTGAAAGAGGCATGATGCCTAAGGCACTTAGGCAGGGTAACTGCTTGGCCTCCCTTGAAGAGGCCCCTTGCTCACTCCAAGCCCACCCTGCATGGTGATGTTTTTCCACTGCAGTGTGGCAGTGCTGTTAGTTCGGTTGGTCTTCAGAAGTGAGGTGGAAGGCCCTATGGGAGAAGGCCTTTCTCTGTGTCGCTACCCAGCCAGCTTTGGAATGCCTCTCTTCCTTTCCCTCTTCTGGTGCCAGACCAAAGCAAGTTTTGTTTGAACTGGCTTTTGATTAATTGATTGCTGTTTGGTACTTTTTTATTTTAAAAAAACCAAACAAACAAACTCCTTTTTGTTCTCTCTGCTCTCAACTCTAATTTGGTTTTAAGTGGCTTCTGTGGGTTGTATTTGAAGCAGTTTTAATTGGCCGCTGTGGATTTTGTTAAGTATGGCTGTTTTAGTTGATCCCCTGTAGTTTATTGCTGTTTTTGGAACCAGGTACATTTTTAAAGGAATGGATGGATTGGTTATTGCCTTTGCGATGCAACGTGGTTTTTTATTCTGTGAACCGCCTCTAGCTCTTGGCAGAGAGGCAACAGATGCATATTTTAAATAGGCAAGATAAAAACCCAAGAGCACTCTCTCCCAAAGCTTCTGCAACACGTGATGGCATAGACTGCTCCAGTGGGCATCTTTGACTGCAGGAGGCTATTTTGTGTTGTCTTCTCCTTCCAGCTCTGTCTCCGCTTCAAAGCTGTTCTCCTGCATAGGTTTCCCTAATGTGGGAAGCTTGGGGCATGGCTTAAATGAGCTGAAAAGGCTGAGCATCAAGACTAGGTGAAGCTATATACAACTGATTCAGAAGCTGGTGTGATAAAGCTTTTCTCCCCGATTTCAAGCAGTTGGGGGGGGGGGTGGAATAAAACCCTGAACTCCCAAGCGTATTGGCTTTCTGGTAATTGGAGCTCGCGCTAAAGATGACAGCTTTTTCTGGATATGATTCCTGTCTAACACTTGTAAAATGCTGCAGATGTAGCCTATATATCTTGCAGCCCCTCCTAGACTTCTTTCCGCGATCACTTCTGCCAGAATTCCGGGTCCGTGGAATTCCTAGAGCTTCAGTTGGGAACAGACTGCCATTATCTCCTTAAGGGAACATTTCCTGCTGGATTCCTTTATTTGGGTGTATCTGTCAAACACTGAGAGAAGATGAAAGGTGTACAGCTAGGCACAGTGGACTGAACATACTGTTCAAGAACAGATACTGTATACCAAAAGAATGCCGACACCCATGCCTAGCCTGTCGTAATTTCAGGATAGCTTACATCCTTACCAAAACTGCTGAAGTGAAGCTCTTTTAACTGAAATCCTCCCGGTTGCTGCAGCTGCCCACGCATGCATAATCTGTCAGCCACTGACATATTTGGCAACTGTCAGTCTTGTTACCTTCCTTCCTAAATCTCCTTTTCCTGGTTTGCCTTCTAGGCTCATCATCTTCATAACTTTCCTCTGGATCTTTTTTTTTTGGGGGGGGGGGCGGGGGGGGAGAGGGGAGGAGAGTTTGTATTCAGTGAACCTTTGGCTATTGCAAGAATTCCCTCCCCCTTTTG
Source organism: Heteronotia binoei (assembly GCF_032191835.1). Lineage (NCBI taxonomy): Eukaryota > Metazoa > Chordata > Lepidosauria > Squamata > Gekkonidae > Heteronotia > Heteronotia binoei. The sequence continues at coordinate 33,849,622 of NC_083240.1, forward strand.
GTGTCCTTTCCCCTTCTGATTTCCCCCTTAATCCTCTCAAAAGGAACAAATGCAGCATCCTCCGCTGCCCTTTTGTCAGCTCAGCAAATGTGTTCACGCTAAAAATGTTATGGGGCCGTTTCCCCTCCTCTCTTTGGAAGCACGGCATCCATGCAATTTGCTAATTAAACAGGGAAGTGTGGCTTGCCATGTGCAGCTACCTCAGCAACCTCATTTTGGGAGATGCCAAGGCCTGTCCCCGCAGCCATTTTAAAGCCTCTCTTGCTTGACTGGCTGCTGCTTGTTGGCTGGGGTTCTCTGCTGTGCTTGACTGGCTGCTGCTTGTTGGCTGGGGTTCTCTGCTGTTAGAGCCGCGTGTTCTTCTTTCCTCCCTCCCCCTCTGCCACCTGAGTGTAAATCCGCATTAGAATAACTCTTAAAGAGTTGTGCTCTCCAAAGCACCTGGTAAAGGCAGCTCTCCTAAAGCATTATTGTTGAGTGTTGTAAGCTGGCCTTTGCTGTGGAGGCCTCTTGACCAGGCTTCAGTTGCATTAAGATGATTCTAGAGCCTCATCTTCCTAGAGGAAGCCGGGCAGACAGCTTGCCCATCTGTTTTGTAGACAGGTGAGTGCTCCATTCTCATGCCTCGGATAGAAGCCATTAGCTTCTCTGTCTCTGTGTGGGGAGAGAGCGAGTGAAACATGAGGAAGATCAGGCTGTAGGCCTTGTCCAGATGGGATTTAGGGAGCAGAGCTGGTGAAATTGATCAGGTGAAGTTGGCTTTTTTCCTTCTCATCCTTCGCTCGCCTTCCTGCTTAAGCTCATTTTGTAAGTCCCTGATGGGAGATCTCACAGTGGAAGAGGCCTCTTGCTATTAGAGCAGTGCTAGTTCAAGGAATTGTCTGGATCAGCGGTCCCCAACTTTTTTGGCACCAGGGACTGGTTTTGTGGAAGATAATTTTTCCACAGACCGGGGGCAGGGGAGATGGTTTCAGGATGATACAATTGTGCACTTTATTTTGGTGTGGTGGTTAAGTGTACAGACTCTTATCTGGGGGAACTGCGTTTGATTCCCCACTCCTCCACTTGCAGCTGCTGGAATGGCCTTGGGTTAGCCGTAGCTCTCGCAGAGCTGTCCTTGAAAGGGTAGCTGCTGCAAGAGCTCTCTCAGTCCCACCCACCTCACAGGGGGAGGAAGATAAAGGTGATTGTGAGCCACTCTGGGATTTGGGGTGGAGGACAGGATATAATCCAATGTCGTCTTATTATTATTACTACTGCATTGTAATATCTAATGAAATAATTATACAGCTTACAGCCCGGTTGCTAACAGGCCATGGACCTGGGGTTGGGGACCCCTGGTCCGGTCCACTGTGGCCTTCATCAAGTGCATTTGCTACCTTGCCCACAGCCTTCAGAGGTTGGTACTAACAGGTTCTATAGATAGGCTGTTGCCCATTGGTATTCTTTTTTTATTTTTGTATTTTGTGCGTGTGTGTGTGTGTGTGTCTGCACTTGGAAGTCATGGCAACTTCTGGTGACTGACCCCGACTGAGGGCATGGGGGATATTCAGAGAGGTGGCTGAATAAAGCCTGTCCCAGTCCTCTGGTATTCTAAGGAGGTCTCCCGTCCAAGTTCTTGCCAGAGTCGACCCTGCTTAACTTCTGAGATCAGACGAGATCGGGCTTGCCTGGGCTATCCAGGTCGGAGTGCCCATTGGTATTCTTGATGGGGAGAGACTGGTGCTTCATTTTGACTTTTTCCTGCCTAAGCGCAGAGGAGCAGAATTTGCAGAGGCCAGTGCTATCCTAGCTCTCAGTTCCTTTGAAGTATCTTTGGGGGCTTCTGGTCTGGACACTGACCATTCCTGTCCTCCTGCTCTGTTGCTCTCGCAGGACTGCTTCAACGGCAGGAAGATGACAAATCTATTTCTTGCTCTGTTTCTGACCAGGAAAAGGCTCCAGGTTTGCAAAGCTGAAATGCTCGCAAGCCCCAGTGGCCCCCTGTCTCCAAAACGTCAGCATTGGAGAGCTGAGAGCGATGATTGTCACTTTCTTGGAGTATATTTATAACTTTCATGCTAATTCGGCTTCTCATTGACTCATAAAGAAGACGAAATCTCGGGCTCTGCTACTTGTTAAATTCTGGATCCTTGTAACTGAGATTTATCCATTCAGACCGGTTGGGGAAGTTCAAATTTTAATTAGGGAGAGGTAATGCCAGTTTGGATACAGAGAAAGAGAGACAGGCAGCTGTTTCATTTCCAGAGTTCTAAATCTGAGCAGCATGGGGATACAGGACATTTGGGATACGATTGTCAGCGTGTGTCGGCTTTACAGGAGAAGGTGGGGTTGGGTTCAGTAAGAGGGTCTGATCTCTTACAAGCTGAAATGTCACCCTTGACCAGAGCTCATCCCTTCTATTCCTCCACATTTAGATTTATGCTCCAAAATGTTTTTAGGAAAATGATCTGAACATGCCTTCAGTAACTTGCATAGGGCACTTAAGCAAGGCTTCTCTAGCAGCTTCATCTCTGCCCCACTGCTGTCCATAGCACAGGAGTAAGTATGACAGCCTACCCTTCAGCATAGGAGTGAAGAGCTGAGATAACATGTGAAAAGTGGCCGCGTGCAGAGCAATATAGAGATGAGGTACCTCTGAGCCCCATTTGGGTGGAGGGTCTTCCCAGTACTTGCCAGAGTCGACCTTGCTTCGCTTCTGAGATCTGACGACATCTGGTTTGCCTGGGCTATCCAGGTCAGGGCTGCCCTCCATTTCTTAAGTGCCACCTGCTTTAATAACTTAAGAATGGCCCACATAAATATGATTTTAAAAAAAAATAATGTCTATTCTCTCTTGTTCCCATTTGTGCTGGTGTTTAAACCATGGCTCTCTGTTTCTCCGTTTCTTAATCACTGGATACTTATAAGATAACCAAGGAACTTTTGAATTTGTATCCTGCTCTTCAAAGACGCTCAGGCGGTTAGAATATGGCACTGTCTGCTTATTTATTTGCTAGGTTTATATCCTGCCTTTTTGCCCTCTCTAGGGTATCCGAAGTGGCATTATGTCCACAATCCTCACAAAAACCTGGTGAATTTTAGTAATTGTTTGTTTATTAAAACTTTTATATCCTGCCTTTCCTCATGGTTCAGGACACCTTTGAACCCAGAACTCTCTAGAGCAGTGTTTCCCATTTGCAGGGTTGTGGCCCGGTACTGGGCCACGGAAGCCTCACTACCAGGTCACAAGAAAAGCCAAAGCTAGCCCCACCCCCAGCAAAGCTAGCCCCGTGCAGAGAGGAGCTGGGCTGCCTCTCCTTCCTTCTCGCCCACTCCCTGTGTTTGAGAGAAAAGCTAGCATCCACTGGCACTTTAGACCCATGAAGTGTTCTTCAAGGTATGAGCTTTCATGTGCCTTGCAGTATGTTCTTTTTGGGAGATTTCCCCAGGAGACCTGGGCAGCAAAGAAGGGTGTATGTGTGTTTTTCAACCGGGAGGGGTGGGGAGTGGGCATTCCAGTAGCTATTTTTTTTACCAAACGACCCCTGGGCAGAATTTTTGCTGGCTGGAGTCATCTGATGATGAGGAAGGCTTTTGTTTTTTTGCCCCCTTCCTGCCTGCCTGCCTTCCTTCCTTTCCCTGCAATTCTTGGTGCTGGGGGAGGGAAGCAACAGTGGGAGGGCTTCTAGTGCCCTGGCCCCACTGGTGGACATTCTGGTGTTTTTTGGGCATTGTATGAGGGAGTTTTGGACTGGCTAGTCCACTGGCCTGATCCAACATGGCTCCTCTTATGTTTGTTCTTTCTTCCCATGTCTTTCTTTTCTTTTCCTTTCCTTTCCTTCCATTTCATTATTTCCCTTTTTCTTTCTTTCTTTCTTTCTTTCTTTCTTTCTTTCTTTCTTTCTTTCTTTCTTTCTTTCTTTCTTTCTTTCTTTCTTTCTTTCTTTCTTTCATTTTTACTGGATGAAACTTTTCTGTACTGTTGTTGCAGACATAGGAGCTCTGCCAATGAAAAGATGGCACCCCCAGTTGTAGCCAGGTGGCCTTCTATGAGATTTCTGTGTGAGTGAGAGTAAGAGGTGTGGGGCAGAAAGAGATTATTGGAGATTACTCTGGTATATCTCAACAGCAGTAGAAGAGATGGTACTATGAATTTGGCACCATTTTAGTGGTCCTGCTTTTAATAGCTGTTTGACACCAAAATTAAAGTCATCCTGTAGATATTAAAAAGGACAAAAGTAGTTTACTGGCTAAGTATCTGCACAACAGGTGCTTTTCAAGGCATGGGAAACACAGCCAGTAAAAAGCTGCAAGCCCCTCATAAATATCCTTTTGGGGATAACTGCAGAAAAGCTTGTATGAACTTCATATAACTTGCAATTAATTCATTAATTGCAGTACAATTCTCTGTTACCTCTCACAGCAATTTCCCCATGTTTCAACCAAAGAAAAGTATGAAAAATAGCTATTGAAAGATTTTCTTGAAACCAAGCAAGCTTGGTTGTAACTTGAGGCAGGGTTCCAGTAGTAGCAGCTGAAGGAAGGGCCTATTAAATGTGTCAGCATATTTTGAGGTAGAGCAGCTGCCAGGGCCCAGTGTGGGTGGTAAACAGTGCTGGCATTCCTGATGGCGATGGCAACAGCACTCCCAACTGCATATGCTGGCCAGTACTGTTGAGGAAGGGATGTGTAGGTGGTGCAAGCAATTGAACATGGGCATTAGGAGTGCTTGCAAGCTGGAGAAGAATACATAAACAGATAGGTGCATGCAGGTGTGGGGGTGAAAAGAGAGGACCGCCCACTTTCCACCCCCATTTTGGCTCAGCATGAGTTTCAGAGAGATTTTTCTGAAAATGAATTTGCTTCTGAAGAAGAGGCAGGTTTGGGGGAGTGCTCTGGAAGTGACATCCCAGGAAAAGGTGGAGTTTTGGTTCAGTGTGCCCTGGAAGTGACATCACTTGGTCCTTGACACCACAGGCAATGACATAATTCCTGGCTCCACCCCCAAATGTAGTGGGCCACGAAGGAGAAGTGTAAAAATAACCGGGCTATGGGAAAGAAAAGTTTGGGAAACCCTGCTCTAGAGCAAGGCCACTCTCCCCCATCCTACCCTGGTCTCCCCTGTTGGTGTGGTTTTCATTGAAGTGGTAGGATCTTGGGCCAAATGGGAAGATCACAGATGTCACAGATCTCGGGCAAACCCAAGAGATAGCGATTTGCAATCTTGCCCTTCATTATGGAGCATCCACACGAAACATTCTCTGGCAGGCTAAACGCTACTAGTCTTGTAGTCCAGCACCTGTGGCCAACATCGCAGAAGCGTTGGAGGCTGAGCCGGAAAGTCCCCTGCCCGCATGCCAGCTGTGAAGTACTCAATGGAGGTTCTTTTCATAGTTACATGATTGCTTTTAACTATCTCCCACACGCGCAGACACGTTTCATGTAACGCTTTTGGTCATAGCTGCCTGATTTCTGCCATGGAAACTGCCAGTTATACCGCAAGAGAGATGACAGTAGCTCGGCAGTGCATTTGTGGAAGCTGCTGTACGAAGACTCCGGTGGAAACGTGCGCTTCCTTAAATCCTGGGGAAAAATAGAGAGTCTGCCAAGCAGCAGCCTTTCCTGAGAGTCGGCCTGACAGATCCAGCCTGGAAGTTAAATGCGCTGAGGCAGTTTATAGAAGCACTTGAGAGTAAGCAGAAGGGTGCAGCCAATAGGCAGGTTCCAGCAGGAAGGGCATAAATGTTCCAAATGTGCTTGGGATAATTAGTTTTGAATTACCATGCGCATATTTTAAACATCCTCATGATCATCTGAGGACTCTATAAACAGCTTTCATGCAACTTTGCTCAAGAGCCCTCCCTCCTCCCCTTTCCGCTGAGTACTTAATGCTCTGGTGTGGCTGGAAAGCACTGAAGCATCTTGTCTGCCACTGTCTGGAAAGGGGGTGACACTGTCTTCCAACCAGCCCCGGTGCAGTGATTTTGAGCCCTCTCACAGATGGTCGTCTCAGGCTATGAGAAGGTTTCACAGGAACTTGGGCACAAATGACAAGCCGAATTAATATTTAAGAAGAGGAGGAGATTGGAGTTATACCCTGCCCTTCACTTGGAGTCTCAGAGCAGCTTACAATCTCTTTTACCTTACCACAACGGACAGATACCCTGTAAGGTAGGTGGAGCTGAGAGAGCGCTCCAGAACTGTTCTTGAGTAGAACAGCTCTGTAAGAACTGGCTGACTCAAGGTCACCCAGTAGCTGCATGTGGAGGAGTGGAGAATCAAACCTGGTTCTCCCAGATAAGAATCTGTGCACTTAACCACTACACCAAACTGGTAGGAAGAGAGATAATTACCATTTATGGTGGGAGTGGAAACCGCTGCCAGGTCGCACCTGACTTACAGCATCTGTTATGGTGTAGAGACTAGCAGAGGTGGTTGTGCCATTGCCTGTCTTCATAGCAACCCTAGACTTCCTTGGTGGTCTTCCATCCAAGGACTAACCAGGATTGGCCCTGCTTAGCTGACAAGATTGGGCTAGCTGGGGCCATCCAAGTCAAGGTTTAGCGTTTGTAGAGCTATTCAAGCGCATAATCCGGGGCCCTGACTCGCTGGGTGAGGATCTGCCTTGTATGCAAAAGGTCCTGGGTTCAATCCCCAGCATCTCCAGTTCAAAGGATTGGGACTTGGGTGGTGTGAAGGACCTCTGCCAGAGACCCTGGAACTCCACTGCCAAAGGAGACGGTGCTGATCTCTCTAAACCAAGAATGGCTCAGTATAAGGTAGCTTTGTGTGATCCTCTTAGTAATCTTTCCACAGGAATGACAAGTTCATACTTTCTTGATACAAAGGGACAACCCGGCAAGCTCTGGAAGGTCCTATACGTCCTTTGAACGTGGTACTGGGAGGAGGGGTGCACTTCCAGCTGCTGGGAACCCAGGCCAGATTCATATTCATATCACAATTAGCATAGCTTTCCTGGAATTCTCGCCGTATTATTCCAAGTCCTTCAGCTAGGAAGTCTTCCTTCGCACAACTCAGAAGTGGGCTACCCTGATTTTGGATCTCTCTGCATCTAAGACCAAGGTGAAAATGTTTCTTTGAGATTTGGGGTTTAAGAGGTGAAGGACATTGGTGCCTTTTGGAGGGCATGTGGCATTTTGGTTTCCCCTTTTCTAAGTCTGTCCTGGATTCTTCAGAACTAAAACTCTTAGCCAAGCTGTTCGTGTTTCCTGACTGCCATAGTTCACTTCAGAGGTAGACACTTTTGCCTTGCCTGGTGTCTCAGACCAAGGAGACTTCTGCAGATTCTCAGTTTCCCCCACGTGTGGTCAGTCTACTGTGCCCCCTCCCCACACACTGTGTGATAAAGTTTCAGAGCACCCTTCTCCTCTTGGCTTTCAGGCTGTGTAAGGAAAGAGTAGGAGGGTCCCTTTTGTGCAATAGCTGGCAGATCCAGTCGGGGTCTGAATGAATGATGGGGAGGGGAGATTGCAGTATTCATGTGTCAACAGGACTAGCCAGAGTACCACTTTGTATTTGGTTACTACATCAGTGGTCTTCAGCCCTTGTACGGAGAATCTCAGGTGGGCTATAAGGGGTGGAATTCTAGCAGGAGCTCTTTTGCATATTAGGCCACATACCCCTGATGTAGCCAATCCTCAAGGAGCTTACAAAAAAGCCTTGTAAGCTCTTGGAGGATTGGCTACATCAGGGGGCTGTGGCCTAATATGCAAAGGAGCTCCTGCTAAAATTCCACCCCTGGTTATAAGCCCCTGAAGAGCCTCCCTTTTTGGTCTTTGGAAGGAGTTGCTGCTGAGGCACACATCTAGAGAGCAAAGTGAGGTGGTGAAGATCAATGTTACCCAACCCATGAGTCACAAAGCCTCTACAATCAGGTGTGGGCCAGCCCTTCCTAATGGCCACCCCTGCCCTGTCTTTTGTGTTTTGAAAACCAAGATCTTACCCTGGAAACGGTCTCTTCCATGTCATACATTAATTGCCTTTTTTAATTTGCTGCATGTACATGCTGTTCAAGTGAATTGTGTCCTAATGGTTCTGGAGTGAGTTTCTCAAAGTAATGGAGGGGAGGGTGGCCGAAGGCTGGAACATAACTTCCATATGGCCATCTGACAGCAATGCGGATCCTGTGAATTTAGGGGGAGGTATTTGTAAATATCCTGCATGGTGCAGGGGGTTGGACCCTGGAGGTCCTTTCCGACTCTTGTGATTCTGTATGGAAGCCTGTGCATGTCAAAATGCCACTCGCCTGGGGTTCATAGTAGGGGTGGTTGCTGTGCTGTGTTTGTTGGTTTCTTGAAACATCTAGTTACCAGTATAGAAAGTGGAATGCTAAACTAAATGGGTGCCAAAATAGTCATTTACCTGGGGCATCCCCAAAAAAACACAACCTTGGGCTGGTGGATCACAATAGCAAAAAGTTTGGTAACTATCTGTGATGACAGTATTCAAGACTCGAAAAGAACTGGATGACCCTGCCTCCAGAGCCTAGCCCTTTTACCAAGCGTACAAGCCTTTTTGGTGACCTCCAATTTCCCTTTTCAGCATTTCTGACCTCGTATACTATTCCCGAGCCTATAAATGCAGATTTACTGGAATGAGAACTCAAATAAAACCACCATAACCTGAAGAGTCACTAAGCAGCTGTTTCATGGAAGACCCTGTATTAGGAGAAATATTGGATAGGATGTTTTAATGGTAAGTGGGTTTCAGTAGATACATTTTCTCATTAGTAGACTAAGGGCGCTACGTGGCTGGCTTGCTAAGGATTGGGGGGATCAGTTATATTTATATTTATGAGTGGCTTGACTAATTAAGGCTCAGCTTCAATGTAAAGTCTCTCCCAGACTTTGGGGAAGACTGCTGATGAGGCTTTCCGCTCCCCCCTTCCCACAATAATAAAGTACATGCGTTTGCAGAAGCCCTCCTGTGGTTTCTTTCATCACCACTGAGTTCTGTTTCCATACCTAGTGTGCCTTTCCCACTCTTTGCAAGAGGGTGTTTTTCCTGCAGAGGAGTGGCTAGAGACCCTTTTCAGCGGTTGGGAAGACGGAGAATGGAGACAGCCAGGCTCCCTGCACTGAGGGGGCGGCTTCTCTTGTGAACACTTGCAGGTCGCCACTTCTCTAGACTCCTTGCAGGAGCGGATGTGCTAGCCCCACGTCCCCCGCTTGCCTTGTGAAGTCTTGAATGAAACAGAAAACAAGTGGAAGATTTGGGTCATTACTGACCAGCTAAGGGACTGCTAAAGTGCTGAGCTGCTTCTGGACTGCTGCTTTGGGGGCATAACTAATGGGTTTTCTTATAGCTCTGGGCTTGGTAACCTCTCCCTGTGCCTTCCCAAGGAGCAAACCCTCCTCCCTTTGTTTGAAAGCATCAGCCTTAAGGAAAAATCTAATCCAGAGATGTATTTTGCTACTAAGGTTTCTAGCATCCAGCTGGGGATCTCCCACTCTTAAACTGATCTCCACATCCGTTCACCTGGGGAAAATGCCCTTTATGACATGATACCCCATTAAAGTTCCTCCCTAAACTCCACCCTCCTCAGGCTCCACCCCCACAATCTCCAGGTATTTCCTGATCCAAAGCTGGCAACCCTATTCATCACACCTACCCCTCCCTTTCCTTGTCTTGGTTCTTCAGAGGCTGAGATTTCACCAGCCTCCTAGCAACACTGAGTCTGCAGGGCTGACCTCCAGCCCTGACCATATTTGTTACCCTTTCTGAAAATTCCTAAAGTGCCCGCAGGCTCAACAGAGTGTGGGACATCCACAGTAGCCCTTCAGAAGCCAGGGGGCTCTCCAGTTATGCTCTCAGTGGCTAGTGTCAATGCCTTGGTGGTGGTCAGCTGTGCTGTTCACAATGCAGGTCAGAGGGAAGAAGAAGAGATTAGATTAATACACTCCATTCACTCGTAGTCTTAAAGTGGCTTATAATCTTCCCTTCCTCACCCCACAACAGACACCCTGTGAGATAGGTGGGGCTGAGAGAGTTCTAGAGAACTAATTGACCAAAGAAAGGTGTGGGGAATAAAATCCGGTTCTGCAGATTAGAGTCCGCCGCTCCTAACCACTACGCCAAAAGCAGGATCCTAGCTCTCACCAGCCTGTTCTGTCCTCATTAGCCACAAGGGGAGGATAGGGTTAGAGGGGGGAGAGACAGAGCAGATGGTTGCTAATGGGCCCAGCGTGGATTGTGTCCTGGGCAAATGAATGGTGGAAGCCACTGGCCTAAAAGATGGATGTTCTGTGGGAGGAAAGCTCTTTGCTGTTCAGGGATGATTCCTGATGAAATCATCCTTTTGAGCTACTCATGGCTTGTCCCTGAAACCGTCCTGCAGGGAGCCTGACATTGTATAAATGCAGGCTTCAAAGGGAGCAGGGCTTTCTCTTCACTCCCTGTAGCTTCTAGCTTCCCTTTTGCTCTTGTTGGCCCTCCTAGGCCTCCTCTTCCCCTGACTATTTAGCCACAAGGCAGCTAGGGAAAAGAGACAGAATCCCCTTCCCTAACTGATGCCCATTTGATGAGGGTGGTTCTGGGGCAACTTGTTACTAGACCGAAGGGAAGGGGGTGAGGCTGCTACAGTGGCTTAAAAGCTGGGGTGGGGGTGGTCTGGTTGCCTGACTTCCTTTGGGGTCCTGCCATGACAAACTCTCCCTTTCCTATGAATAACCACCCAAGGTTTGGATAACTGCTTTGCTTTTAGCTACATGTTGAAGGGAGGTAGGAGTCTGAAGTCGTGCACTTTTTTAGGGCAGAGAGCTGCCTCTATCCTTACCAAGATGAGCCCCACTTGCCACATGTTGACAGAAACGGTGGTGGCCTAGCCCCTGGCATGTGCCCAGCCTCACAGGAAAGCGGGGGCACAGAGCTGGAAGACTGCAGGTCTTCACCAGGGCACAGCATGGCATCAGCCCTTGGCTGTGAGAGTTGGGGCCAAGGGTAGATGCGTTGGATGAAGATCTGGAAGTCTGGGTTTCCATTCCATCATGGAAGCGGACTGGGTGACCTTGGGCCAGTTACTTTCTCTCAGCCAAATCCGAGCACTGTAGAAAGTGGAATGCTAAACTAAATGGGTGCCAAAATAGAGAAGCACGTAAGCTGCTTGGTGTCCCTGTTGCGGAGAAAGGCATCGGGAAAGATGAAGGGGACATCCCTCTATGCCTGAGAGCCATTCTCCATGGCCCTTGGTGCCCCCAGAAGGCCGGTGCCGTAGCCTAGGCAAATGCCTAGTTTGCCTAGTGCCAGAGTGGCCCATCAGTTTATCAAACTACCTCCAACCTCCCTCAGCACCCAGTCTCTGCAGCTGTCAATACCATTGGTTTATGAGTGGACTCACCTAATCCTTCCACATCAACTCGTCTCCTCCCCTTTATGCAAGAAATTCCAGTTGAAAACCTCGGTTCCCTGCTCCCCACCTTCCCTGTAAAGGTTCTCAGAATGATTTTCTTTTGGCATGCCTGTCTGAAAAAGTGAGCTGTGTCTCAGGAAAGCTCCTATTGAAATAAACGTTAGTTTGTCAGGTGCCCCTTGGCTTCTGTTCCGTTCCATCAATTGCAACCAGCCTTTGGCCATCCAGCCCAGTGCACTTGGAAGAGCTTTGCGGCTGGTGGGCATCGCTCAAGGAGGAAATGGCACTTCAGCATGTAGCAGTTGTCGTTGGAGAGCCAAAGGCAGGGCTCTGGGGCTTTCCTTCCATCCCTCTCACCTCTCAGGGGAAAGATGTAAGCACATGTACAATCCCCCACCCCCACCCAATCTCCATGGTGTATGCAGGATGCTACCCTTGTGGGGCAAACCATCCCTGCTGCAGCCTCACACCTGCATATGCTCCGTTGGGGAGCAGGAGGAGACAGCTGGTTAGCTCTAACCTTCAGCCAGCGCTGAAGCCCACTCCTTGCGGTCCTATACAGGCTGGTTGCAGCTCCAGCAAGGATGGGATTGGCCTGGCTCAGACAGTTTTCCATCCGCCTTTGTCTTCCACTTTTATAACTCTCGCCCGGCTGCACTGTTCATCAGAGCGCCTGGCTGTCGAATTGAATTGTGTTTCTATTTTGAGCACCAGCGTAGCAGAGTGGTTAAGAGTGGCAGACTCTAATCTGGAGAACCAGGTTTGATTCCCCACTTCTCCTTTGCACGAAGCCTGCTGGGTGACCTTGAGCCAATCACAGCTCTCCCCGAACTCTCAGCCCCTCTCCCCACAACAGGCACCTGCCTCACAAGGTGCCTGTTGTGGGGAGAGGGAGGGAAGGTGATTGTGAGTCACTTTGAGACTCCTCAGGGCAGAGAAAAGTGCGATAAAAATCAACTCTTCTATTTTGCAATCTGAGGAAGGTGGGGAAATTAAAGATTTAATAAATTAGTCCAAGCCAGCTCCGGCTTCTGCTAGCCTGAGCTTTTGGGCAGGCACTTGCCTGCTCTTGTGCTTCAAGAGTCCCCCAGGCAGGAGGGACTGGGAAAAGTGGGCTGTATTGCAATTCTTATGAGCCCCGTGGTGCAGAGTGGTAAAGCTGCAGTACTGCAATCTGAACTCTCTGCTCACGACATGAGTTCGATCCCAGCAGAAGCTAGTTTCAGGTAGCTGGCTCAGGTAGACTCAGCCTTCCATCCTTCCGAGGTCGGTAAAATGAGTACCCAGCTTGCTGGGGGGGAAAGTGTAGATGACTGGGGAAGGCAATGGCAAACCACCCCGTAAAAAGTCTGCTGTGAAAGCAATGTCACCCCAGAGTCGGAAATTACTGGTGCTTGCTTTACCTTTATTGCAGTTCTTAGTTCTGATCCTTAGGACTTTAAACAGCCACCACCACCACCCAGTATGTGCTACCTATAACTGAGTAGAATTGGCAGGTCCCCCCTGGCTACTGGTGGGGGATGGGGGGGGTAGGTTGCGGGATTCAGGCTGGGAAACTCCTGGATATTTGGGAATGGAGCCAGTGAACAACAAGGCCTCCGAGTCCACCACCCTCCAAACCATCCATATTTTGAACATATGAAGCTACTGAATCAGACCCTTGGTCCATCAGTGTCTACTCAGAGTGGCAGCAGCTCTCCAGGGTCTCAAGCTGAGGTTTTTCACACTTATTTGCCCTTACTCTTTTTAGTTGGAGATTGCGGGGGTTGAACCTGGGACCTCCTGTTTACGAAGCAGATGCTCTACGACTGAGTCACCGTCCGGCCCCAGAGAAAATAATCTCTGTATGCTGGAGATGAGCTGTGATTCCGGGGGATCCCCCGGTCCCACCTGGAGGCTGGCGTCTCTATCGCGGGTATGTTTTGTCCCCACTCCCACGGGGACCCTGAAAGGGTTCGCCTGTCAGCGGCAAGCGGCTTCCTCCCCCAACTTCAGCAGGTGCAAACGCTTTCCATAAACTGTAAAGCCCCGGGAGAAGGCGCGCGGGGCTCCGCAGTGGCGCAGGCAGCCGTTTTCCCGGGAACCCCTTTCCGCGCGTCGCAGCAGGGCAGCCTTCTGGGTCCTCCTGCCACAACTTCTGCCCTGCCCGGGCGTGCCGCTTGGAGCCGGACCGAGGGAGCCGGGCCCGGGCAGGCCGCCCGCCGCTCAGAGCGTCACTGGCGGACGGCGACTCCGCCCAGCAACCGAGGAAAGTAGGTCACGGCGGCGGCGCCTCGTCACCGGCACGCGCGCCAGATCACGCGGCTGCCCCTGGAAGCGGGAGAGTCAGCCGGGCCGCCCGGGAGCAGCGCCGGCAGCCGGCGCAGGGGGGCGCCACCCACCTCCCGCGGTCCGGTTGGGCCGGAGACAGGCCCTGCGTTTCCCCGTGAGAGTCGGGAGAGGGCGCTGTCCCGCCGGCCTCCCGAGAGGCTCCCCGCCCAGGGCAGCGCTCAGCCCCAGCGGAGCTGACCCGCTTCCCCCTCCCCGCCTGCAGGCCGCGCCCGGCAGCGACGAGGGGAGGGAGGGAGGGAGAGGAGAGAGGGCCTGGCTGCGCGCCGCTCTCTCGCAGCCGCGGCCCTTGAGCTGCAGCAGCCCAAGCTGGCGCGTGTCGCACGTGGCCGCCTCGGCCGGGAAAGGGGGGGGGGGCGCCTGCTCTCCTGGCCCCTTTTCTTGTGGCCAAACTGAGGCTCGGGAGCCACGTGTGGCTCTTTCACACCTATGGCGTGCCTCTCGAAGCCCCCAGCGCCTGGTCAGCCGGCTCGGGGAAGGCGTTTCTCTCCTTAAATCACTTCTCCAAGCACGCCTGTTGCCCCCTGACTTCCAGGCAAGGCCCCCTGGACGGGGAAGGCTAGCCTTGTCGCCTGACTGGGCGGCAGGGAAGGAGGCCTTTCTTCGAGGGAACTGGCTGCCGCTCCAGATCGCTTGAGGCAGGGGTGTCAAACATGCAGACTGGGGCCCAAATCAGGACCCGGAGGGCTCCTATCAGGCCCCCGAGCTACTGGCTGTCATCTGCTTCCTTCTCCTTCTCTCTTGCTTGCTTTTCTGCATCACAGCTTGCTTTGCAAGGTTTACTCAATCACACAGCAGAGCTACGGAGCCAAGCCTCTCTTCGTTCTATTGGCTGAGGCTCCTCCCCCTCTTGGCCCACTGGGGAAGGAAGGAAAGAGACAGAGCTTCCTTTGCCCAGTTCCCTGGATCCCATGGGAGGACTGGGGCTGTGTTCCCCAATGCCTGGGATCTTCCTCGTGGAAGGGGAGAGGAAGGCTGGGGGAGGGGTCTAGAGATTTCCCCCCCCCCTCCTTCAAGGGCCTGGCCGCCGGCTTGGCTGGTTCCCCCCCCTCCCCTCTTTTCTCCCGCCCTGCGCCTGGAGAGCCCAGCTAGCCCGGTTTGGAAGCGAAGCAGGGTGGGTCCCGCTTTGGTTCTTTGTTGGACCCCCGAGGAAGAGGCTCTGCAGAGTCGGGCGACAGCAAACCGCCTCTGTCTGTCTCCAACTAAAAAGTGTCCAGGCAAACAGGCGTGAAAACCTCCGCTTGAGACCCTGGAAAGCCGCTGCCAGTCTGAGTGGACAAAACTTACTTTGATGGACCAAGGGGAGGGGGGGGTCTGATTCAGTATAAGGCAGCCTCATATGTTCATATGAAATCTCTTCAAATGTGGGAGGGACGGTGGCTCAGTGGTAGAGCATCTGCTTGGTGAGCAGAAGGTCCCAGGTTCAATCCCCGGCAACTCCAACTAAAAAGAGTCCAGGCAAATAGGCGTAAAAAAACAACTTGAGACCCTGGAGAGCCGCTGCCAGTCTGAGTGGACAAGACTTACTTTGATGGACCAAGGGGAGGGGGATCTGATTCAGTATAAGGCAGCCTCATATGTTCATATGCAATCTCTTCAAATGTGGGAGGGACGGTGGCTCAGTGGTAGAGCATCTGCTTGGTGAGCAGAGGGTCCCAGGTTCAATCCCCGGCATCTCCAAGTAAAAAGGGGCCCGGCAAGGAGGCGTGAATAAACCTCACCTTGAGACCCTGGAGAGCCTCTCCCAGCCTGAGTGGACAAGACTGACTTCGATGAACCCAGGGTCTGATTCAGTATAAGGCAGCCTCATATATTCTTGCCTGGGTTGCAAGAGTGCATCCCTTCGCGGAAGAGGCAGCCGGCTCCCCAGGAAGCAGACAGGGCTCTCTCCTCTCCCCCCCCCCATCCCAGGCCGCCCCCGTGCCTTTCTTGCGCGGCTGAAGCACCGTCTCTTCCACGCTGGCCTCCTTGCTTGAGTTGCCAACCTCCAGGTGGCACCTGGAGATCTCCAGCTTCTTGCACTTCGTAATAAGCAACCAAGGTTATAATAGGCAAGTTTGTAACCAAGACCAGTTCCCCTAAAGATAGATCCAAGCGGGCAGCCGTGAAGCAGTTGAACAAAGCAGGAGTCAAGTCGCACCTTTGAGACCAACCAATTTTTCTTTAGAACGCAAGCTTTCGTGTGCTCTTAAGCACACTTCATCAGACGAGGAATTCAGCACAGTGAGCAAAGTCATAGCATAGCCTACCAGCTCTGTATGGCTCTGCTCAGCTATGTGTGGCTCTGCTCACTGTGCTGGATTCCTCGTGGGATGAAGTGTGCTTAAGAGCACACGAAAGCTTACCTTCTAAATATAAATTGGTTGGTCTTAAAGGTGCGACTTGACTCCTGCTTTGTGCCAGGAAATAGCTGCTTTGGGGGGTGGGCACCGTGGAGTTCCACCCAACTGAGGACCTGCCCCTCCCCAAACCGCACCCTCCCCAGGCTCCACCCACAACCCAGCGCTGACAACCCCTTTTTGTCACTGGCACACCCCCCCCCCCTTCGCATAATTTTTTCTCGCCTGAAGATTCGACTTCTGGCCGGGCCCCGCCTCCAAGGCTTACCTCCAGCTCTGGCCGCCCCATAGCCAAGCCCAAGAGTGGGGCAATCTCACACTCTGGCGCCACCCTCCCCGCTTCCCCCTCCCCGTAATATTTGGCTCCCTTGCTGGCCTCCTCCTCCTCCGAGTAGCCGGGGGGGGGCAGGCGAAGGGAAGGGGGGCTGGGATAATCTGTGCATTGCTTTTATTTGCTATGTGAACACAGACGTTACAAAGGAGGCGCGCCTCGGAGGAGCCCGGCGTTCGGAGAAAAGGGTCCCGGCCATGCCAACCTGCGCCCGGGCTTGGAGCGCTTCGAGTGGAGCAGTCCCGCGGAGCGGGAGTCCTGAGAGGTTCGGGGGCTTCCGAGAGAGCTCCGGCCAGTTCCGTCCCCGAGGCCAAAGCAGCGGAGAAGCTCGGTCCGGTGTCCCTGCTGCGCCCAGTCCCTGCCCTGCACCCGCCCGCCCCCCCTGCCCGGCTCCTTCTTTCCCAGCCTGGCGCGCAGCAGTTCCCAGGCTCGGGCCGGCAGCGGCAACTAGCCAGCGCGCCCCGGCGCTTTGCAATCCCGGGATCAGGGGAGCTGCGGCAGTTCAGGCTGTCCCGGTGCCCCTTGGTGGCCCGCCGGGGGCTGGGGGCCGCGCTGCGCTCTCGGGAAGCACCCTGGGCTCAGCCAGCCAGCCAAAGAAGCGCCGCCCGGGGGGCCCCAGGCGCTCAGCGGAGGACGGCGAGGCAGGCGAGGAGCGAGGCCAGCAGCAGGCAGGCGCCGGGAGCCCGCTCGCCCCGGTTCCCCACCCCGCCGCCCGCCGCCCTCTGGACCCCGCTGGGGGGCAGGAGCGATGTCCGCGGGCACTTGCCCTTCTGCTTGGGGGGGAGGCCGGCGGGCAGCAGGTCGAAGGCCAGCTTGTGCTCCTGGTCCTGCATCTCTCCTTGGGCGGCCTTGCCGGGTCCCAGCGAGGCGGGCTTGGCGGTCCGGTTGCGGCCTTTGGGGCAGCTCTTGGCGGGCTTGCGGGAGGAGGAGGCGCCCTTGCCCTTCTCGGCCGACGAGGCTTGCAGCAGCGGGGGCCGGCGGGGGGCGCCCTTGCCCTGGTGGAGGGACTCGGCGCCGGCGCAGGCGGCGAAGTCCTGGGCGCGCAGCTCCTTGAGATCCAGGCCGCGGCTGCGCTCGGGCCACTCGCAGGGCACGGCCGAGCTGGAGCCGCGGAAGCGCCGCAGCCAGTCCCAGAGGGAGCGCAGGCGGCAGCCGCAGTCCCAGGGGTTGCCGTTGAGGCGCAGGTACTCGAGGGCGCCGAGCGGGGCCAGCGCCTCGGCGGGCAGCTCGGCCAGGCTGTTGTTGAAGAGGAAGAGGAGGGTGAGGCGGCGCAGGTCGTGGAAGGCGCGCCGGTGGACGCTCTGCAGCCGGTTCTGGTGGAGCAGCAGGCGGTCCAGGTTGACCAGGCCGCGGAAGGTGTTCTGCTGGAGGCTGCGCAGGCGGTTGCCGTGCAGGAAGAGGTGGCTCAGGTTGACCAGGTCGCCGAAGAGGTCCTCCTGCAGCGCGGCCAGCTGGTTGTCCTGCAGGTAGAGGTACTGCAGGTTGTGCAAGCCCCGGAAGAGGCCGGCGGGCAGCGAGGCCAGGCCGCACTTGTACAGGTGCAGCGCGTGGAGGCGGGCCAGCCCGCGGAAGGTGTCCGGGGCCAGGGCGCGCAGCTCGCGGTTGTCGCCCAGGTCGAGCTCCTCCAGGTGCTCGAAGCCCTCGAAGGCGGCCGGGTCGACGAAGGTGAGGTTGTTGGAGTAGAGCCACAGGGTCACCAGCGCCCGGCTGAAGTGGCCGCGCAGCAGCAGCGAGATGCGGTTGTTCTGCAGGAAGACGCGCTCGCTGGCCTCGGGGATGCCCGCCGGGATGGCCGGCAGCTGGTGCGACTGGCAGCTCACGGTCATGGGCGACGGGTAGCACACGCAGTCCGACGGGCAGCCTCCGCACGGGGGCACCTCCAGCCCCAGCAGCCCCAGCAGCAGCGCCAGGCAACCCCCTGAGAGTGGAGCAGAGAGAAAAAGCGTCAGTGGCGGGCGGCTAGGGTTGCCAGCCCCCCGGTCGGGAGGCCCTCCCCCGCTTCAGGGTCATCAGGAACTGGAGGAGGGGGGGAAATGTCTGCTGGGCACTCCCTTCTTCCCTACGGAGACCGATTCGCATAGGGTATAATGGAGAATGGGTCCGTGGGTATCTGGGGCTCTGGCGGGGGGGGGGCGGTATTTTTGTAGGTAACTTTGCAGCGTAGCATCCACTGCCTCTCCCCAAAATACCCTCCAAGTCTCAAAACGATTGGACCAGGGGGTCCAATTCTATGAGCCCCCAAAGAAGGTGCCCCTAGCCTCCATCGTTTCCAGTGGAGGGGAGGCATTTAAAAGGAGCGCGGTCCCTTTAAATGTGGTGGCCAGAACTCCCTTTGATGTTCAATGATGCTTGCCACAGCCTTGATCCTGACTCCGCCCTCAAAGTCCCCAGATATTTCTTGAATTGGACTTGCTGGGCTCTTGACAGAGAAGCAGACAGCCTTGGCCTTCGTGGAGACCCCCCCCCCTCCCTCCTTCTTTGCTCCCCAGTGCTCCCCCTCCTTGGTTGGATGCACACCACAACCCCGCGAGGTAATCCAGGTGGAGAGGGGGCGCCTGGCCCAAGGTCACCCCGCCAGCTTAGAGCCTGGCTCTTCCCGTGGCGCAGAGCGGTCAGCTGCAGTCCTGCAGTCCAAGCGCTCTGCTCACGACCTGAGTTCTATCCCAGCGGAAGCTGGGTTCAGGTATCTGGCTCAAGGTTGATTCAGCCTTCCATCCTTCCGAGGACCATAAAAGGCATCCCCAGCTTGCTGGGGGGGAAGGGTAGCTGACTGGGGAAGGCAGTGGCAAACCACCCCATAACAAAAGTCTGCCAGGACAACTTGGGTGATGTCACCCCAGGGTCAGTAACTTGCACAGGGGACTGTCTTTACCTTTTTATCCCGTATCTACCCCCTGCACCCGGCTGGCTTTCCAAGAATGCAGGAAGTCCTGGGAGCGGAGGTCATCTAGCCCAGCTCCGGCCCTTTCCAAGGTCTCCTGCGAAGAGACCTTTCTGCAACCCAACCCACCTCCTTGCAAAAGGCCAGAGCAGGGGTGGCCAAACTGTGGCTCTTTCACACACATTGGGTGGCTCTCAAAGCCCCCCACCCCCAGCCCTTCGGCCAGCTTGGAGAAAGCATTGGTTTCTTTCAATCACTTCTTCAAGCCGAGCCAGCCAGACGCTTGCAGAATGCATTTAAAGTTAAAGTTGCTTTCATAGAATCAAAGAATCATAGAATTGGAAGGGACCTCCAGGGTCATCTAGTCCAACCCCCTGCACAATGCAGGAAACTCACAAACGCCTCCCCCTAAATTCACAGGATCCTCATTGCTGTCCGATGGCCATCCAGCCTCTGTTGAAAAACCTCCAAGGAAGGAGAGCCCACCGCCTCCCGAGGAAGCCTGTTCCACTGAGGAATCGCTCTGACGGTCAGGAAGTTCTTCCTCATGTTGAGCCGCAAACTCTTCTGATTTAATTTTGATTTCTTTCCACCTCTCCCTCCCTCCCCATCTATTTGACTTCCTGCCTGTCTTGCGGATTTCAAACATCTGGTGTTTTGAGTCCTGTGGCTCTCAAATATCTCACTTTTATTCTGTGTGGCTCTTACGTTAAGCCAGTTTGGCCACCCGTGGACCAGAGCAAAGGGCCTGGGGAAGAGCTGTGGGGCTGAGCCAGGTCCTTCTAGTGGGGGCTTCCCCAGAGATCGGCGACTTTAGCTGCATCTGGCCAGATGCCCAGGGCCACGCCGGGCACCCTCTGCCAGCCAGGCGGCCCCTCCGCGCCACGCCCCTTCCCCTTCTCCAAGAAGCGCGCTCGAAGCCGGCTTCTGCCCAAGCTCCGGCTCAGGTGGCCATCGGAATCCGGCATTTGGTCGGGGAGACCATTTACATTGAGAGAAAGTGTCTTGATTTAAGAAGGAAAACCTTCAGGTATCGATCTAAATTCAAAACAGATGTAATTTGTCTACAAGAGACACACATAATACAGAAAGATCAAAAATGATCGTAAAATAAAAAAAACTGGAAATGTTTTCTTTTTGCCTCATAAGAACATGTTGGATCAGACCAATGGCCCATCCAGTCCAACACTGTGTCACACAGTGGCCAATATATATATATATAGATAGATACACACACATACACACTCTGTGGCTAATAGCCACTGATGGACCTCTGCTCCATATTTTTATCCAATCCGCTCTTGAAGCTGGCTATGCTTGTAGCCGCCACCACCTCCTGTGGCAGAGAATTCCACATGTTAATCACCCTTTGGGTGAAGAAAGACTTCCTTTTATCAGTTCTAACCTGACTGCTCAGAGTTCTTATATTGTGAGAAAGGGAGAAAAGGACTTCTTTCTCTACCTTCTCCATCCCATGCATAATCTTGTAAACCTCTATCATGTCACCCCGCAGTCGACGTTTCTCCAAGCTAAAGAGCCCCAAGCGTTTTAACCTTTCTTCCCAGGCAAAGGGTTCACAGGGAAAGCCTCAGACCTTAAACAGGAAAAAAAGAGAGGTGCGGCCTGTTATATCAAAGACAAGTTCAATCCGCAAGTTTAAATTGCTTCAGAGGATGGCCGAATGTTATTTTTGGAGCTAAATTTAGAAGGGGGAAAAAGTCTTATTGGCCAATATATATGCCCCTAATGATCACCAAGAAAATTTCTATCAGAATCTTTAGCGGGAGATCATTGGATTTGGACTATGATGAATATTGTGTAGGAGGCGACTTTAATGCTATTTTCAATAAAGATCTCGACAGGAAGGCCACTCCCCAAACAAAAGCCAAAGGAATCCCGCAGAGGAAGGCCGTTCCCTGGCCAGGAAGACTCCTTCCCTGGATAGGGCAGGATTCGAACCTGCCGCCGTAATCGCAAGCCATTTGCCCAGCCGCGCTTCTCTCGCTTGTGCCACCCGCTCGCTGCCCGCCGCCCCTTCTTGCCTCACCAGCCAAGGCGAGAAGCCCCCCTGAGCCGCCCTTCTGCCCTCCCCCCCCTTGGCAGCCATGCCAGCCCCCGCCAGCCGGCAGGGCCAATCCTCTTGGCGTGAGCCTGGCTGCCGGAACGTCGCCGGAGCCCCCTCCGCCGCCCATCACCCCGCCTCTGCCTCTTATGGATCGCTAAAATATTCATGCCTGGGCGATGGACGCGGAGCGCCGAGGTCTGCCGAGCATCCGGCGGCTGTTCCAGCTGCCATCTGGCGTTTCTGCGAAGCCCTGCCTTCGGACCCATCCGCTCCCAGCCCCGGGCTGCGGCCCCAAACCCCCAGCAATGGAGAAGCCAAGCGGCACCGAAACTGGGCCAAGCCTGGACCGACCGGGACCCCCGAGGCACAGCCCTCCTCCTGCCCTCTAGAAGGAAGGACAGGCTCTCCGTGGAGGAAAGACCTGCCAGGAAGAAAATGACTGCTAGTAGAGTTGCCAGCCTCCCGGTGGGGGCTAGAGATCTCCCGGAATCACGACGGATCTCCAAGCTGCACAACTTTGTTGTTTGTTGTTGAAAACTTTCCTTCTGCTTCTCTTGGGGAGCCTGGCTGCTTCCGAAGGTGGTCTGGATGGCGCCACGCCCTGCTGAGGCGGCCCCTCCCCGCCCTAAAGCCCTCCTTCCCCAGGCGCCCCCCCCCCAAATCTCCAGGTATTTCCCAACCCAGAGTTGGCAACCCTACAAAGTGCCTTGGCTGATCCCTTCTGCCCTCCCCGCCGGCTCAGCCGCCCGCACGACAGCCTTGCAAGGTCGACCAGCCTGTGGGCGCTTTCGGACAGCTTCGCCCAGAGAGCCGGTTTGGTGTAGCACTGAAATGCGCCAACTCTTATCTGGGAGAACCGGGTTTGATTCCTCACTCCCCCACTTGCAGCTGCTGGAATGGCCTCGGGTCAGCCAGAGGTCTCGCAGGAGTTGTCCTGGAAAGGGCGGCTGCTGTGAGAGCTCACTCAACCCCACCCACCTCGCAGGGGAAGGTAAGGGAGATTTTGGTCCGCTCTGAGATTCAGAGCCTAGGGCGGGATATAAACCCAATATCTCCATCATCATCAGAGGGTTTTCTAAGACGGTGCGGGCTTGATCTGGGGAGAGAGGGAGGCCGCGCCCCCTACCAGATCCTCGCTGGCCCCTCCCTCCTCCTGGGCCCCGCCCCCTTAGCTCTCCCGCCTTCCTTTGATCTGAACCCCTCCAGAAACATATGAAGCTGCCTTATACTGAATCAGACCCTTGGTCCATCAAAGTCAGTAATGTCTTCTCAGACTGGCAGCGGCTCTCCAGGGTCTCAAGCTGAGGTTTTTCACGCCTATTTGCCTGGACCCTTTTTTGGAGATGCCGGGGATTGAACCTGGGACCTTCTGCTTCCCAAGCAGATGCTCTACCACTGAGCCACCGTCCCTCCCCTTAACCTGGGCGATGGACGGGGCTCTCCCCTTAACCTTCCTAAGAACGGAGGAAACTGGACAGGTGAGGCTTCGGAAAGCCTTTCCTTTCCCTGGCTTGCTGGGCCAGGCTCCCGCCGGCGTCCCGGGGCCCCATCAAGGCGAAGGAGATGTATTTCAGCGCAAGCCTTCCCTTTCATTCGACCCGCGGAGAAACATCTGCAGGGGATCCGAAGAAATAGCGGCAGTGGCACCCCCACCCCCACCCCGAAGCTCCGACTGAAATGCAGATTGCCACTCTCTGCTCAC
Source organism: Heteronotia binoei (assembly GCF_032191835.1). Classification (NCBI taxonomy): domain Eukaryota; kingdom Metazoa; phylum Chordata; class Lepidosauria; order Squamata; family Gekkonidae; genus Heteronotia; species Heteronotia binoei. The sequence continues at coordinate 33,872,618 of NC_083240.1, forward strand.
GACCTGAGTTCGATCCCGGCGGAAGCTGGGTTCAGGTAGCCGGCTCCAGGTTGACTCCGCCGTCCATCCTTCCGAGGTGGGTCAAATGAGTCCCCAGCTTGCTGGGGGGAACGTGTAGATGACTGGGGAAGGCAATGGCAAACCACCCCAAAGTCTGCTGTGAAAACGTTGTGAAAGCAATGTCACCCCAGAGTTGGAAACGACTGCTGCTTGCACAGGGGGCTACCTTTACCTTTTTATTCTTGGTGCCACTCCTAAATAACAGCCGGGGGCCGGCCCTAGACTGTCTGGCACCCTAAGCAAGGCTAACTCCTGGCCCCCCTCCCCGCACTGATAGCATCACTGAGTCACATGGCGGGGGCACCCAATCCGCTGCTCTCCGAAGGCCAGCCCCCAATTTCCTTTGGCCACCCCACACGAACACGGCTGGCTGCTCCTTTACAAACTTGGGACTTGCAGTAAGGAGGACTAGAAACTTGATTCCTTTTCAAAAGCAAGCGGGAGGCCAGGTGCGCCCTACGCGGGGGGGGGGGGCAGCGACTGAAATTCTTGTGTAGGCGCTGGGCCGCAGGGGAGAGGAGATGAGGCTAGGCGGAGCCTTCATGGCGGGGGTTTTTGGACTGGAGGAAGGGCTAGGCGCTCCTCTGCGGGGTCTCCCCGCCCGCCGCAGCACTTTCGTGGTTTGTTTAGTGGGTTTGTTCATTTCTACCCCCACTCCCGCCTTTCTCCCTCTCCCAGAGGATAGGGAGGATAGCATTCTCTTGCCTCCCGGTTATCCTCGCAACAACCCTGCGAGGTAGGCTAGACGGAGAGTCTGCAACCGGCCCAGTGTCTCACAGTGAGGGCCCCCGCCCCGCCCCCCCGCACAAGTTTGGATTCGAACCCGGGACTCCCGGATACTAACTGAATCAGCACACCACTCTGGCTGCTCTGGGGGGGGCAAAAGCAGCCACTGAACCGAGCCTTGTTCGACGGCTGGGCTCCGTCTTGGCCTGGCCGCATGGGCGCGCGGCTCCCTGGCGCCCGCGTTGTCCTCTCCTGCCTGGGCAGCGGCGCCGGCCTGCGAGGACTTGTTCCTGGCCGCCGGGCTCCTCCCTCCGTCGTCGCTGCAGGCGAGCGCGGCTCTCCCAGGCGGGCAGCCGTCGGCCCCCCGAGGGCCCGGCCGCCTTGTTTACCGCAGGGCCGCGCTGGCTCCCGCGGGACCGCTCAGCCACCTTGCGCCCCGAGCGCCGCGCAGCTGGGACCGCTGGCCCAGAACCCAAAGTGCCCGGGCTGGGCTGCCACTCCGCCGGCCTCGTCCATCACGAGCAGGCGGCAGCTGTCGAGAAGAAGGAGTCTCTCCCCGAGACCGACAGCTGGTGCTTGCCAGCCCCCCTCCTCAGCCCCCTCGAAGCTGAGTTAGCATGAGCCAGCCCCCAGATTGTTAGCCTCCAGATCGCACATTTTTGTCTGAGCTCAGGAAGCAGGACCCCAGAGCACGAAAATGCACGCAGCGGCTCACCACTTGAATGCCGGGAGCTCACAAAGTAGGCTTTTTGCTCACAAGACTCTGCAGCTTAGAGGGAACGTTGTCCCCCACCCACCCACCCACCCACTGGAGATTCTGCAAAGGGGAAATCCGGAGACGGGCTTGCGTCTGGGCGCCTGGGGGCTAGGCGAGCTGGAGAGGTTGACCCCTCAAGACTCGGGGGAGGGGGCGGGGGGGGGAATCCGCCAGCCTCTCTCTCCCCCCATGCGTCAGGGGAAAGGGCAGACCTTCACGGGGGAGAGGCAGTAGCGCTGGGAAGGGAAGGTGGCCTTCCCAAGAGAAAGTGGCTATCAGAAATTTGATGAGAAATCGCCCTAAGGGAACATCAGAACATCAGAGAAGCCATGTTGGATCAGGCCAGTGGCCCATCCAGTCCAACACTCTGGGTCACACAGTGGCCAAAAAAAACCAAGTGCCATCAGGAAGTCCACCAGTGGGGCTAGGACACTAGAAGCCCTCCCACTGTGCCCACCCCCAAGCACCAAGAATACAGAGCATCACTGCCCCAGATAGAGTTCCATCTATACCCATCCTCGATCCCCATCAGAAACCTGAAGGCAGAGCGATCAGTGGCAGAATGGTTAGAGCGGAGGTGGCCAACCTGAGGCTCGGGAGCCACGTGTGACTCTTTCACACATATGTGTGGCTCTCAAAGCCCCCACTGCCCCATCAGCTCTTCTCCAAGTCAAGTCAGACAGCAGCTTGGAAAAGGCGTTTCAAGTTAAAGCTGCTTTCTTTCCACCTTTCCCTCCCTCCCTCCTCCCATCTATTGGCCTGCCTGCCTGCCTTCATTCTGGCTCTCACACATCTGACATTTAGTCTATGTGGTTCTTACGTTAAGCAAGTTTGGCCACCCCTGGGTTAGAGCCCCTGGCTATGATCTGAAAGGCTCAGGTTCCCAATCCTCCCTCTGCCATGGCCCAAGAGTGAGATAAGAACGTCAGAGAAGCCACACTGGATCAGGTCACAAGCCCATCCAGCTGAACACTCTGTGTCACATGGCAGCCAAAACCCAGGTGCCTTGGGCCAGAAGCCAGTCTCTTGGCTTAACCTACCTCACAGGGTTGTTTTGGGAGGATAAAGTGGAGGAGAGGAGAGGGATGTAAGCTGTACCGGGTCCCCACAGGTGAAGTAAATGCACAAATGAATGAAAGAGTCCCCTAAAGCGGAGAGAGCCCTGACTTGGATGGCCCAGGCTCACCTGTTCTCGTCAGATCTCAGAAGCAAGGCAGGGCCAGCCTTGGCTAGTAGTTGTGGGGGAGGCCTGCAAGGAATACCAGGGGTGTGAGGCAGAGGCAACCACCTCCGAACTCCCCTTGCCTTGAAAGCCCTACGGTGTCACCAGGGGTGGCCAAACTGCAGCTCAGGAGCCGCACGTGGCTCTTTCTCACAAATTCTGTGATTCACGAAGACCCCACTGTCCTGTTGGTCGCTTGAAGATGGCATTTTTCTCGTTAAATAAATTCCCAAAGCCAAGTCAGTCAGAAGCTTTGGAGAACATATTTAAAGTTGCTTTCTTTCCATTTGTCTCTCTCCCTCCCCAATTCCCTCCCTTCCTCCTGGCTCACAAACATCTGACATTCACGTCCTGCAGCTCTCAGACCTCTGACATTTATTCTATGTGGCTTTTACATTAAACATGTTTGGCCACCGCTGCTCTTATGGGGTCACCATAAGTCATCTGTGACTTGACGGGACTTTGCACCATGCCAAAACAGTGAGGGTAGGAATATGGAGGAATGCATGCTGAACCCCAAGTCCTCCCCAGGTTGTTTGTGAACACATGGGGGGGGGTGTATGTGGGGAGGAGATAGAGGCACTTACTGAAGGATTGCAGCGCTGCCATGAAAGTTCCGTTGTTAAAGGAGGCCACAATCCCATGCGCAATTACTAAATTAGGAGGGAGCCCCACTGGACTGCATTGTTAAATTAGGAAACTCTTTCTTTCTTTCTTGCATGGAATAATCACTCAGTCATGTTTTCTAGATGACAGATGAAAAGGCTTTCCTCAGAGGCTTAGCGAGGGCAGCAAGCCAGGCAGCATGGCAGCTTCCGAGGAGCCCCGTGCCAGGAGCTGGAAGCAATCAAATGAGCTCAAAGGAAACCAGAGATGTGACTCTAGCCAGCTGCTGCCCACTCGGTAGCTGCTGCGGCTGCTTCCTTCACAGTGGCTTCTGTGTAGGACATGTCCAGCGTAAGCAAGAAGAAATTGGCATCGGAGCAGCTGTGCCCTGATGTTCTTAGCTGGCCACAGATCTCCCCCACTGCTCCCCGGAAAAGGTCACTCCTCCAAGAGATTCCTGCTGTCTGTCCTCACTGCTCTGACGCATAGACAAATTTTTCAGATAACTTTTTTGCATTTGTATGGGGCTGGCTGGGGTATGGAGAGGCTGCCTGGGGTGTAGAGTCAGGACTTGACAGTGTTTGAGTCTAAGTGCCAGCGCTAAAAATACTCCCTGTGAATCTCCGTTTGCTTGCTTAGTTTCAGCCAAGTTCCTCCTTGAGGCTTCAGAGGTCATCCAGAACACTCTTGAGGGCTCCCTGATGAAGGGGTGGGGGAGGCAGAGCAGGAGTTGAATTGCAGTGGAGTGAGGGGCATCTGTATCCCCTCCTTGCCCCTCCCTAGGGCTGGTGATGACGGGGCAATGGGGACTCTGGCAGATCCCTTTCACACATTCACAGAGCTCATGACTGTGATGAACAGCAGGGTAGGCCAGTATGATTCTCCCTCACCCCTTCAAATTAGCTCCAAGTGGTTTCATGCTCTCAACAACCCTGTGTGGGTAAATTAGATTAAGAAGGGATTGAAAGGAATAGGAGAAGGAGAGATTGGATTTATACCCCACCCTTCACTACCCTAAGATGTCTCAGAGCCGTTTGCAATCTCCTTTTCCTTCTCCTCCCCACAACAGACACCCTGTGAGGCATGTGGGCCTGAGAGAGCCCTGACAGAAGCTGCTCTTAAGAGGAACAGCTCTGCGAGAACTTGCGACTGACTCAAGGTCACACCAGCAGGTGCATGTGGAGAAGTGGGGAATCAAACCTGTTTCTCCCAGATAAGAGTCCGTGCACTTAACCACTACACCAAACTGGCTCTCAACTGGCCCAGGGTCATCCCAGCTTCATGCCAGATGGAGGACTTGAACCTGGAGCTTCCAAACCAGAGTCTGGGACCTCTCACTACCTCACCCCCAGTTGTAAAGTGCTGACAGCAGCACGGAGAAAGGAAGGCCACCTGGGAGATCAGGGCCTAGACCAGGAGTGGCCAAACTGTGGCTCGGGAGCACACGTGGCTCTTTCACACATATTGGGTGGCGCTTGAAGCCCCCATCACTCCAGTGGCCAGCAGCTTGGAGAATGCATTTAAAGTTAAAGTTGTTTCCTTTCCACCTCTCCTCTCTTCCCCCTCCCCATCTATTTCCTTCCTTCCTTCCTTCCTTCCTTCCTTCCTTCCTTCCTTCCTTCCTTCCTTCCTTCCTTCCTTCCTTCCTTCCTTCCTTCCTTCCTTCCTTCCTTCCTTCCTTCCTTCCTTCCTTCCTCTCTCCAACTTCTGATGCTCATGTCTTGTGGCTCTCAAACACTTGACATTTAAGCAAGTTTGGCCACCCCTGACCTAGGATGAAATTCCAGCAGGACTTCCTTCCCCACTGGCCATTGTTGTGACCCCCTCGTGGCTTTGGCCAGTCCTTGTTCCTGCTAAGCCCCAGGGTCAGGCTTTGAGGGCAACCTGGTGCCAAGGACAGAAGCCGCAGTAGGTGGCAAGGAGCCCAGCAGCCCTGGCCGGACCCTGCCTGGCTCCTCTTGAACAAGCCCAGGAGTGTCTCCTTGGTTCTGGCAGTGGTGTGGGAGTCAGCAGCGGACCCACATCCCCCCCCCCCACCTCGCCACTGTGTCTCAGCCTGCTGCCAGCAGTTGAAGGGTGGGGGGTTTTTTTGAAGGGAACGTTTTCAAGGTCATCTGGAAGTTCCCCTCCTCCAGCTTGCCACTTATTGCAGTTTTAAAGCCAGCCATAAATTTCGTACTGTAATAATAAGGAAAATCAATAGAGCTGACCAAAACTCCAGCTTTATCTTTCATTGCAGCCGGCTCTGGAACCTCCCCATGGGGCTTTGCGTCTGAGCCAGACAAATGAGCGCGAGGGAGGCGGGCAGCTGCCCTCCGTGCCAGGTGTTGAGCCGCTGGTGTGGGTGGGGACGGGGTTAATTTGGATCGTTTCTTCCCATTGGCTCCTCTTTGAAAAGGAATTCGGAAGAGGGCTCCTTTGATGGGAAGTCTCGCCCAAGCGCTGACCCCAGCCAAAAGAGTGTTTTGTAGGGAGTCAGCCCGAGAACGGTTTTGTTCTCCTGTCTAGTAAAAGAGTCCGGCATTTCTTGGGAGCTTGCAGCGCTTGTATGTGTGGAGGGGGGGATTTTCTGCTTTGTGGAAAACAGGACTCCAGCCAGGGCTGCTACCCTTCAAGGGATGCAAGCAGGACTTTTTTGATAGAAAAAGCCCAGCAGGAACATTTGCAAGATAGGCCATATCCCCTGATGTCACCAGTGTTTCACATAGGGCTTTTTTGTGGAAGAAGAAGAAGACTGCAGATTTATACCCCGCACTTCTCTCAGAATCAGAGACTCGGAGAGGCTTACAATCTCCTATATCTTCCTCCCCCACAACAGACACCCTGTGAGGTGGGTGGGGCTGAGAGGGCTCTCACAGCAGCTGCCCTTTCAAGGATAACCCCTGTGATAGCTGTGGCTGACCCAAGGCCATTCCAGCAGGTGCAAGTAGAGGAGTGGGGAATCAAACCCAGTTCTCCCAGATAAGTGTCCACACACTTAACCACTGGTAGAAAACTGGTAGAAAAACTGGTAGAAAAAGCCCAGCAGGAATTCATTTACATATTAAGCCACACCCCCTGACACCAAGTCAGCCAGAACTGCGTTCCTGTGCGTTCCTGGTTTAAAAAAAAAAAAAAGCCCTGGATTCAAGTGATGGGAGCTACCTGAAAGCAGCTTTCTTTGCCAATCATGGTGGAGAGCAACTCATGGCCAGGGCTTTTTTTGTAGCAGGAATGCATTTGCAAATTAGGCCACACCCCCTGATGCAGCCAATCCTCCAAGAGCTTACAGTAGGCCCTGTAAGAAGAGCCCTGCCCTGTAAACTCTCGGAGGATTGGCTACGTTATGGGGCGTGGCCTAATATGCAAAGGAGTTCCTGCTACAAAAAAAGCCCTGCTCATGGCCATTCAGAGCAGATAGCAGTGAGTGAGATGGAGCAGTGACCCGAAGCTTTTAGCGTTCAGATGTGCTCAAGGCTGTCCCACTTCCGGAGACATCACGCATGACTCCTGGCCTGAGGATCCCGGGATGGGCAGCTGGTTGCCTTCTTCTTTTGGCAGGGAAAGACCCTCTTGGCTGCTGCGTGTTCATGAGTGCTGAATCTCATCCCTATGGAGGACAGTCACCAGGGGTCGGCCCCTGAAGCCCTGCCTGAAGGAGCAGCTGTGTCAGCCAAAACGAGGACTTTGTAGGATGGCTAAGGAATCTTCAGGACCGCCCCCCCTCCCCTGCTCGTTTCCCTTGCTCTTCCGCACTACAGCGTTCTGGCTCAGGGGCTTGCCCATCGTGTGGTCTTGCTACCCCACAGTTTCCAACCAGGCCTCTCTGCCCACCCCCATCCAGGCTGCTCCTTCTGCAAGTGCCCCCCTGCCTATGGAGGGAAGGTTGCCAGAGCAATTGCGAGTGAGTAGTGCCACAGGCCTGCATGCTGCTGACACTTCTCCCCAGGAGAGTGGGTCAAGAGACCATGGAGATGATCAGAGGGGCGTCACTCACTCCTCTAGCGGTGGCCGTGGTTTGGACCCTGAGCTTTGCGCGAAGAACGATAAAGTGCACCAGGCTAGCCTGATCGCATCAGATCTTGGAAGAAGAAGAAGACGATGATGATGCTGGATTTATATCCCACCCTAGACTCTGAATCTCAGAGTCTCACAGCAGTCAGTCTCCTTTACCTCCCCCCACCCCCAGAACAGACACCCTGTGAGGCAGGTGGGGCTGAGAGAGCTCTTACAGCAGCTGCCCTGTCAAGGATACCCCTACAGGAGCTATGGCTGACCCAAGGCCATTCCAGCAGGTGCAAGTGGAGGAGTGGGGAATCAAACCCGGTTCTCCCAGGTAAGAGTCTGCGCACTTAACCACTACCCCAAACTGGCTCTCCAAGCAGAGTTGGCCCTGGTCAGTACTAGGAGGATGGGAGCACGGCTGGCCCTGCTACTACAAACTAGGCAATTGCCTAGGGCGCCAGCCTTCTGGGGGTGACAAATTGGACGCTCCCATGTGACTCAGTGATGTGATCAGTGCAGGGATGGGGGGGACACTAGAAGTTAGCCTTGCCTAGGGTGCCGGGCTACGGCCAGCCCCGGATGGGAGTCCAGAGGCGGGCAATGGCAAGCCACCTCTTGCCTTGAAAAACCTGCAGTCCCCATCAGTCAGCTACGACTTGACAGCATTTTCCACCACCACCAAGATCAGGGGTCTCAGTGCTGGCCTTGCTGGCTGTTATCAGGCAAGGCTCTTAGAGGATCACAGCCTCTGCTTTACTCTGAGACGCCGCAGACCAGTGGAGCCTCCCGCCCACACCAGAGCCCCAGAGCCTGATGGGAGAAGGGGGGCTTACTGGGCTTCCCAGAAGAGGTCAGCTGACTAGGCTACCCTTCCGGCTCTTTAGCTGCCCTCCCCAGTCTCCCACCCCCAGTAGATCCTGTGGGGGCCAGAGCTTTTTTTTTTTTGTAGTAGGAACTCCTTTGCCTATTAGGCCACACACCCCTGATGTAGCCAATCCTCCAAGAGCTTGCAGGACTCTCAGTACAGGGCCTACTGTAAGCTCCAAGATGATTGGCTCCATCAGGGGGTGTGTGGCCTAAAAGGCAAAGGAGTTCCTGCTACAAAAAAAGCACCAGTGGAGGCAATACCAAAAATGCAGTGTGCAGAACAGGCTTTGCTCCCTACGAGCCCACAGGAACCAGCTGCTCACTGGGAATGCAAATGAAAAAAACAAAAAATGAGAAACCAGTACTGGCTGCCCAGAAACCCGGGACCTGTGAGTCATTCATCCTGGGGCAGGCGAATGAAATCTGGCTCTTTGCCTCCCCACCTCCACCCCATCTTCCACCAGAGCAGCCTGCTTTGGGGAGCTGCCGTGCAATGGTTGAAAACAAGCAGGCGTGACTCCACATCCCAGCATGGGCACCATAGTAACAAAGGCTCCCCAGGCCCCAGGGCTGCTGAGCACCTTCTTCCCGCTGCAGCTTCTCCGGCTGGCTCTTTAAAGTGCCGGAGTGCAGGAATCACCTTGGTGCAGGCGTTGGATCTTGGAAACGAGGGAGAGGCAACCAGAAGGTGCTCGGATGCTCTGGTGCAGGGGTGGCCAAACTGTGGCTCAGGAACCACATGTGGCTTTCACACATATTGTGTGGCTCTCCAAGCTCCTACCTACCTGTCGGCTGGCTAGGAGAAGGCATTTCTCTCTTTAAATCACTTCTCCAAGCCAATGCATTTAAAGTTGCTTTCTTTCCACCTCTCCCTCCTCTATCTATCCATCCATCTATCTATCTATCTATCTATCTATCTATCTATCTATCTATCTATCTATCTATCTATCTATCTATCTATCTATCTATCTATCTATCTATCTATCTATCTATCTTCCTTCCTTCCTTGCAGCTCTCAAACATCTGACATTCATGTCTTGCAGCTCTCAAACATCTGATGTTTATTCTATGTGGCTCTTCCGTTAAACAAGTTGGCCACTCCTGCTCTGGTGTGTCCTTAAGGGAGGACTTGACTTCTCATAGGGCAGAGGGACGCAGAATGATCTCAGAGCAGGGGTGGCCAAACTGTGGCTCGGGAGCCACATGCGGCTCTTTCACACATATTGTGCGGCTCTTGAAACCCTCGCTGCCCCACTGACTGGCTTGGAGAAGGCATTTCTCTCTTTAAATCCCTTCTCCAAGTCAAGTCAGCCAGCAGCTCGGAGGATAAATTTAAAGCTAGAATCATAGAATCATAGAGTTGGAAGGGACCTAGTCCAACCCCCTGCACAATGCAGGAAACTCACAAATACCTCCCCCTAAATTCACAAGATCTTCATTGCTATCAGATGGCCATCTAGCCTCTGTTTAAACACCTCCAAGGAAAGAGAGCCTACCATCTCCCGAGGAAGCCTGTTCCACTGAGGAACTGCTCTAACTGTCAGGAAGCTCTTCCTAATGTTGAGCCGGAAACTCTTTCTATTTCATTTCAACCCATTGTTTCTGGTCCGACCTTGTGGGGCCACAGAAAACAATTCCACGCCATCCTCTAGATGACAGCCCTTCAAGTCCTTGAAGATGATGATCAGCCTTGAAGATGGTGACAGCCCTTCAAGTTCTTGAAGATGGTTGCTTTCCTTCCACCTATCCCTCCCTCCTCCCATCTATTTGCCTACCTGCCTGCATGTCTTCTGGCTCTCACACAGCTGACATTTATTTTATGTGGCTCTTACGGGAAGCAAATTTGGCCGCCCCTGTCTCAGAGAGCCTCTCTGCGCCTCCATGCCCCCAATCTCTGCCACTTGCAGGGTTCACCCTCTCCCGCCCTGCTCCAGGTTCAGCCTGTGGCTCAACCATCCCTCCTCACCCCACCCGCCGCCAGGTAACTTTCTGACTCCTGCTGTTCAAGATGCGGTTTACAGCATTGAAAAAGGAAATTGAAAAGTGCTGAAAAGAAAGCCAGGGAAGTGGGAATTCTGGCAGAGGGTGAAAGGAGAGGCTCAGCTAATTAAAAGCTGAGGGGCGGCTGCTGCTGCTGCGTGGCCCAGTCCAGGCAGCTGTGCTGCTCTCCAGAGGGGCAGAAGCCTTTGAAATTCCTGGACAGACAATCCTTTCATCCCACCTGATGCCAGCTGAAAGGGAGCCCCGGATGGGCCTGCTTTGCAAGGGGGAACGAGAGAGCAGCAGCGGAACCAGCTTAGCGGCAAGAGCCTGGCCTGGAGGGATGCAGCTCAGGCAGCTCGTCCCCTCGGGAGCTGGGGCTTGCTGTGGTTGCTCTGATTCCCCAGCTCTCTTATCAACCCAGGCACCATCAACGGCAGGCTATGGAAACAGGCACTGGACTCCACAGGGTGTGTGTGTGTATGCATGCCAGAGCTGCTGCCTCTGCCCTAGGGACCCCTGCTACTGAGCACATGCCACCGGTCTATGTAATCACGTGTCAGTAGGGACTGTATTTATAACCTGGGAACCCTTGCTTTGAGTTTCTGCTTTGTTTTTAAAGCTATAGGACTCTGAAGACTCTGTGCGCAGTGCTGGGCACAATCTTGCCAGTCACTTGCGCTGGTTCCGAAAGGTCTAGGTTCAAGTCCCGCATCCTGCCATGGACTCACCTTGTGGTTCAGGGTAAGTTCTCCCCTGCTCCCCGCCCCTCCCCAAACCTTACTTTCCCATTTACAAGATGAGAATATTGGTAACGGATTTCACAGGACAAATATAGAGGAAACTCCAGAATGATGTCTGTGTTGGACTGTTATGTCAGAACCTGTCAAGGTATCTGGATCATCTTAAAGTAACTCCCCCCCCCCTCCCCAGCATAAACCTTTGAAGGCTGGGGTTCACTTTGCCAGGAGAATAAAGTCTAAGAAGGTGTAGGAAGGTCCCCCAAGGCCAAGTCTGAGACCAGGAGTTGGTGGGCTTTGACTAATGGGAGATCTTGCCACTGTCCTCTAGGGCAGGGGTCCCCAACCCCCGGTCCATGGCCTATTAGCAACTGGGCCATGAGTTGTATAATTATTTCATTATATATTACAGCATGGCCAATGGCTGGGGCTGATGGGAGTTGCAGGCAAAAACATCTGGAGAGCTACCGTTGGCCACCCCTGTATTACAATGTAGGAGGAGAAGGAAAGAAGAAGAAGATGAAGACAACATTGGATTTATATCCTTCCGCCCACTCCGAATTTCAGAGTCTCAGAGTGGCTCACAATCTCCTTTGCCTTCCTCCCACACAAAAGACACCCTGTGAGGTGGGTGGGTCTGAGAGAACTCTTCCAAGAAGCTGCCCTTTCAAGGACAACTCTGCGTGAGCTATGGCTGACCCAAGGCCATTTCAGCAGCTGCAAGTGGAGGAATCAAACCTCTTTCTCCCAGATAAGAGTCCAAACACTTAACCACCACACCAAACTAATAGAATTAAAGTGCACAATTGTACCATCCCGAAACGATTGCCCCTCCCCCCCAGCCCATGGAAAAATAGTCTTCTACAAAACCGGTCCCTGGTGCCAAAAAAGGTTAGGGACCACTGCTCTAGGGGATCCAGGACTGGCTATAGCGGGGGTGGCCAGACTTGTTTAATGGAAGAGCTACATAGAATAAACATCAGAATTTTGAGAGCTGCGAAACATGAATGTCAAATGTTTGAGAGCTGAGGGAAGGAAGGGAAATAGATGGGGAGAGAGAGACGGAAAGAAAGCAACTTTACTTTAAATGCATTCTCCAAGCCACTGGCTGGCTTGGCTTGGACAAGTGATTTAAAGAGACAAATGTCTCCTCCCAACTGGCAGATGGGGTGGTGGGGCCTTCGAAAGACACGTAATGTTTGTGAATGAGCCACATGTGGCTTCCGAGCTGCAGTTTGTTCACCCCTGCTTGATAGGAAACTTAACCTAGTTTGTAAGAACGTAAGAAGAGCCCTGCTGGATAAGACCAATAGTCCATCTAGTCCAGCATCCTGTCTCACGCAGTGGCCAAGCAGTCTCTCCGGCACAGTTCTTCCACCATTCAACAGAACCATCATTGGACGAGGCCAAGATCTGCCTCCCAAATACCCCTTTTCTATAGAGGCCACAGGCTGGGGGTCCTTCTTCCATCTGCCCCTCCCCCCTCCCCGCCTGCAAGTCGCTCCTCTCCACAAGCCTCGCTGCTGCCAACATTTCTTGGAATAACCTTTCAGCTTTCATTTAGAGCCTCTCTCTTCCCACTGAGCAGCCTCATCCGTGAACACTTTACTAATTGCAACTTTTAATATGCCAAATGGAAAGTCCACGAGATCAAAGCGAGCAACTGCCACGGCGATGACGGGCATCACGAAATGATTCATGGGGGGATGGAGGGGATGGAAGAGTGGCGGAGAGGTGGCAACCAGTGTTCCCTCTAAACTGAGGTAGCGTGAGCTCGCTCATAGATTTTCAGTCTCTGGCTCACACATTTTTGTCTTAGCTCAGGGAGGATGACCCCAGAGCACAGTAATTCATGCAGTAGCTCACACTTTTAATGCCAGTAGCTCACAAAGTAGAATGTTTGCTCACAAGACTCTGCAGCTTAAAGGGAACATTAAGAAGAATTTAAGAAGAATTGCAGATTTATACCCCGCGCTTCTCTCTGAATCAGAGACTCAAAGCGGCTTACAATCTCCTATATCTTCTCCCCCCACAACAGATACCCTGTGAGGTGGGTAGGGCTGAGAGGGCTCTCACAGCAGCTGCCCTTTCAAGGACAACCTCTGTCAGAGCTATGGCTAACCCAAGGCCATTCCAGCAGGTGCAAGTTGAGGAGTGGGGAATCCAACCCGGTTCTCCCAGATAAGAGTCTGCACACTTAACCACTACACCAAACTGACTTTCCCACTGTTCCCCCCCAAGCACCAAGATAAGAGTCCACACACTTAACCTCTGCACCAAACTGGCTTTCCCACTGTTGCCCCTCAAGCACCAAGATAAGAGTCCACACACTTAACCACTGCACCAAACTGGCTTTCCCACTGTTGCCCCCCAAGCACCAAGATAAGAGTCTGCACACTTAACCACTATACCAAACTGGCTCTCCTACACCAAACATTGGCTACATCAAACATTGGTGGCAACCAATGTCCAAATGGCACATCCACTTCAGAGCAATTACCCCCCTGCAGAGGAGCAGGAAGCAAGGGGATTTGATCCTGGGATTGGGCCCACGGTATATCTTGGCCACCCCCGAAAATCTTAGGAACAAAATGTCCCAGTAGCGGCAGAGCTGATCAAGACAGTGGGGTTTCCAAGGCAGGCTCAAAGAGCAAGAGTCTGGATCCCAAAACTCAGTTCAGTACTGGAGATCTCCCAGCTCCCAGAGTTCCCATCTGAGCTTGAGCAGTTGAGTCAGATGACATCAGAGAAGCCATGCTGGATCAGGCCAATGGCATGATCCACTCTGCGTCACACAGTGGCCAAAAAACCCAGGCGTCATCAGGAGGTCCACAAGTGGGACCAGGACACTAGAAGCCCTCCCACTGTTGCCCCTCCCAAGCACCAAGAATACAGAGCATCACTGCGCCAGACAGAGAGTTCCATCAATATGCTGTGGCTAATAGCCACTGATGGACCTCTGCTCCATATGCTTATCCAATCCCCTCTTGAAGCTGTCTATGCTTGCAGCTGCCACCACCTCCTGTGGCAGTGAATTCCATGTGTTAATCACCCTCTGGGTAAAGAAGTGCTTCCTTTGATCAGTTCTAACCCCAAAGTAACTTAAACTTCACATGCATTTTCCAAGCCAGTGGTTGGCTTGGCTTGGAGAAGTGATTTAAAGAGACAAAAGCCTTCACCAAGCCAGCCAACGGGACAGTGAGGGCTTCGAGAGTCGCACGACATGTATGAAAGAGCCACATGTGGCTCCCGAGCTGCAGTTTGGCCACCCCTGTTCTACAGCATCAGCCAATACTGACAGCTTTGCCCACCCTGATGGACAAAGGCTTTTCTCAGCACTTGCTAGCGATCTCCAAGCTTTGCTTCTGAGTCACGGCATGTTGGTCTGAAGCAGAAGAACAAAGTAGCAGTCGATTATCACCTTTCAGACCAGCCAAGCTTTATTCAGAATGGCAAACTGCATGTATTTCAGCCCACAATACCTGATCCCCTCGTCTGATGAAGCGTGCTTAGAGAGCACATGAAAGCTTACGTTCTCAATAAAACTGGGTTGGTCTTAAAGGTGATCCTTGGCTCCTGCTTTGTTAAACTATAGGTATGTTACATGTTAAAAGGTAATTTAGTTAGGAAAAACATCTGAGAAAGAAATGCCCTCAATTTGGCCCAGGCTTGCTTATAACAATAAGAGTGATTAACAGACATTCTCACATGTTGACGTTACTGTTTTATTGGTTTCTCACGCTCATGTTACCCAGATCAAAGGTTTGCTCAGTTTGCTAATTTTAATTCATTGGATCTTAAATTTGTACCATTTTGCATTCTAGACCACTGCCTGCCAGCTATATGTCTCTCTGCTCACTGCACCTGATTCCTCGTCGGATGAAGTGTGCTTAGAGCACACGAAAGCTTACATTCCGAATAAAACTTGGTCTTGACTCCTGCTTTGTTCTAGCTTTTGCGAAGATCGGTGTAGAGACAAATGACAGCGTTTCCTCTTCCTGTTCAGAAAAAGAAGAGCTGGTTTTTATACCCCCCCGTCTTCACTACCCAAAGGAGTTTCAGAGTGGCTTACAATCGCCTTCCCTTCCTCTCCCCCCCTCCGCAGACACCCTGAGAGGTAGGTGCGGCTGAGAGAACAGCTCTGACAGAGCTGTGACCGGCCCAAAATCATCCAAAAGCTGCATGTGGAGGAGGAATGGGGAAATCCAATTAAGTCCATGGCTCTTAACTATACCACGCTGGCTCTCACTATACCACGCTGGCTCTCACTATACACCACACTGGCTCACTATACCATGCTGGCCCTCAGGTATGTAGCTTGGGCAAGGCCAGGGGTAGGATCCTTTGGCAAAGGTCAAAGGGCAACAGTCAAAGGGCCCATGGCTCATAGCCTGCTGCCTGAGCGAGCAGGCCCAGGGGATCCAGAAATCAACCCAGGAACTGGAGTCATGCTTTGTTCGTTGATTTGCTAAATTTCCTCCTTCTGTTTGTTTCTAAGCAGCTTTCAGTCCCTTGGAGGGTGAAAAGTGGGATGGCTATAAAAGCCAACATGAGTCAGCCATGGAAGGAAGAGAGTGCTGTGCTCCATCCAGGGATCTGGCTGGTTGTTCACTGCATCCGACAAACTGCTCCCTCCTCTTGCGAGAAATCTGCTACAATCAGTGATGGGGGATTTCTCAGGGGGCCAGGCCAGTTCCTTGGGAAGCTCCTGACCCCTTTCATTACAATATTGAATAAAGCAGACATGCTCTGCCTGTCACAGAATCTGTATCCCAGCAGGGAGCCTAGGTTCTTTGGAAGGACTAATTAGGCTCTGGATGGACCCCTCTGGATAAACATCTGGAGCAGAGGTCCATCAGTGGCTATTAGCCACAGGGTACAGATGGAACTCTCTGTCTAGGCCCTGGGGCAGTGATGCTCTGTATTCTTGGTGTTTGCGGGGGGACAGTGGGAGGGCTTCTAATGTTTTGGCCCCACTGGTGGACCTTCTGATGGTCCCTGGTCTTTTGGCTACTGTGTGTCACAGTGTTGGACTGGATGGGCCATTGGCCTGATCCAACATGGCTTCTCTTATGTTCGTATGTGACACAGAGTGTTGGACTGGATGGGTCATTGGCCTGATCCAACATGGCTTCTCTTATGTTCTTATGTGACACAAAGTGTTGGACTGGAGGGGCCATTGGCCTGATCCAACATGGCTTCTCTTATGTTCGTATGTGACACAGAGTGTTGGACTGGATGGGCCATTGGCCTGATCTAACATGGCTTCTCTTATGTTCTTCTGTGACTCAGAGCGTTGGACTGGAGGGGCCATTGGCCTGATCCAACATGGCTTCTCTTATGTTCGTATGTGACACAGAGTGTTGGACTGGATGGGTCATTGGCCTGATCCAACATGGCTTCTCTTATGTTCTTTAACCCAGATGTTGGGGAAAAGAGCCAGATCCCCAGCCCCGGATTTGTTGGCATGGCCCTCCACAGCTGCATCGCTGATTCCTTTGCACATAGGGTTGCCAACTCCAGGTCGAGAAATTCCTGGAGATTTGGAGAGGGGAGCTGGGGAACTTGGGGTTTCAAAACAGGAGGGACTCCAGTGGGCAGTGTTCCCTCTAAGCTGAGTTAGCATGAGCTAGCTCAGATTTTTAGCCTCCAGCTCACACATTTTTGTCTTAGCTCAGGAAGGATGACCCTAGAGCACAATAATTTATGCTGTAGCTTACAACTTTAATGCTCACAAAGTAGAATTTTTGCTCACAAGACTGCAGTTTAGAGGGAACCATTGCCAGTGGGATATAATGTCATAGAATTCATCCTGCAAAGCAAAATGAGGAACTGATCTCTGTGTTCTGGAGATGGGTTGTAATTCCGGGAGATCTCCAGGCCCCACCTGGATGTTGGCAACCCTATTCATAAACCCCTTCATAAATTCCCAGCCCCCTTTGTTTTGCTGCCTGGGGCTGGTGGCCATTCACACGCCTGCTGCCAAGCAAGAGAGGCGCAGGCAGCTGGAGATCTCTGCTGACCTGCAACGGATTCAATTACAGGAGCACGTTCAGGGCCCCGACAGCTCTGCTCAGCATGGTCCCAACCCACAGCAGTGCCTCTGAGCAGCCAGGCGGGGAGGCCCATTACAGGCCTATAATCCAATCACCGAGCCTTGCTGGGCGAGTGCTGCAGGGGAGCCGGCTCCACCAATCCCCTTGCCCTGTCCAGACTGACTGCTTCACACTTAATGGAGGCAAGCATCAGAAGGAGACACCAGGGCTGGCAGGCAGCCTCGGAGAGCGGCCCTCTCCCTCCCCTGGAGAGGGGTGAGAGAGGAATGCTGGAGCTGCTTGGTGGGGCCTGGAGACCTCCTGGGATGAGAGCTGATCTCCAGGCCCCTGTGGTTGCCAACCTCCAGGGGGTTCCTGGAAACCTGCTATTGCAATTGATCTCTAGACAAGCGAGATTCGTTCCCCTGAAGAGAATGGGTGCTTCGGAGGGTGAAATCCAGGCTTTTTTTTTTGTAGCAGGAACTCCTTTGCATATTAGGCCACACACCCCTGATGTAGCCAATCCTCCTGGAGCTTACAGCTGGCCCTGTAGTAAGACCCCTGTAAGTTCTTGGGGGATTGGCTACATGAGGGGTGTATGGACTCATATGCAAAGTTCCTGCTACCAAAAAAAAAAAAAAAGCCCTGGTGAACTCTATGGCATTACACCTTGTTGCAGGGCTTTTTTAGTAGAAAAGGCCCAGCAGGAACACATTTGCATATTAGGCCACACCCCCTGATGTCACCATTGTTTCACACAGGGCTTTTTTGTAGAAAAAGTCCAGCAATCTCATTTGGGTATTAGGCCACATCCCCTGACACCAAGCCAGCCAGAACTGCATTCCTGTGGGTTCCTGCTCAAAAAAAGCCCTGCCTTGCTGAGGTCCCTCCCTTCCCCAGGCTTTACCTCCTCCCCTCAAATATCTCCAGGTATTTTCCAATCCAGAGCTGCTAACCCAGAGATCAGTTTCCTTGGAGAAATTGACCATTTTGCAGGGTGAGCTCTACCCCACTGAAGCCTTTCCCCTCCCCAACCATTAGCCTCCACCCCAAAATCACCAGGGATTTCCCCACCTGGAGTTGGCAACCCTAGAGAAGGGGGCTGGTCGGCAGCAGGAGTGGAGCCAACCCAGAACAAGACCAGTCCCCATCCCAACGTGAAGCAGGGCTGCAAACTGCTATCACTTGCCCTTCTGTCCTTGCTCCCATTGGATGAAGCTCTTCAATCTGGAGAGGGTGATTGGTTGGGCTGGGCTGTCTGTCTCTTTCTGGCTGCTCTCTGCCAATAGAAACCTAGCCCAGCAAGAGGAGAAGGTCTGCCATGTCAAGTAGGCCTCAAGCCTGAGAAGTAGTTCCTAACAATGCAATCTGCAGTGATTTGCTATTTTTCTAATATATGTCACTCCTAATTGGTATCAGGTAAGCATTTTGTGTTCTGTCGTTAACTCTGGCTCTTTTATCATCATTTGGTATCTTATTTCAATGTCGTGACACTACTTTGTTATTTGTATTGCCTCAATATGCCTCAGTATGTGTTGTGTAAGTTTAAATAAAGTCCCCCCCCCCAAAAAAAAAAATGAGAAGAAAAGGTGTTGCTGGCTGAGAGATTCTGCAACCCACTACCTACCATCTGTGCTGCAACTGCCCTTGGGATAGGTGAGCCCGGACGCCATGCCAGCAGATAACAGTGCTGGGGAATCAGCTGCACAGGGGCCGCAATTTGCAGGGCAGCTGGTTTCAAAGAAAGGCTGCTGCTGGTCGAATCAGTCCCTCTGAGTGCTGCCCCTCACTGGCACTGGGGGTTCAGATTCCTGGCCGCTTTAAGGTCTGAAGCAGCAGGGTCTTAGAAGGGGTTCTTTCCTCAGCTCCCACCACGCCAGCACTCACCGCCAGCTGCAAAGGTTCATGTGTTCCATGTTTTCCCCTCCCCGTTACCCGCATAGCACAGACACACAAGAGATCTGAGCCTGGCTGTGTACAGTTGCCAACTCTGAGGTGGGAAATTCCAGGAGATCTGGGGTACAGCCAAGGGAGTGCAGGCCTGGGAAGAGACTTCCGTGGGGTATACCACCCTCCAAGGCAGCCCTTTTCTCCAGGAGAGCTGATCTATGTAGCTTGGAGATGAATTGCAATCCAGAGGGAGTGCTAGGCTCCACTTGGAAGTTGGCGACCTGTAGAGGTCTGTGCCCCCCCTGCGCTAACGTTGATCCTTGTGAAGGCCCTGACCTGTTCTGCTGGGTTTTCCTGCCTAGCCTTTCTGCTGTTGTTTGTTTGGCTGAAGGCCGGGGGAACTCACTGCCATTGATCCAGAGGAGTTAGCCCTGTTAGTCTGTTGCTGCGAAACAGAAAAGAATTAAGCAGTAGCAACTTTAAGACTTAACAAGTTTTATTGTCACATAAGCTTTCGATGCCATGTATCTGACAAAGAGAGCTGTGTTTCTCGAAAGCTTATGCTACAATAAAATTTGTTAAGTCTTAAAGGTGCTACCGGACTCGGCTATTTCACTGCCATCAGAGAACCTCATTTATGAAAGAACCAGACAAAGCTGTGCTTTCCGTTTGCAACATCATGGGATTTTGCAACTGGATTTCTGCTATTCTTATTTGGTGTAGTGTGAACGCACCCTGTACCTCCAGCATGCAGGGGAAATCTGTGATTTGGGCTTGTTGGCCTATCTGCTCAGGTGTGGCTGGGTCCCCAGGGGATTCCATGCTCAGCCCCCCAACAGTGCCAGATTAAACCCTGTGGAGGCCCCTAGGCAGTCGAAATCTCAGGACACCCCCTCACAAATTATCTCCTAATATCTCCTTCAGGCACCTTCTCAAAAGCTCCTTTGACAAAGCTGTGAGGGAGAGGCAGAGAGAGGCAAATCAGCCCGGGGCCCCTTAAAGCTTGGGGGCCCATAAACCGGTGCCTATTCCGCCTATTTGTTAATCCGGCCCTGACCCCCAAATCCATCTGGGGCTGGGGGGGGGGCACAGATCGCTGAGCTGCTCCACTATCCCGCCCCCTGTCTCCGTGCTGCGGTTGATTCAATTGCAGGGCTGCCAATCCCAAGGTGGGGGCAGAGGATCCCCCGTTTGGAGCCCCTCCCCTCGCTTCAGAGTCATCAGAAAGGGGGGGGGGAGGAAATGTCAGCTGAGCACTTCATTATTCCCTATGGAGACCGATTCCCTTAGGGTATAATGGAGAATTGATCCACGGGTATCTGGGGCTCTGGGGGGGGGGGCTGTTTTTTGAGATAGAGGCACCAAATTTTCAGCATAGCATCCGGTGCCTCTCCCCAAAATACCCTCCAAGTTTCAAAAAGACAGGATCAGGGGTCCACTTCTATGAGCCCCCAAAGAATGCACCCCTACTTTCATTATTTACAACGGAGGGGAGGCATTTAAAAGGCGTGCAGCTCCTTCCAATGTGATGGCCAGAACTCCCTTTGGAGTTCAATCATGCTTGTCACACCCTTGCTCTTGGCTCCGCCCCCAAAGTCTCCTGGCTCCACCCCCAAAGTCCCCAGATATTTTTCGAATTAGACTTGGCAACGCTCTTCAGTCGCCAGCCCATTTGAGGCCTTCATTTCTTTCTCCAGCCGCTCCACCGGGCAGCTTGACTCCCCTCCCCAGATAAAGAGAGCCATTAAGCGGGGACGCCCGCAATCTCGCCAGCCCACCTCGCGGGCCAGAAGAAAGCGGAGAGCGGCGGCGGGCCTGGCGCAAATAGGTTTGCAAAGCCGCCAAAGAGGCTTCTCCTCCTCCTCCTCCTCCCCGCCGCGCCCGGCCTGCCAGGCAATTTCCCCGACCCGCTCGGCCCTCGCTCCGTCGAAGGCTTTGCAAAAATCGCAGATTGTATTTTCTCCCTCCCTCCCAGGTGCGGAGCCGAGCCGGCTGGCAATTGGGCCGAGTTGATAGGCGGCCCGCAGGGGGAGGGAGAGGGAGAGGCGGCGGCCGGCCGACCAGAGGCAGGGGAGGGAGGCGCCGCCGCAGGCCCAGGCCCGGCCCCAGGCCGCCTTTGCTTTGCTGCGCCACCTCCCGCCCGCCCAGTCCCCCGACGGAGCGCCGCTTGACTGCAGCTCCCTTTTCTCTCCCCATGAATTAGCAGCAACAAACACAGAAGCAGCCGGAGTTGTTGGTGCAAAATAAAAAAAGAGGTGCGAGAGAAAGCCATCTTCCCCTCCCCTCCGCTAACAGCTTCGTCGGCCCCGTTTTGCCTCTGAGGTTTCCTGCGCCTCTTTGGAGAAGGGTCTGGAGGAAGGGGCACAAAGGGGGGCTACAGTGTTCCTTCTAAGCCATGAAGCCTTGTGAGCAAAAATTCTACTTTGTGAGCTACTGGCGTTAGAGTTGTGAGCTACTGCATACGTTTGTTTGCTCTGGGGCGATTTTTCCTGAGCAAAGACAAAAATGTGTGAGCTGGAGGCCAAACATCTGTAAACTAGCTCACACTAACTCAGCTTTGAGGGAACACTGGCTACAGTGCAGAACTCCCTGCAGCTGCAAGTTTGGGAGCAGCAAGGCAGGATTGGAGATGGGGAAATAGCTGGAGACTTTGGTGGGTGGAGTCTCGGGAGGATGGGGTTGAGGGAGGGGTGGGACTTCAACAGGGTCTAATGCCATAGAGTCCACTTTCCAAAATGGCCATTTTCTGTTGTATTAGATATTCAGCCACCACCGGGAGGTTGACGACCCTCAGAACTGGATGAGTGAGCCCAGGCAGGGTGAACTTCAGTGAGGAAGACATGCTGGGTGGTTGGCTAGCTAATAACCTGATCCTGGACTCAAATGCCCAGAAATCTAGGAAGACTTGGCAGAAAGCAGCAGTGCTGTTAAGTGGCAGCAAATTTGTGGCAATCCCATAGGGCAGGAGTGGCCAAATGTCGAAGCCCCCCTGCTCTGTTGGCCGGCTTGGAGAAGACATTTGTCTCTCACTTCTCCAAGCCAAGCCCGCTGGCAGCTTGAAGAATACATTTAAAGTTAAAGTTGCTTTCTTTCCACCTCTTTCCTCCCTTCCCATCTCCCTCGCTCCAACATCTGATGTTCATGGCTTGCGGTTCTCAAACATCTGACATTTATTCTGTGTGGCTCTTGCATTAAGCAAGTTTGGCCACCCCTGCCATACGGGGTTTTCAAAACAGGAGACCTTCGGAGGAGGTTTGCCTTCGCCCGCCTCTACATCAGGCCCCTGGTATTCCTTGCAGGTCTCCCATCCAAATACTTGCCAGGGCTGACCCTGCTTCACTGTCCAGATCTGAAGAGCCTGGCCTGTCCACTTCAAGGAAGGAGCTACAGGTCTGCTAACTTGGGATAGGGAGAAGTAGCAACCCTACGGCACTTGGAAGGCCCTTGGCAACTGTTGCCACAGGAACCTTCCGTGCTGCTTGGCCCCCCAGGGGAGTTGGTGTTCCTCCAGGGTTCAGCCTGCCAGGTAGCTGCCGAGAGGCCCTGCGCCCGGTGATGGAGCGCGGCCTCCCCTTTACAAAGCCACTGCTCCAGACGCCACGATCCAGACAAGGCCAGGGGACAGGGCAGTGCTGCTTGCCTCCTGCCTGGCCAAAGGTATAAGTCAAGGCTGGGGACTAAAAGCCAACTTGCTGCCAGATGGGGATGCCAGCCTCCAGGTGGGACCTGGAATTACAGCTCATCTCCAGGCTACAGAGATCAGTTCCCCTGGAGCAAATGGATGCTTTGGAGAGTGACCTTGTCTGAGGTCCCTGTCCTCCCCAGGCTCCACCCCGCTATCCCCGGAAGTTTCCCAACCAGCATCTGGCAGCTCTACTGCCACAACCGTCCTTGTCCCTCCAGCTAGCGCTGAGCAAAAGGGATGGAGATGCTCAGGGCAGAGGCTTTTCCCCAGCCTGGAAACTTCGTATGGCCTGAAAGTGGGCACCCCTCATCCCTGGTTCTGGCCCACAGCACCATGGGTAAGTAGCCACCGGAGAGCTTGAGCAAGAAAGGATTTGGGAGAGAGCAGTTTAAGACCACTGCCTTGTACACTGGCTCGCCCCCTCCCCACAGGTTGACTGGCAGGCCCCCAACACTTGTGTGCACAAAGCATGGGATGGGTAACCAGGGGGGTTCTCCTAAGGTCTACCAGCCCTGGTTCTGGCCCCAGTCAGTTCCAAATGCTGCGAACTGGAACTTTCCAATTGGAACAGGAACAAAAGGAACAGGCACCATCCCGCCTGACCTCCTGGGTTCACTTGGAAGTCAAGAACCAGGCCTGGGCGACGGAGCACGTGCCATGGAGGACTTCCTGCCACCTGGGGACAAAGATATTTACTTGCCACTGGTCTGTGTATAAAGAGGGCAAGAGAATGACCGCTCTGCTTTGCTCCATGCCCAACAGCAGATGTAGCAGCGATGCCAATAAATTATGTAAACCCGAGTCTACTTGGAGAACAGAGTGGAAGAGGCAGGCACCGCTTGTGAACCGAGGGAGGGGACCTGGCCGTTCAGATGCTTTTTGGACCGCTCTTGTAACTCGGGTCCCTGTAGCTCACAAGGTTGTTGGAAGGGTATATGCGATAAACTTGGTTCGATGCATTTGGAGTTCACACAGAACTTGCTTTATTAGCGACTGCATACTAAGAGCAACATGGCAGGGCCAAGACCCTGCTTACGTATATTCCCAATAACGCCTCCACTAGTCCCTACCAAATCATGGCGGTCAAGCTTCACGCCATGACCACTCATTGGTTGCTGTACAGAGTTCAAATCATCCCAGTCCATCGGCAGTTTCCCGGATGCCCACGAAACGACTGTGGAGCACTAAATTCATTGCAAGCGATTCAGGTTGCCAATTCGGTACAGAGCAGTATAAATGCATCGTTTGTTTAGATAAGAGGTCCTCAGCCCTTTTGAGCCTGCGGGCACATTTGGAATTTGGACGAAGGGTGATGGGCACAATGGCAGAAATGGCTGTTGCAGCACATGGAACCAATCACAAAATGTCAGGGGTCAGTATTCTGTACAATTCTAACAGCAACTCTTCCAACATTTCAGGCAGGACCTTTGTTGAACAGGAAGCTTTATAATCTGCACAGCCAATCGGAAGGATAGAATGGAGAGATCTCTCTGCAGTGACCCGGGGGGGGGGGAGCACAAGTATGCCAAAGCGTCCAAGGCTGGCCCTGCCTGGGTGGTGGCTTAGGCCAAGAAGGAACTGGCCCAAGGTCACTCAACACACTTCCGTGGCAGAGTGGGGATTCAAACCTGGGCTTTCTAGATCTGAGGTCCGACACTCAACCCCTGCACCACACTGGTTCTCCATAACCCCTTTGTAAACTGCTTAGAACTAGGGTGGCCAAACTTTCTCAACATAAGAGCTACACAGAATAAATGTCAGATGTTGGAGAGCCGCAAGACATGAATGTCAGATGTTTGAGAGCTGCAAGACGGATGGAAGGAAGGAAGATGGGAAGGGGAGCTAGAAAGAAAGCAACTTTAAATTCATTCTCCAAGCTGCTGGGTGGCTTGACGTGGAGAAACGATTTCAAGATAAATGCCTTCTCCAAGCTGGCTGACGGGGTGGTGGGGGCTTCAAGAGCCTCACAATATGTGTGAAAGAACCACATGTGGCTCCTGAATCACAGTCTGGCCACGCCTGACTTAGAATAACCAGATTTCTACACTGCACTAGATCTGAATTTTCATTGGCCTTGGGCTTTGCCTGGGGATTGTCCCTTTCCATCCTAGTAGAGGCCAACTCCTCCAACGACACTCCTCGATCCTGAGCACAATTAAACCCTCTGCAACTTCCTAGCCAGTAGGAGGCTGAATTGGTTCCTTATTCGGTACAGAACTTGCTGAAGCAGCTGGAGCAAGAAACTGCAGCTTGTTTATCTTGGCTCCCCAGAACAACTGCTGGGCCACTGGAATACCTCGTCTCTTATTTGACCTTGAATTGCAAAAGCAAATCCTTGCGATTCCGGTGCCTTGTGTGAAAAGGCAGCGACGAGACAGGCACAGCACGAGGAAGAGTCCCAGGGGCCTCAGATTTGGGCAGAGGTTATTTTGGGGAGCCAGGCGTGGCATCTTTAGCATCTCATTCAAGCTGGGTCTGCAGCTCAGCTTTGAGAAGAAGATGGATTTATACCGCATCTCTCACTCTGAATCAAGAGTGTCAGAGGGGATCACAATCTCCTTTACCTTCCTCCCCTACAACAGGTCAGGTAGGTGGGGCTGAGAGAGCTCTCGCAGAAGCTGCCCTTTCAAGGACATCTCTGCCAGAGCTGTGGCTGACCCAAGGCCATTCCAGCAGCTGGAAGTGGAGGAGTGGGGAATCAAACCCGGTTCTCCCAGATGCTTCCATGTGGCATTGACAGTTCAGCAACCAGGGCTAGCCCTAGACTGTCAGGCACCCTAGGCAACTCTAACTTCTAGCAACCCCCCCCCCCCGCACTGATGTCACTGGGTCACATGGAGGCACTCCATTGGGCGCCCCCAAAAGGCCGGCACCCCAATCACCTAGTTCGCCTAGTGGCAGGGCCAGCCCTGGTAGCAACAGCAGCAGTAAGAGGATCTGGGGAGGAGCCCTTGCCATAAGACTCCTTTCCCTGCCTGGCTTTGCTGCTTTGCAGCAGCTTGCCTACTGATTCCTCCTCCCGACCTAGCTGCTGCACGGAGGACCCCCTGCTTCTGCTGCAAGCTTGGCTTCTTCCTCCTCCCTCCCTCCCTCCCCCCCACTGCCAACCCCCACGTGCTCCAGTCACTTGGCACCCTCTCGCCTGCTGCTCCTCAAAGGGCAGATTAATCGCCTTGTGCTGGTTCTGTCACATGCACGGGAGGTATATTCTTCTTGGAATTTACAAGTAGTTCCATCTGAGAAATAAACAACCAGAGATAAAAATTACATTGTCACAGTGCAGGTGTGATAGATGTACAAGACAAACTTCTCCCGGTCGCCAAGGAGGCAGGCAGCTGAGAGCAGCCGCCGAGCGAGCCCTGCCAGTCCCAGCGGGCACCAGTGCCAAGGAGGTGCCGCTGGAGGAGGAGGGGAGACCCGCGCCGAGGCTTGCCGCCACTAATCCCAAGAAGCTGGGACGGAAGACAAGTGCGGGTGGGAGACGGCAAGCAGCAAGGGGGGCAGAATCCCCAGGAGACATCTTCCCCTGATGTTGCCTCGGGGGCTGGGGGAGGTGGCATCAGGGAAAGGCCTTGGCCTCTGTGCTAGTGGGCCATTGTCCCAGAACAAAGTTGGAGTCCAGTAGCACCCTGAAGACCCACAAAGTTTGATTCCCAATTGTGTGTGTCAGCATGCGGGACTGGCCGGACCACTGGTCTGATCCTGCAGAGCTCTTCTGAAGTTATGTTCCAACCGGAAGTTCTTTTGAATAAGCCTTGCACCAGGGGTGGCCAAAATTGCCTAATATAAGAGCTACATAGAATACATGTCAGCTGTTTGAGAGCCACATGGAAGGAGGGAGGGAAATAGATGGGGGAGAGAGAGGTGGAAAGAAAGCAGCTTTAAATGCATTCTCCAAGTCACCGGCTGGCTTGGCTTGGAGAAGTGATTTAAAGAGACGCCTTCTGCAAGCCGGCCAATGGGGCCGTGGGGGCTTCAAGAGCTGCACAGTATGTGTGAAAGAGCCACATGTGGCTCCCGAGCTGCAGTTTGGCCACCTTACACAATGACAACAGTGGTGCTGATGGCCAGGGCCGGCTCTGCCACTAGGCAAACAAGGCAATTGCCTAGGGCACCGGCCCAGGGGCGCCAAATTGGGCACCCCCCCATGTGACTCGGTGACATTATTGGGGGGGGCAGACGTTAGCATTGCCTAGGTGCTAGACAGTCTAGGGCCGGCCTTGCTGATGGTAGACTTCCGTAGACCTTCACATGGACTCTCCGCTCTCTAGTTTTCCGACTCAGACGCCAAACCGATCTGAAGCCAGCCCTGCGTTAGGCCCAGCGGCACCTCCGCACACCTCCAACGGCCAATAATGCTAGTAATAAATAATGCTTATATTAAAAGATTTTTCTTCCACCTGCACTGCAGCAGGATAGTGCCAAAGCCTGGGCTGCGAATCAGAAAGTCCCCGAGTCAAATCTCGCCTTGCCAGGGAGCCTCTACACAACCACTCAACCCCCTTCCCTGGCCACTGGGGCAGACTGGGATTGAAGGCTGCCAACTCCAGGTTGGGGAAAGGACAGGGCCTCAGTGGGGTAGAGCGCCAGAGTCCACTCACCAAAGCAGCCATTTTCTCCAAGGGAACCCATCTCCATCACCTGCTCACACCTGGAAGTTGGCAACTGGGACCCATCACGCTGGCCTACTGTAGAAGCTGCACGGATGACTGCGAGAAAGTGTACAAAGCTCTTTCGGAGGCGCTAAAGCTCTCTATAAATGGCCAGTCATATTTTCACAGTCTGGCCACCCTGGCACAATTTCATACTCCGTGCGTGTGTGCGCGCCCGTGTGAGATCTAATTGGGCGCTAAGATGTCATCGTGGGGGGAGGAGGAGCTGGCAGGCGTAGCGCAGGCGCCGTGAAAGCCAGGAGCGGCTCCCACTCCTCCGCGCCATGCCCCATCTTGCCGAAGGTGTCCAACACATCCTTCTTTCCAGCAATGGAGGCTGTGGGGCAGGAAGCACCTGGGAGGTCTATCCGAATCTCCTCTGCTGTCTAAATCATAGGGAAAGAGCTTTCATCTCCTTCACCCTTTGGGCAGGTCTCTCCTTCCACAAACAGCCCACCTCTTGCCCTGCCTACCCTAAACGCCCTCCCCCCCTCCCCTGTAAAGTGTCCATTAATAGAGTCGGGAAGTCCCCCCGGAGGGAGGCAGGCGCAGCCTTATCGGCCCCACATTTCACAAGCACTTAAATTCCGGAGGAAAAGGAAAACGTGAAATCAGATCGAAATGCAGGTCTGTTTACTGTTTTCTCCAATGAAATGGCTCTGGGTAAACAGCAGACGCCTTTGATGAAATCCCAGCAGGCTTAAACAATAAAGCTGGTTACAAACTCAATCTGGCGAAGATATCAGATCTGAAATTGTTTCAAAAAACATGTCAACAGTTTTTTTTCCCCCCTTCCCGTCCCCCCCTTCCTATTGCAGCTGCAAAAAACTTCCACCGCGCCGCAAGCCTGCAGCTGTGATGCGGATCCTTCGGCGACCTGCTCTGTCGGATTGAGTGGCCCTTTCCTGCCGCCACCTCTAGAGAGAGGCCTGCTTTTCTGCCCAGGCAGTGGAGGTCACTAGCCGAATGAAGAAGACCTCTTCTGCTAACGCTCCTGAATAAGACTCCGGTGGAGCTATCCAGCAGGAACTCATTTGCATATTAGGCCACACCCCCTGATGGCAGCATTGTTTCGCATAGGGCTTTTTTGTAGAAAATGCCAAGCCGGAATTCATTTGCTGGGATTCATTTGCATATTAGGCCACACCCCCTGGTGCCAAGCCAGCTGGAACTGCGTTCCTGTGCATTCTTGCTCAAATAAAAGCCCTTGATCTATCCAACCCCAATTGTCAGACTCAGAAAAATGCTAGGGCACCCCTTCCTGCATCTCCTGGTATTTCCGTCTTGGGGCTCCCCTCTGCTGCTTCACCCAAAGAGTAGATAACAGGGGGAATTAACTGATGCCGGAAGTGGTGGTGGTGGCAGTGGCTACAAACACAAGACAGCTTCAAGAGGGGTTTGGATAAACACATGGGGTAGAGGGCTATCCGTGGCTATGAGCCACAAGGTATAGGTGGAACTCTCTGTCTGGGGCAGTGATGGTCTGATATTCTTGGTGTTTGGAGGGCAACTGTGGGAGGGCTTCTGGCCCTGCTGGTGGACCTCCTGATGGCACCTGGGGTTTGGCCACTGTGTTACACTGTGTTGGCGTTGGCCTGATCCAACATGGCTTCTCTTATGTCTTGGGTAGTGATACTCTGATATTCTTGGTGCTTGGGGGGCAACAGTGGGAAAAGCCAGTTTGGTGTAGTGGTTAAGTGTGTGGACTCTTATCTGGGAGAACTGGGTTTGATCCCCCACTCCTTTGCTTGTAGCTGCTAGAATGGCCTTGGGTCAGCCATAGCTCTTGCAAGAGTTGTCCTTGAAAGGGCAGCTTCTGGGAGAGCTTTCTCAGCCCCACCCCCCTCAGAGGGTGTCTGTTGTGAGGGAAGAAGATAAAGGAGATTGTAAGCTGCTCTGTGATTCAGAGAGAAGGGCGGGGTATAAATCTACGGTCTTCTTCTTCTTCTGGCCTTGCTGATGGACCTCCTGATGGCACCTGAGTTTTGGCCACTATGTGATACAGTGTTGGCACTGGCTTTATCCAACATGGCTTCTTTTATGTCTGGGGCAGTGATGGTCTGATATTCTTGGTGCTTGGAGGGCAACAATGGGAGGGCTTCTGGCCCTGCTGGTGGACCTCCTGATGGCAGCTGGGTTTTGGCCACTGTGTGACACAGAGTGTTGGACTGGATGGGCCATTGGCCTGAACCAACATGGTTTCTCTTCTGTTCTTAAGACCAAAATCTTTGCATCACAGGGACCAGAAGCACCCTTTGTGTAATGGAGGAATAAAGCACACCTAGGGATTCATAGCCCTGATCTGAATGGTCCATGTTAGCCCCGTCTCAGGAGATCTTGGAAGCTAAGCAGGGCTTGTCCTGGTTAGCATTTGGATGGGAGACCACCAAGGAAGTCCAGGGTTACAGCATAGAGACAGACAGTGGCAAAATGCCTAGTTACTATAAGTCAATTGTGACTGGATGGCACTTTCTACCACTAATAGGGCTCATTCAGTGATGCAGGCAAACTCATGCCCTGGCTCAGGAGCAAAGAGCAAGCTTGGAGAGCGCATGCTGGAGAGATGCTGAAATGATGGAGGTGAAGGAGGAAGCCCCCCTGCCTTCTCTGGATCACCGAATGGGAAAGAAGGGCACAGGAGTATGGGAGACCCAGCCTTGAAAGGCTCCTTCCCTCATGTTGGCCAAGAAACCCTTGTTGGGGCCTTCTCCCAAAGAGATTGCAAAGGCCTCTGCTGCTTCCTCCCTCTTCAAACTCCAAGGTATTATTGTTAGTATATTGTTGTTGTTATTGTTATGGTTTTTGTAGCAGGAACTCCTTTGCATATTAGGCCACACTCTTCATATGTAGTCAATGCTCTAAGAGCTTACAGGGCTCTTCTTACAGGGCCTACTGTAAGCTCTTGGAGGATTGGCTACATTAGGGGTGTGTGGCCTAATATGCAAAAGAGTTCCTGCTACAAAAAAGCCCTGATTACTACTACTACTGACTTTTTAAAAACAGGAATGCACAGGAACGCAGTTCCGGCTGGCTTGGCACCAGGTGGTGTGGCCTAAGATGCAAATGAGTTCCTGCTGGGTTTTTCTACCAAAAAAGCCATGTGTGGAACAGGGGTGACATCAGAGGATGTGGCTTAATATGCAAATGAGTTTTTCTACAAAAAAAGCCCTGCTACTAGTTATTTATTTATTTCAATTTATAACTCGCTCTTCCGAAACCGGCTCAGACCTGGTCACTACAGTTTATAGAACATACAATTTAAAACAGTTGTGATAATCCCAATAAATATACTAGCAAATGAAAGAATTACAATAAATACAATAAAATCAATAAACTGCAACTACTGTACAGTTCAAAGATGGCTTAAAATCACAGTGGAGGGACAATATATCACCCTCTGAATAAGAAGGAAAAGGAAGGGGGAGTAAAGGGGGAGGAGGAGGGGGAAGTCAATTCTAGATGAAATCTATCAGAAAGGAGCCCCTCACCGCCCTCAACCACAGTCTCCGGCAGAACAGCTCTGTTTTGCAGACCCTGCGGAACCCTCCCATGACCTCACGCTCTTGTGAGCTGCTCGCCTCTCCCACTAGGCTTTCCTGCCTTGGTGTCTGACTTGATTTCATCGCGCACCGCTTTGAAGCCAAACTGATAACCGAGTCCAGACATCTCTCCGCCCCATGAGCCTGACTCTGAATCTGTCTGAGCAGGCTCAAAATAAGTGCAGGTAACACAACCAGTGTTCCCTCTAAGCCGAGTTAGTGTGAGGTGGCTCACAATTTTTAGCCCCCCCGGCTCACACATTTTCGTCCTAGCTCAGGAAAGATGGCCCCAGAGCAAACTAATTTCTGCAGTAGCCAAATTGCTCGCTTACAACTTTAATTCCAATTGCTCACAAAGTAAAAATTTTGCTCACAAGACTTCTTAGCTTAGAGGAAGCATTGGACACAACTACCCGAGAGCTCAGATCTCAGTGAGGGTGAGCAGCTCCCAAGCTGGCTTTTCTGTCACTGGTGAAAGGAGAACAGTCCCTAAAGCCCAGAAGAGCGTTGGCAGGATGAGTGTTTGGACCCCGAAGATACTGATGGTATGGAAAACAAAGGCAGAACCTGGAGCATGCTGCAAAGGATTGCCAAACTCCAGGTGCAGCTTGGGGATTTCCTGGAGTTGCAGCTGATCTCCAGAATACACAGGTCAGTTCCCCTGGAGAAAACGGCTGCTTTGTAGGGTTGCCAGCCTCCAGGTGAGGCCTGGAAATCTCCTGCTTCCACAACTGATCTCCAGCCAGCAGAGATCAGCTCCCCCGCAGAAAATGGCTGCTTTGAAGGGCGGACTCGATGGCATTGTGCCATGCTGAGTGAGGTCCCTCCCCTCCCCAAACCCCGCCCTCTCTGAGCAGCACCCCCAGACTCTCCAGGTATTTTCCAACACAGGCCTGGGAACCCCACTGCTTTGGCAAGTGGACTGTATGGTAATTTGCCCTGCTGAGACCCTTCTGTCCCCAGACCCTCCCTTCCCCAGAATCCACCCCTGAATCTCCAGGAATTTCCCAATCTCAATGGGTCTCCATCCCACCCAGAGTTGGGAACCCTGGCCCACGTGGAGAAGAGAGAAGCCGGGGCGGGGGGCGGGGAGGATTTTAAATGCACAAGAAGCAGGCAGCCAAGGAGGCATCCACAGGTCTGGAAGAGAGCCCGTTTGCTGTAGTGGTTAAGTGTGTGGACTCTTACCTGGGAGAACGGGGTTTGATTCCCCACTTCTCCACTTGCAGCTGCTGGAATGGCCTTGGGTCAGCCACAGCTCTTGGAGGCAGGGCCGGCCCACTCACTAGGCAAACTAGGCATTTGCCTAGGGCACCGGCAGGGCAGGGGTGCTGAATTCAGCCCTCGCCCCCACCCCACCCCCTAGGAAAATCCCTA
Organism: Heteronotia binoei; assembly: GCF_032191835.1. NCBI lineage: Eukaryota > Metazoa > Chordata > Lepidosauria > Squamata > Gekkonidae > Heteronotia > Heteronotia binoei. Next base: position 33,904,738 of record NC_083240.1, read on the forward strand.
TTTGCTTCCCCCTCCCAATTTTAATGCCCGGGAATGGGCAGTGAAGTGCCATGCTCCCCAGGCTGTTTAAAGGCTGTCCCCCTGTCGATCAGCTGATTGGTGGGTAAGGCCGGCAGCTCCTATGCTGGCCCTCAGGCGCGCTCGCTATCAGTGGCGGCGGGAAGGACGAGCGAGTCGCCTCTTCCTCCTCCCCACTTCCTTCCTGGATCACATGGGAAGGGTGCCGGGGGCACCATGTGCCTTAGGGCCAGCCCTGCTCCTAGAAGTTGTCCTTGAAAGGGCAGCTGCTGTAAGAGCTCTCTCAGCCCCACCCACCTCCCAGGGTGTCTGTTGTGGGGGTGGGGGGGGGAAGATAATGGAGATTGTAACTGCTCTGAGACGCTGAGATTCAGAGTATAGGGTGGGATATAAATGCAATATTATCATCATGGAAGGGCTATCATGTGTGCTCCTGCTTGTGGGTGCAGAGGAAGCCCTGGCGAAGCTGGGGCAGATCGCCTCCAAGGAAGGCTGCTGCATCCCAGCTTCTTGTTGCAAAGGAGATATTCTGAGTGTCTGGCAGAGGAGACAAAGGGGGGGGGGGGGAAGCACGCTCCCTGGATCCTATGAAATATTCACCTTGTTTTGTTTTGCTGCTTCCCTGCTCTATTGATCAGAGCGGAGCGGAGCAGAGCAGCGGCTGGCTGGGAGGGGTGGCGGCCCACTTTGGACTGCCTGAACGGGAAAGGAAGGTACGGATGGTCCTTCCCATGGATGGGGCAGCTGCTTGGGGGTGAAGCAGAAGGGCTGCACAGGGCTGTGTTGGGTAGGACCTCCCCCCTCCCAATCTCTACCCCAGTCGCTGCTCTTTTCCAGGTGCTGATGTTTATTCTAGGCTTGAATGCTCCATTTCCCTCCCATCGTTTATTGTGTTTATGCTCCTGTAATATTTTATTTCTTTGAGGCGGGGTGGGGGGGAGAGGGAAATCAGACACCCTCAGCAGGAAAAGGTCAAATTGCCCAAATGGCACATATTCAGCATCCCATAATTACCTCCTGTCTGACACAAAGAGATGGGAGCGCACAATTATCCTCACAATCAGATTGCTTAACCCTCCGCTGGAGGGAAGATTTTTTTTCCTGCCCTATCAAGGTCCATTTTCGTGAAACGGAAAACCCAGTCCTGGTCTCCTTTAGAAACAAAGCAGGATATAACCTGTCTTAGAGCTGCCTCCCTGGAAGCCTCCTCTCTCTTCCCTGAGCTAAACTGAGAGCACTCACACTCTGCACATGGGCAGAAACACCGCCTCCAGTGTCCCCGGACAGAACCCTGGCATAGAAATTAGCAGGGCTTTTTTTGAGCAGGAATGCAGTTCCGGCTGGCTTGGCATCAGGGGGTGTGGCCTAATATGCAAATGAGTTCCTGCTGGGCTTTGTCTACAAAAGAGCCCTGTGTGGAATGATGGCAATGTCAGGTGGTGTGGCCTAATATGCAAATGAGTTCCTGCTGGGCTGTGTCCACAAAAGAGCCCTGCACAAAACAATGGCGATGTCAGGGAGTGTGGCCTAATATGCAAATGAGTTCCTGCCGGACTTTGTCTACAAAAAAGCCCTGTGTGGAATGACGGTGACATCAGGGGTGTGTGGCCTAATATTCAAATGAGTCCTTGGTGGGCTTTTTCAACAAGAAAGCCCTGGAAATCAGATCCTTGTGCTCAACCCTTTGTCGAAAACCATCCCGAGTCTAATCTGGATTAAGGGACTGGGGGCGTGAAACCGAGTCAGGGCGAGAGTGGCAGCTGTTCTGGGCGAATTAATCCGGAACAAAAGAGTGACAGTTTTGCGTCAGAGGCTGTGGCAAGACAGAAGGTTGGTGCCAGAAGGGCAGGGATGGCGCTGAAGGCTCCTCTGTGCACGCTACTGGCGGAGCTCGGCTGGGAAAAGGAGCCAAAGCCAAAAATAGCCCTCTCCCCTCTCTAGCACGCACACACGCACACACACTCCATTTGATACCCAAGCGGAACCACCTCTGCTCTCCCCAAGGAGACACCGAGCTTGCCCTTTCCCTCCATCCCCGGTGGAGATCCGCCAGCACTCTTTTATCATTTCAGGTCGGCAGGCAGCAGCCAGCGTGTGATCTGGCATCAGCACGCCGCACAGGACCCCGCCACGGCAGCAGCCCCAAAGAGCTCGGCTCTGTCTGGGAGGATCCACCTGGCAGCAGGTGAGGGAGCAGCAAGGCCCCCTTGGGCAACCTGGGCAGACAGAGGAGAGACGCTGTTCTCCTGCAATGGCCCCTTGGTATCAAGGACGGGACGAGCGGCAGCCAGGCAGCGCTGGATCTGCTACTGTAAGGAGAATTCGCAGCTGAGCAGACCAAGAGTCAGACCGAAGAGCCATCTCCTGCAGCATCTTGGCTTCCCACAGTGGCCAGCAGCTTCTTCAGAAAGCAAGGTGGTGTTGCCTCCAGGGCTTTTTTTGTAGCAGGAACTGCTTTGCATATGAGGCCACACCCCCTGATGCAGCCAATCCTCCTGGAGCTCTCCTGTACGAAGAGCCCTGTAAGCTCTTGGAGGATTGGCTACATCAGGGGTGTGTGGCCTCATATGCAAAGCAGTCCCTGCTACAAAGAAAGCCCTGGACTTGCCTCCCTACCACTGGCATTTAGAAGTCCCATTCAGTCACTGTGGCTCAGAGCCATGGGTGGCACTCTCCTCCAAAGCTACAGGCCAGACCTACGTCCTGTGGCAATGAGTTCCATGGGTTAATTAGGGGGGAAAGTTTCACTCCTGAATTTGTCTTTCCTGAATCTACTGCCAACTGGCTTCATTGGGTGACCCCCCCATGCCCTAATATGGGAGGAAAATTTTGTCTGCTTTTCTACTCCATGTATAAATTGTATCACCCTCCCTTCTCTCCTCCCAGCCATCTGGTGGTGGACAGCAGGACTTTTTTTAAAAAAAGAAAAAGGCCACCAGGAACTCATTTACATATTAGGCCACACCCACTGACCATCATTGTTTCCCACAGGGCCTTTTTTTTAGAGAAAGCCCAGCAGGGACTCATTTGCATATTAGGCCACACCCCCTGACAACAAGCTAGCCCGAACTGCCGACCGTGTGCGGAACAATGATGCTATGGGTGTGTGTGTGCTGATGACATAATATGCAAATGAGTTCATGCTGGGCTTTTTCTACCAAAAAACCCTGTGTGAAACAATGGTGATGTCAAGGGGGTGTGGCCTAATATGCAAATGAGTTCCTCCTGGGCTTTTTCTATTCAAAAAGCCTTTGTCAGTTCCCACCAATTTACAGACATTAGGATAAATGTTCTGTAATGTCCTGGGTCCCCTTTTAAGAACCAGCGGAATGCTTACTACTATCCAGTCCTTCGGTAGGGAAGCCAAGTTGAGTAACAAGTTGCACATTAGCTCATCAGCCATTTCGCATTTGAATGCTTAAAGAATCTTTGAACGTGGATCCCAGTGGCCTGTATCCAACCAGGATCTTCTAAAGGCTTAAGGGTATTACATCTTAAAAGAAGACTGAGATTTCCACTGGTTTCCCCCTCCCACTGCAGCCCACGAAGCCCCCACCCGAAGTTTGCTCCAGGGCTTCAGCAGACCCTCAGGAACAGCGCAGGGGCAAAGTGTTAGTCTGCAAGGAGATGGGAAGTCAGCGGAAACAGCATCTTCCTCTTATGAAAAGTTAAGCTCCTTTACTACATCTTCAGCATACACAGAACCATAGGATCATAGAGCTGGAGGGGACCTCCGGGGTCATCTAGTCTAACCCCCTTCACAAATACCTAACCCCACCCCGCTCCCAGTGACACATAGTTGTATGCATTTATTGATTTATTTATTTTGTAGGCTTATATCCCACCCTTTCCTGGAAACAGGCTCAGGGCAGATCACAACATAAATTAAGTAACAATAAAAACCCACAAATTAGGACTAAAAACAATGTAATAAAATTGACAAAAACCAGAAAACAACGATTAAAGTGCATCACAGGCGGGAAGGGCACATTTTGCAGAATAAATAACTATCAGCCCAAGAATAAGAGGATGGTAATAATAAATAAGATAGCGCAATTGTGCAGCATGATGTCACAACAAGGGCGCCAACTGATGGAATAGTAGCGGGTATAGGACATCTGGCTGGTTTTTTATTTGGAAGGAGGAGGAGGAGAAGACTGCAGACTTATACCCAACCCTTCTCTCTGAATCAGAGACTCAGAGGGCTTACAATCTCCTATATCTTCTCCTCCCACAACAGACACCTTGTGAGGTGGGTGGGGCTGAGAGGGCTCTCACAGCAGCTGCCCTTTCAAGGACAACTCCTGCAATAGCTATAGCTGACCCAAGGCCATTCCAGCAGCTGCAAATGGAGAAGTGGGGGAATCAAACCCGGTTCTCCCAGATAAGAGTCCACACACTTAACCACTACAACAAACTGGCTCTCTAATTTGTTAACAATTAGGGTTGACAATTCCCTGTTGGGGGCAAAGGATCCCCTGATTTGGAGGCCCTCTCCCTGCTTCAGAAAGCAGGGTTGCGGGGAGGGAAATGTCTGCCGGGCACTCCATTATACCCTATGGAGACTGATTTCCATAGGGCAGGGGTGTCAAACTCATGAGGGCTAGATCCAACATAAATGTGACCTTGTCGGGCTGGGCTGTGAGCATCATAAAATGTAATGTCAGATAGTGGAGATATAAACTTTATAAAGGGCACAGACCAATACAATTAAAGACGTAAAAAACTTAAAATAAAACTTGCTTAAAACATTAGCACTTGTTGATCTTAAAAGTGCTTTCTTTCCTGTGCAATGCAGGGAACTGGGCAAAGCAAGCTCTGGCTCTTTCCTTCCTTCCCCAGGGGACCAGGAGGGGGAGAAGCTTCAGCCAATAGAAGGAAGAGAGGCTTGGCTCAGTAGTTCTGCTGGGCAATTGAGAGAGCCCGGCAAAGCAAGCTATTCCTCCCCACCTCCCCCCCAAGGGAGGAGGCTCAGCCAATGGTGAAAACAGAGGCTTTGCTCTGTTACTCTTGTGCGATTGAGTGAGCCTAGCAAAGCAAGCTGTTATGCAGAAGAAAGCCAGAGAAAGGGAGAAGGAAGCAGATGACAGCTAGTTGTTCGAGGGCCTGATTCGGCTCTCGTACCACACGTTTGACACCCCTGGCCTAGAGTGCTGGTAACAATTTTCTCTCTCTGGTCTGTTGAGGCCCCCAAGACAGATATTGCTCGTGAGGATGCCAGCCACCAAGTGGGATCTGGGGATCCCCTGGAACTACAGTTCATCTCCAGGCTACATAGATCAGTTCCCCTGGAGAAAATGGAGGCTTCGGAGAGTGGGCTGTATGGTGTTGTGCCCCACTGAGGTTTCTGTCTCCCCTGGCTCTATCCCCAAATCTCTAGGCATTTCCCAACCTGGATCTGGCAACCCTATCCCCCCCCCATCCCCTGCTGGTGGCCAGGGGGGACCTGAAAACCCTAGTTGGAGGGTTTTTCAGCCCCCGCCCCCAACCCTGACAGTGTGGCAGGCACTCACAGGCCCATGACCACATTCTTCACCAAATGGCACGGAAAATATTTTACAATGGTGGAGGGAAAGCTGAAGTATGAACATAAGAGAAGCTATGTTGGATCAGGCCAATGGCCCATCCAGTCCAACACTCCATGTCACACAGTGGCCAAAAAAACCAGGTGCCATCAGGAGGTCCATCAGTGGCCAGGACACTAGAAGTCCTCACACTATTGCCCCTTCCAAGCACCAAGAATCCAGGGCATCACTGCCCCAGACAGAGTTCCATCAATGCACTGTGGCTAATAGCCACTAATGGACCTCTGCTCCAGATGTTTATCCAACGCACGAAGCACAAAACTTTAAAACTTAAGCATATTCTGAAAACTCAGAAAGCCAGCTGAGGAGAGGGAAAACACCAACAGGCTAAAATTCTGCCATAACTAGGGTTGCCAACTCTGGGCTGGAAAATCCCTGAAGATTTTGGGGGTGGAGCCTGTGGAGGGCAAAGTGTGGGGGAGGAGAGGCCTCTGTGGGCTATAATGCCAGAGAGTCCGCCCTGCAAAGCAGCCATTTTCTCCTGGGGAAATTATCTCTATAGCTTGGCGAGCCTTTGTAATGTTAGAAAATGGCCCCACTTGGGGATTGGCGGCCTTAGTTACAGCATAGCTGTCAGGTGTTGGGGTGCCATCTTGAAAAGCAGCCTCCTTGTGACCGGAGAACTGCGAGGAGGGGGCCTGAGGGACCCCCATGAAGGAGCAGCTTCGGCAAAGTGTGTGTGAGTGAGAAGAAACCCTTGGTTACAGAATCAAAGTCTAGAGATAGAATTCCCTTGCCCTTCCCATGTTTGCCACTCCCATGAAGTTGCCTGCCCAGTGATGGGAATACAGAAGGCTTTTTGGTAGACAAAGCCCAGCAGGAACTCATTTGCATATTAGGCCACACCCCCTGGTGCCAAGCCAGCCAGAACTGCATTCCTGTGCATTCCTGCTAAAAAAAAAAGCCCTGGGAATACAAGAGCTAAGTCATGAATATCTTGCATAAAAATTTTTAAAATTTTTTTATTGGATTTATACTCCTCCCTTCACTATCCGAAAGAGTCTCAGGGCAGCTTACAATCTCCTTTCCCTTCTCCCCACAACTGACACCCTGTAAGGAGGGTGGGGCTGAGAGAGCTCTGACAGAAACTGCTGCTCTTGAGAGGAACAGCTCTGAGAGAGTTATGACTGACACAAAGCCATTCCAGCAGCTGCAAGTGGGGGAATCAAACCCAGTTCTCCCAGATATGAATCTGCGCACTTAGCCACTACACCAAACTGGCTTTACTTTACCCAGGAAATGTGCCTTTTTTAAAAAATCCCAAGAGTACAATCGACAGTTCTCTGACCTGGCAGATTGTTGCCATTTTCTACAAAAAAGTCCTCTGCGGAACAATGGTGATATCAGGGGTTGCCAGCCTCCTGGTGGGGCCTGGAGATCTCCCAGACTACACAAGTCAGTTCCACTGAAGAACACAGCGGTTCTGTGGCATCACATTCTCTCTGAGTTGCCTCCCCTCTCCTCCCCAAATCCCCCCCTTCCCAGGTTAAACTTTCCAAATCTCCCGGTGTTTTCCAACCTGGGCACTCTGGAGATGCTCAAAGGACATTTCAAAGGCACCACCTCTGGGCTGCATGCATGCAGCGGCGGGGAGGGCAGCCCTGTGTCTCTCCCCTCCCTCCCTCCCTCCAAGCTGGTTCAGACAGGGAGGAGGGATTTTCCCCGGCAACTCTTTGTTCTTCCACCTGCCTCCCCTCCCCCAGCAAGCCCAGAGCAAAAAGCGGGATTGCTCCTTCCCCCTATAATCTCCCGCGCCCTTCCCCCGCCCCCCCCCCCCCGTCCGCATCCCCTGCCTGGTCTTGACATGCCCCCTCCCCTTTCCCCACTTCAGACGGTGGCTCTTTGCAGGAGGGAGCAGGCGAAAGTCTCAGGCAGAGACCTACTTTCCAGCTTTAATCCTTTTTTGCTTAAAGGATTTTTTTTTTCCCTTTTCGCTCAAGGAAGAGGCAGCGTGATCAGAGGAGAGACGTGGGGAGCTGACAGGCCGCAGAGGTTGGGAAAGGGAGAAAAAGAATACATATTTATTACTCGCAGCCCTCGCAAAACAAAGGCGAGGCCACTCCAGCCCGGGCGGAGGCCTGTGGGGTGCTGAAAGCGGCCACTGCCTCTTGGCTGCGGGGCCAATGAAGCAGGCAGGCCTTGGAACTTCCCTGCTGCCCGGGCTTTTTTTTGAGCAGGAATGCACAGGGACGCAGTTCCGGCCTGCCAAAAGGGGGTGTGGCCTAATATGCAAAGACGATCCTGCTGGGCCTTTTCTATTTAAAAAGCCCTCTGCGAAGCAATGGTGATGTCAGGAGGTGTGGCCTAAGATGCAAATGAGTTCCTGCTGGGCTTTTTTTCCCACAAAAGCCCTCTGCGAAACAATGGTGATTTCAGGAGGTGTGGCCTAAGATGCAAATGAGTTCCTGCTGGGCTTTTTCTACAAAAGCCCTCCGCGAAACAATGGTGATGCCAGGAGGTGTGGCCTAAGATGCAAATGAGTTCCTGCTGGGCTTCTTCTAAAAAAGTCCTCCGCAGAACAATGGTGATATCAGGAGGTGTGGCCTAATATGCAAATGAGTTCCTGCTGGACTTTTTCTACAAAAGCCCTCTGCAAAGCGATGGTGATGTCAGGAGGTGTGGCCTAATGTGCAAATAAGTTCCTGCTGGGCCTTTTCTACAAGAAAGCTCTCTGCGAAACAGTGGTGATGTCAGGAGGTGTGGCCTGATATGCAAATAAGTTCCTGCTGGGCTTTTTCTACAAATAAAAGCCCTGCCTGCTGCCCTTCCTGCCACGTGCTCCAGTGGTGGTGGGGTGAGCTGCAACATACCACGGAAAGTCAAGGCGGAGGCCAACATGTCACCCCCTTTCAGGGCTGGCCCTGCCACTAGGCAACTAGGTGATTGCCTAGGGTGCCGGTCTTCTGGGGGTGTTGAATTGGGCACCCCACCCATGTGACTTGGTGACATTATCAATGCAGAGGGGGGGTGCCAGAAGTTCGTCTTGCCTAGGGTACCAGGCAGTCTGGGGCTGGCCCTGCTCTGATAGTCCAGCTCATGCCCAGCGCAGGAGCAGAAGCCAGCTTCCCCCTGCACCCACCTGATGAGCCTGCCTTAGCATCCCATTCAGCCCTGCCCGGCACTGCCTGTCCAATCCGCAGAGGGAAAAGCTATGGAAGGAAGGAATACAGGAGGGGCATCAAACCCACAATCAAAAGGATTGCTGAGCTCCTTGTCTAAAGAAGTGGGGAGAGGTATCTGGTGTGTCAACGAGGGTTTCCAGCCTTGAATTACAAAGTACCTGGAGATTTTGGAAGTGGAGGCTGAGGAGGAGGGGAGGGGGGGGGTCTAATGCCATAGAGTCCACTTTCCAAAGTGGCCAGTTTCTCCAGGGGAACTGATCTCTGGTGCCTGGAGATCCGCTATCATTCCAGCAGTTCTCCAGCTGTCACCTGGAGGCTGGCAGCCCGAGCGGCCCTTTGCGAGAGCAGTCATTCCCACCCCCATCTTGTGGCAGGAGATGGAATGCGGATTCCGCAGACGTCCGGCAGATGACAGCCCCAAAAATGGGGGGCAGAGGTCCAGTCCAACCCACCAGCCTTTTCCGGAGCTGCTGCTAGGTAAGAAAATTGTCACTGCTGGCTCAGGAGAAAACAGCAAAGAAGAGTGGAAATTCTCCCCCCACCGCACACCAAGAGGCTGCCTAGCAGGCTCACTTCTATTGTGCAGATTTGTACCCACATTCATGCATGTGCATACATTGCACGCACACACACACACACTTCCTATAGCAACAGACAGCCCCTCTCTTTAGAGTATGAGTGACTCACAGCCTGCAGGGCTCAGGGATGCCTCTCCTGAGCTGCATCGGAGGTCTAAAGGCTGATAGCTGTCCGCCCCTCCCCCCAACATGCCCCATTTCTGTTCTTGGCATTCTTGCAGGGGGGGGCCTTCCCTCTTCTGCCCCCTTGGTTTTGCTGCTGGCAGCACACCGGATCAGCATCAAACCCACCCCAGAGCAAAGCCGAGTTAAGCAAGAGAGTCTCATTAACACCCATCAAAGTCTGCTCAGCCACCCGAGCAGGCAGGCGAGCACAGGGGAGCCCTGGCAGATTGGGGGGGGGGGGGGAGCACCACCACTGTGCCACAAAGGCAGACACCAATGAAAGGCTCCCGTTGTCTCTAGCATGTGCGTGCGTGCGTGTGCCCTGCCTTCCATTAGCAAAGGCCCAGCTGGGGGTGGGGTGGGGGAGTCTGTCTCTCACGCACACCAAACCCCGAGGAGAGTAATCCATTCCTGGGGGCCAGGGGAAGAATCCTCTCTCGAGGCAACCCCAATTCCCTGGGGGCAAGGGGCTTCCTCACAGCATGACAGGTCAGGGCAGGGGTGGCCAAACTTGCTTAATGCAAGAGCCAGCTAGAATAAGCATCAGATGTCTGAGAGTCCCGAGACATCAACGTCAAACATTTGAGAGCCGCAAGACATGAATGTCAGACGTTTGAGAGCCACAAAACATGAACATCAGATGTTCAAGAACCAGGAGAGAGGGAAGGAGGGAGGGAAGGAAGGAAGGAAGGAATATAGATGGGGAGGGAGGGAGAGGTGGAAAGAAAGCAACTTTAAATGCATTCTCCAAGCCGCTGGCTGGCTTGGCTTGGAGAAGTGATTTAAAGAGCGTAATGCCGCCTTCAAGCTAGCCAGTGGGGCAGTGGGGGCTTCAAGAGCCACACAATATATGTGAAAGAGCCACATGTGGCTCCCGAGCCTCAGTTTGGCCACCCCTGGGTCAGAGGAAGCTAGAGTTGCCAGGTTTGTTTCGGAAAATACCTGGAGACTTTGGGAGTGGGTGAGTCCACCTTTCCAAGCAGCCATTTTCTCCAGGGGAGCTGATCTCTGCCTGCTGGAGATCAGTTGTAAAATGGGAGATCTCCAGGCCCCACCTGAAGGATGGCAACCCTAGGGGAAGCCTGCAATTGGAACATACCAGCCCTGACACAGGTTTGGTGCCTGAGATGTTATTTTGGAAGAGAAACATAACAGGGGCTCTCAAGCTGGCCTTCAAGTCTTGCCCCCAACCCGTCAGTGATTGGCGTGCTCTCTGTGCGTGCCCAGAGGCACCCTTCTCTTTCACTGCCGCACATTTTCAGGCTCTTGGTCTTCCTTGACTTGTATAGCTCTCAAGATTGGGACATGAAGTGGGGAGGAGTTTCCTCTTACCAAAGATGCCACCAGGGACTGAAGAAGAAGGCAAAGAGTTTCCTACATGGAAGGGAGGATTTCCTCTTGAATAAGGTTGCTATTCGAATCCAAGAAAGGCAGCTGTTGTCCCAGGCCCCTCAACATATCCCACGGCGTCCTGGCATTGCCCACATCCACTCATGCCCAGCCTGGCTGCTCTGCCGAAGGGCCCAGTGGCAAGCGGCAAGGTCTGCTTCCTGGCCTTTGAGAGATTTTCAGCTTGCCACTGGATTCCCATCTTTGGGGTCTAGAGAAGGGCTCCTTCCTGACCCCAAAGATGATTAGTCTAGAAGAAAGATTAAAAGGCTTGGGACTCTTTAGCTTGGAGAAAGGCTGACTGAGGGGGGACATGATAGAAGTTTACAAGATTATGCGTGGGATTGAGAAAGTAAAGAAAGAAGTACCGTATTTTTTGCACCATAAGACTCACTTTTCCCCCCCAAAAAAGTGGAGGGAAAAGTGTGTGCGTCTTAAGGAGCGAATACTGCAAAAAATTCACACAAATGCCTCTAAATTCACACAAACAGCTCTAAAAACTAGGTGCGTCTTATGCTCAGGTGCGTCTTATGGAGCGAAAAATACGGTACTTTTCTCCCTTTCTCACAATACTTGTGGACACTCAATGAAATTGCTGAGCAGTCGGGTGAGAACTGAAAAAAGAAGTACTTCTTCACCCAAAAGGTGATTGACACATGGAATTCACTGCCACAGGCATAGATGGCTTCAAGAGGGGATTGGATAAGCATATGGAGCAGAGGTCCATCAGTGGCTATTAGCCACGTGGTGTTGATGGAACTCTCTGTCTGGGGCAGTGATGCTCTGTATTCTTGGTGCCCATGGGGGGGGCACAGTGGGAGGGCTTCTAGTGTCCTGGCCCCACTGATGGACCTCCTGACGGCACTTGGGGTTTTTTTTGGCCACTGTGTGACACAGAGTGTTGGACTGGATGGGCCATTGGCCTGATCCAACATGGCTTCTCTTATGTTCTCACAGGTCTCACTGGCCTACATTGCCCTGGCGGTAGCAGTGTTGGCATGGCTTGGCTCTCCTGCCTGAGACCTTGGTGAATGCCTACTTTAACCCTGCTTGTGGGGCCCTCCATCGCTTGAGGAAGCTGACCTGCTATGCACGGTGGGTTGCCAGAAGGATGCTTTGGCCCTTTTCTTGGCCCTAGATGGCTCCTGAATAGCAGAGGCTGGCTTGCCAACTCTGCGTTGGGTAAGTCCTGGTGGTCTGGGGGAGGAGCCTGCGGCAGGTGGAGTCTGGGGATGAAAGGGAACTTGGTGCATAGGGATGCCAGCCTCTAGGTGGGACCTGGGGACCCCCTGGAATTGCAGCTCATCTCTAGACTGCAGAGATCAGTTCCTTTGGAGGAAATAGCTGCTCTGAAGGGTGGGCTCTGTGGCATTGTGCCCACTGAAGTCCCCGGCCTCCGCAGGCTCCACCCCTAAATCTTCAGGAGTTTCCCAACCTGGATCTGGCAACCCAATCCCCTTATACCCCACTGGTGGCTGGGGGGGTGGGGGGAGAGACCTGGGAACCCTACTTGGAAGGGATGTGACTCCATGGAGCCCCCCCTCTGAAACTGCCATTTCCTCTGAGGCTGGAGAACAGCTGTAATTCTAGGAAGGTTGCCAACTCATAGTGAAGAAATACCTGGAGATTTTGGAGGCGGAGCCTGAGATTTCAGCAAGGGACCGTGCCAGAGTCCACCCCACCCCCAAGCAGCTGTTTCCTTCAGGGCGGGGGTGGCCAAATTGCAGCTTGGGAGCCCCCTGTGGACATATTATGCGGCTCCTGAAGCCCCCACAGCCCTGACGGCCAGCTTGGAGAAGACATTTCTCTCTTTAAATCGCTTCTCCGAGCCAAACCAGCTGGCGACTTGGAGAATGGATTTAAAGTTTACATTGTTTTCTTTCCACCTCTTCCTCCCCCTCCCTCCCCATTTATTTTCCTCCCTTCCTTCCTTGTAGCTCTCAAACCTCTGACATTCATGTCTTGCAGCTCTCAAACATCTGACGATTATTCTATGTTTATTTATTTAGGATTTATATCCCGCCCTTCCCAAAAGTGGCTCAGGGCGGCTTCCAAAAATTGGTCAACATAAAATTAAACACTTTTAAATATATAGGCAATTATATATTTAAAACAGTTAAAACCTTAAAACCAATAAACATTCCAGTTACATATAAAACAGACGTCTGGTAAGCTACATTGAGTTCTCATCTTAGCTAGGTGTAGGCTAACCGGAAGAGGGTCGTCTTACAGGCCCTGCGGAACTGAACAAGGTCCCGCAGGGCCATCACCTCCTCCGGCAGCTGGTTCCACCATGTAGGGGCCATAACGGAGAAGGCCCTTTCTCTGGTGGATTTCAAGCGGGCTTCTTTTGGCCCAGGGATAGTGAGGAGGTTTTGTGTTCCCGACCTCTGTGCTCTCTGGGGAACATGTGGGGAGAGACGGTCCTTCAGGTAGGCAGGTCCCAGGCCATATATGTGGCTCTTACGTTAAGCAAGTTTGGCCACCCTTGCTCCAGGGGAACTGATTCCCATCACCTGGAGATCAGCTGTAATACTGAAGACCCCACTTGGAGTTTAGCAACCGTAAGTGGAGGGAGCCAGGAGAAGGAGGGCAGCATCGCCGGGCATCCTTCCCCCAAGGACAGCCTCTGTTGTGGATGAAGCCACTGGGGCCTTTGCCTTCGGTCAGGGCTTTTTTTTTTTTGTAGCAGGAACGCCTTTGCATATTAGGCCCCACCCCCCTGATGTAGCCAATCCTCCAAGAGCTTCTAGAGTTCTTAGTACAGGGCCTATGGTAAGCTCCTGGAGGATTGTTTCCATCAGGGCTGTGTTGCCTAATAGGCAAAGGAGTTCCTGCTGCCCAAAAAAAGACAAAGCAAGCCCTGGATTACAGCAGCCTAGGAATGTGAACTGCTTTATGAGAGATGCTTTTTGCAGCTTGAGCTGGGCTGAAAACCCCCCTTCCAGTTTGGTGCAGTGGTTAAGTGTGCAGACTCTTCTGGGAGAAATGGGTTTGATTCCCCACTCCTCCACTTGCCTTTGGTACTCCAGAGCACTTGGCTGCCATTTGCTACTTGAGCTGGGCTGGACTGGGATGTATCCTTCCCCTTCCACATTCCTGAGCCTGGCTTCTGGACTTGAGTCAGTTAGGGTGGATCACAAGGCCCAGATCGGAGACCCCTGCCAGGCCGCACCCCCCCCATGCCTCCTCCCTGCAGCTGAGCCAGCGTGGCCGCTGTGCATCTTTGCAGGAGAGGCGCGCTAATCTCCTCTCCCTCCTGCCTCTGGCTCATTGGCCACGTAAGGCAGGACCTGCTCAGCAGCTCCCCCCCACCCCCCTTTGCCCACTGAGACCCATCGCGTTGCTGCCTGCTGCAGCCTACGAGATCAGGCCAAGACGGACTCCTGAGATGCATTTCAAAGACATGCACCACAGCATCGCGGAGGCTCTGCGATTGATCTCCAAAACATCCCCTTTTGTTCAAGTTTTGATTTGGCAGCTCCAGCGCTTCAGACTCAGGGCTCCTGCTGCTGCACCCGACATCCCTTCCCCGATCCCAGAAGCCATTCTGGCACACGGCCTCCACCCCCTGGTATTGGGCTTGGCGAGTAGTAACTCAACACCCTGGCCCAGACCTTCACCGGTTCACTTCCTTCATTTGCTGCAAGCAAACAGGCTAACTGGGATACGTTTTCGGCCCCGTCACAGGGGTGGAATTCTAGCAGGAACTCCTTTGCATATTAGACCACACACCCCTGATGGAGCCAATCCTCCAAGAGTTTACAAGGCTCTTTTTCTGTAAGC